>NC_057887.1:24046193-24376193 GCF_019740435.1 Gambusia affinis
GTTTTTTGTATAATCATATCCAAACACTGAAAGAACCTCAAGAAGCTTGAAGCATGAGCCAGCTGCTGCTGTAGCTCCCAGGTTTGACCACTAGGAGGCAGCAGGGCTACAGATGTAATTCATGCCAGAAACGATTCAAAATTTGGTCAGTCTGAGATTTATTAATTGGTAATGAATCATAAATAAATAAAAATGAGTCAAGTCCTTCCTGATGACGGATTTTAGGGGTTTTAAAGATGATTTTTGTTTTAATGTTGTGTAGCTGATCCTGCCTGCATTATGCCTGACTCACTGTTTTATCTGCATCTCCTGCAGACGTGGGCGCCGACAGCGTCAGTAGCACTCTGAGCGCGCTCAGCAGCTGTAAGCCGGCGGCACCGCAGGATGACTTTGACGTGTTCGCTCAGACCCGGAGCAGCGCGCTGGCAGAACCACACAGAACGTAAGAACCTGGTCACATTACCTTTTACTGGAGCTCCAGGGTTTAACTGCATTGTTTTTGCTCTCAGGTTGTCAGCAGCGGACGCCGCAGCGGACGGCCCTCCGCCCACGCTGGACGTCCAGCAGCCAGCTGCTGCAGGCGCGGTGAGTTGTGATGTCACTTCCTGAACCTTTAAATGTCTGATTATCCTCCAGTTGGAAGGATAGGATCCTTTATTGGGGACAACAAAACATAAATGTTATCCCAACATTCATGACTAAATTCTTCTTCCACTGATCAAAGTCTGATTCCACCATGAAAAGATTCTTTTAGTTTGCTTCATTTTGATCATTTCATAGCCAGCCTTCACTTCCTACTGGGACCAGTAAGAACACCAGTTTGGACCCATTTCATCCTGGTCATTCAGAATTTGAACAGTTTTGATTTTGGCTGCAGCTAATGATTATTTTAGTTTCCAATTAATCTGTCTCTTATTCTGACACTGAAGGGGATAGAGAATGTCTCATATCCTCTGGATTATTGAAATAATTGTAAATTATTTGAGGAGCAGAGAGCAGCAGCTGGATTAGCAGGTCACTTCCAGATGATGTAATCTCCATCCAGATTATTTTCCGTCTTTTTCTGTTTGTTATTTTCCTCAAACATTCATGCTGACGTGTTTTAAAACCTTTCAGTTTGTTTTCTGTTTCTTTGGATGTTTATTTGTGTGTTTTTCATTTGATGGCCTCCTGCGGCGCCCCCTGCAGGGCCGGGAGCGTCAGTCCTCTGTCATGGATGACATAGAGGAGTGGCTGAGCACCGACGTGGTGAGACGGATCACAACTTTCAGTTCTCATCCTTTTCTTTGCTTTTCCTTCTGATGAGTTTCTCTGTGCAGCTGGAAAATAAAACCTCTCATTTCCTTGAAGTGGGATTAATAATTTCCTGGTTTCTTTACTTGCTAAGCTGAGTGTACTGCTAATCACAGTGATGTTGGTGAAGGAAATGATCCAAGAATAAACACTGATCAACATGATGGATTAGATATCAGCTCTGTCAGGTTTATTTCACATTAAAATTCATCAGACCTGAAATTCTTAACATTTTCTCCTGCAAACATTGATCTGAACTTTAAGTATTTAACTGGTTTTATGTGTCAATCGACTATCAGCTGGAAATAAACGGAGTTTCCTAAGGAAATCTGAAAAGTGTGGTGTGCATTTATGTTCAGCAGCTCTGAGTTGCAGCTTTTTAGAAGAGTTTTCTGTGGCGTTTCTCTTCCAGCTTCACACATCTAGAGAATATTTAGTCTGTCTTTGGAGGAAAAAAAACAGAAAAAAGTTGGATTCAGGTCTGGACTTTGACTAGGCCATGAATCTGCTCTGACCTAAAGTATCAGATAATATCTCTGGCTGGTCGTCCTGCTGGAAGCTGAACTTCCAGTCTCGGCTCCATCTACCTTCCCACAGCATGATCCTGCCACCACCGTGCATGAAGCCTGAGATTCTATAGTTAGTAATTGTGACTTCTGAAAACTGATGATAAAATGTCCCAGTGATTATTGTGATAAGCGATAATATTGTTGTTTTGAGATCAATTTGAACTAATATAATCATAAAATAAATAATAAATAAAGTGACCAAAACCAATAAATAAAATAAAACTAAACAAACCAGAATGAATAAAGTCAAGCAACAAAACTGTTTTTGTTTTTTATTTCCTTTATTCGGTAAACCCCGTTGGGATCTGGATCTCATTTTCAACAGGGACCTGGGCAGAAAGTCTGCAATACACAGCAACCTGCTTACAAAATAAAACTCATTAATTTATATGCACAAGAGTAAAACAATAAAAACCATTTAAAAGCAGTGACGCTGGTTAATAAAATCTTGTTGCCTGTTTTTAAGAAGAAATAAATCCAATGAAATCAGTTCTGACATGTTGAGTTCAGACTGGAGCTGATTACTGAAGCAGCTTCACACTGAATGCTTGTTTCGCCTTTTCAGTTCAAACACGTGGAACATGCAAAAGAAAAATGTTATTAGAGTGTAAAGAACAACAGATCTATGGAAGAGAGAGCGAAGGTTTGCTGGAGCCAAGCAGAGTAGAGATTTATAGATCAGGATCATATTGATTGTTTCTCCGTTCAGCTTTTACATCCAAATCACAGAGATGCACTAAACGTCTGCTACCAGTTAGAAACCTTAAAGCACGATGATACACAATGTTCAATCCCAACATATTAATCAGAGTGGAAATTACTGAGTTCATTTTAATCTATTAAAATGTGATTTAGAGATTTATCACAACCAGCTGTGGTACCAGTTACTTGGCTTAAATCCAAATGCACTCCACACTTTTCAGATGTTACCCTGCAGTCGTGACGTTTCTCTGGTTTTTCTGTCTGACAGAAAGGAGACGAAGGAGAGGAAGGCGTGACCAGTGAAGGTAAGACGTAGAGAGCTGGTTTCATTTCCTGTTTCTGAGTCAGTTAGCTTCAGTTAGCATCGTTTAGCTTCATCCCAGCTCTCCTCCTTCCAGAGTTCGATAAGTTCCTGGAGGAGCGGGCCAAAGCTGCCGAGACCGGCCCGCCGTCGCCCCCCAGTGGCGCGGCGCAGGGAACACCCAGCAGGAAGAAGACAGGGAGACAGGAAGACGCTCTGCTGGCCATGTAGACCAGCAGCTCCACGTCTCCGGACCAGAACAGCTGCAGTCCAGAGACATCCAGGTCACCCACTTCCTGCTTCCTGTTTCCCACTTCCTGTTTCCAGACATTTTCAGTAACTGTGAGGCAGGACGGCCCTCAGATCAGCGTTGGGTTTGTTTCAGCTGCTCCTAAACAGAACCGACCCGTTTGGTTCAGTAGGACTGACCGTCCTCTCTGATGTTTGTCCTAGTCAAATCATCTCCCAGTTGGTTTGTAAGTGTTTGGTGTATATTTGGCTCTGTGCTTCAGAGTCGCTGGTTTCATTAGTTTCTGTTCAGAACAAAAAGGGAAAAACCTCCATGATGCGACAGGAAGAAGAAAGGCGGGAACTTCCTGTTGGTCCAACTGAAGCTGCTGGCAGGGCCGGCCCAAAGCCCCCCTGGGGCCCGGGGCCCCTGTCTCCCACCTTGGGGCCCCCTGGCATTAAATCCTGACTGTTAAAAGAAGCTGCTGGCGCAGCATTTGCTCATGCCTTGGGCTGGCTCTGCCTTCACCGTTTGTTTTGTCCTGAACTCGTTTAGAGGACCAAACGTTTCAATTTGACTTCCTGTTTCTGATTCGGTTTCACACTACAGATGGAGTTTGCACATCATCAGTGTCGTCATTAATCTAGAGACTTGCTGTCATCCTCAGAGGCCTGACCTTTCTGAAAACCATATTTGTTTTCAGAAATGAGTCGCAGCGTTTACATCCAGACCAGCGCTTAGTCGCCGCGGCAACGAGCGTTTCCGTTGAGCTGCAGAAGTAATTTATTCTCTGATCAGTATTTAAGTATTTTATTAAGCTGAGGATCAACTGGCATCATGTCTGGACTTTAATGTTGTTGCTTCTGTTTCTGCTGAAGAGATTCCTGCCCCCTCCCCCACCTGCTGCTGCTGATCAGGATTTATGTCGTTGGTTGAAATCAAACGATGAAGATGAAGATGAAGGTTTTAGTCTGAAGTCACCAGAACAATAACCAACATGAAGATTGCACTTTTTAGAGATTTCCTTTGGTTTCCTGGGTTTTGTTGTCGCTAGTGATTCTGGTTGCAGAGCAAAGCGGCCATGTTGGATCTGAACTCGGAGCCGCCATATTGGATCTGGGCTGCTCCGTCTTTCTGTTCTTTGTGTTTCTTCGATTATGCATGAACTCTAAATAAAACAATCTGTGTGATCCACATCCATCTCCAGGTTTTTATTCCCAGTTTCCTGACCTCCACACTGACCTCGTCATCCTAAAGCTCAGCCAGAAATTAATTTAGTTCAGAAAGTCGAACTCAGATTCATTAGAGTTTATTATTGATCATTTGATTATTGGTTTTCAGCAGCTGTGAATCTTCAGATTCCCTCATAATGAGATTATTATTATCTCATTGTGAGAGCTGGAAGCCCCGCCCCCTCGTTTCCATTTAACTCTTATTCTTCCTTTTAATTAATTAACTAAGTTAAAATTTTCTGAGTGCTAATATTTCTATAAAAACTCTGAAATGGTTTTGATCCAGAATGTCTTTGAAAAGTCAAAGTTTCTGTTTCATCCTGAACTCTTTCAGGAACTAATGAACCCAAAACATGAAGTCGGGTTTCGGTTTCGGGTCGGGGTGTGAATACTTCCTGTTGGGATTTGACTGGAATATTAATGATGATGTCACGGTCTGAGCCCGCAGCATCACAGGTCCTCCTCTGTGCATGAAGTGGTTTTCATTTGTTTGAAAGTCCAAAACAGTTTTTTGCTTTTGGTTTTTAAATCTGCACTTAAAAACTCCATGAAACCATTTTACCAACAAAAACATTTAAATCAATTCATTATTTTCTTCATTTAAATTTCCAACATTTGCTGTTTCTTATTTTCCAAAACTAAAGAAGAAATCTCCAGATAAACTACTTATTTTTGCTCAACTTCTATATTTATTCATAAATATTATATATATTATAAATATTTATATGTTTATAAATATTATTCCCCATTTTTTTGTTCAGATTATAAATTTTTACTGAATATTCACTGCATTTTAGATTTGCTTAAATATATTTTCTGTGTAAGTTTTGTATGAGACTTTTTTTTTTTTTTATTTACCCTTTTTTACTTTTACATATTTGTTTTATTTGCATTACTAAATATTTTTAGCAGGTGATCTGTGTTATTTATTTTTACTTCATATATTAGTTAATTTTATAATTGAAAGTTTTGCAGAAGAGACCAAACCTGACATTTAAACATAAAACCATATTCCAGATCTGAACTGTGAGGAAGACCTCGGGCTTTCTTCATCAGCCGGAAGCAGCTTTTCTGCTGGAACCTGAAGTTTGAACTGATGCGTTAATGAACAAATATTTTTTTCATTTTATTCCTGTAATTCTCTCCACAGCAGGCCTAAAACAAACATCGCAGATTAAATGACCTCTTTGTGTTTATTATTTATTGTTATTAACGTTGCACATCAGTAGTTTCCCAATTTCCTGTACCTTTAGCAGAGCCGCTGTAGCCGTCAGCGGCTCATAATGAGCTCTCCCGCTGAAGCCGCTCATTTTCAGACGTGAGGAAACTCTGGAAGTAATTATGAGTTTCCGTCAGCGGCGGAAGCGGCGCCGCTTTCTCCAGCTGCCACTGTGTGCACTGACTTTTCAGCCCGAAAACGCTCCTGCAGCCTCCCAGCACTTTATGCTAAGTTAATTTATCCAAATATATCCACGGCAGCAACAACTGTGTTAATGGAAAGCCGCTGATCCATGAAGGCTCGGTGCCGGGCGGGTAGCTGGCGGGCAGAACCGTCAGCAGGCGGAAGGTGTGTTTAGAGGTACCTGCGGCCGGGGGAGGAGCCGCCGTCTGGGCCGTGGTATTTAAATCGGGTCAGCCGGCCTCACCCCGCGCTGTTCGCCGTTATTAGCTGCCAGTCACGGCGGAGCCGCCGCCTCTCCGGAGTCTGACTCGATCTAAAGGTTAAGCTGGAAAACGCCATGATTGATCTTCTCAGCTCCCGTTTCCACGGGCCCCTCCTGCTGACGTCACGCCCGCCGTTCAGGTGTCACTCAGGCGCCACAAAGGTCAACGGAACACGAGCTACAAGCGGGCCGAACCGGCAAAGCATCATGGGAGATGTTTTTGCAACTGGGATATATTTTCCTTCTATTTTTGTCATTTCTCTTTTCATTTCTAGAATATTAATGATGATTTGAGTCATCAGAGCAGAAACAGAACCACCCGAACCACCATGCTGGGAGAGAAACCCGCAGAACCGGGCCGAACCAGAACATTCAGAACTTTGATGGAAACAAAAGAGAAAATGATTCAAGTCCAGTCAGATCAGCGTTTCCTTTAAATCAGTTTTATATAAAACAGTTTGTTTCTTTAAACTCAAAGTTCGTGCAGAAACTGCAGCAGTTATTAAAATAATATTCTGTTGTTATTTTGGAATTTTGTCAAAACTCTGAAGTTTTCTTTCTGCCCTTTAGTTTAAATTTATCTCATTTCTAAACTTTTCTAGTGAAACGTTTTTGGATCAGCAGGTGAATTTATTTAATTACAGAAAATTAAAACTGAATTATCATTTTTCTGTCTCCGATTTAAACTCCGAGGCTTTTCCTTCCCTTCGTTCTGAGAAGTTCTGAGAAGTTCTGCCGGGTTCTGAGAAGTTCTGAGAAGTTCTGCTGGGTTCTGAGAAGTTCTGCCGGGTTCGACCCGTTCCACGTTCACGCCACAGTTTATCTAAAATGAATATCGAAGACAAACGAAATACTGAAGTTACGTCACAGACAGCACAGGGACTCTGAGTTCTGATGTTCTGGACCGGTCCTGGCGCTGGCTCAGTAGAACCTCCCTGTCCTAGTCCAAGTCTCGCCTCCTGTGGCCTCAGAGAGTCCAGAAGTGCAGGTTGAGGTGCGGAGGCTCCAGAACCGGCGCCGGCCCGGTCGGGCCCAGGCGAACCGGGCCGGCGCCGGTTCTGAACGCGGCCGGCGGCGGGTCCGGAGCGGACAGGATGTAGTCGATGCTGAACTTGATCTCCGACTCGGATTTCTGGTGGCGGTTCTGGAGTGGACCGGGCCGGTCGGGGCCCAGAGGGCGAATGGCGGAGTCCAGATGCGGCCGCCGAACCTCTGCCGGGTCCCGCAGGCCGATCTTTGGGTTCCGGCGGCGGCGGCGGCGCCGGAAGTTTCCGTTCTCGAAGAGGTCGAGCATCGACTCGCAGCCGGCGGCGAAGGTCCAGAAGTTCCCCTTCCCCTTCTCGTTGCCCTCCGTCCGCGGAACCTGCGGCCCAGAACACACCGGTCAGAACCCGCCCGTTTTACACACACCGGTTCTGATCCGCAGTTACTTTTCCTTCAACAGAAATCAGTCAGAATCAGAATCTGTCAGGTTCTGATGGACCCGAACCGATCAGAGAACCGGTTGACCTTCTGGCTGCTGGTCTGGATGAACCTGAGCAAGGCGGTACCAGAACCAACACCAGTGTTAGAACCAGAACCAGAAGCAGAGTCAGAACTGGGTCGGTACCTTGATGAAGCAGCTGTTGAGCGACAGGTTGTGCCGGATGGAGTTCTGCCAGGCTCGCTGGTTGGACCGGTAGTAGGGGAACCGCCTCATGATGAAGTCGTAGATGCCGGACAGAGTGACCCGCTGGTCCGGGTTCTGCTGGATCGCCATGGCGATCAGAGCGATGTAGCTGCCACACACAGAAAAGAACCAGTTCTGACCCGGTTCTGACCCGACTGAAACCGGTTCCTTCTGTCCCGCTTCGGAGCCTCAGACGGTTTCAAGTGTTTTTAAACTTTTTTATGTTCGTATTTTTTGCTGCTAAACAATAAAATAACATTTTAATCAAATCAGATTGTTGGATCATTGAAACATGAAACGTTTCTCCAGATTCATTTTTTATGTTTTAATAAAGAACAAAATCACTGAACAGAATTTACTGTTCAGTTTAACATTTAGCCTACTGCTAATTAAACTTCAAGAATAATAATATTTTTATCAACCAGGATGTGACTCATTCCTGCTTTTTGTATTTTAGTCAAATTTACTTGATGTTTTTTTTTAACTATTAAAACTTTATATTTATTGTTGTACAAAATAATTTAGTTTTTCCAAAATATACAAATAAATCATAACTGAAGCAGAAAAATATCCAGCGTCGTGAGGGTCATTTATGTATTTTAAGTTAAATCCAATTTTAGATAAATTAAATTTTTATTTCAATATTTTTCTCAGACTGAATTTATTACAATAACAGAAGATAATTTTCATTATTTTTATTGTAGTATAAATACATGCAGACTGCAAAGCAATAATAATAATAATAATAATAATAATAATAATAATAATAATAATAATAATAATAATAATAATAATAATAATAATAATAATAATAATAATAATAATAATAATAATAAACTCTTCCTGCCTGTAAGCGGGTCTGCATATCTTCTTCTCTTCCTCCGTCCCAGAGGACGGGTATCCGTCCCCGTCATAGTTGAAACAGTTGAACGGATAGTCGGAGTGATCGAACATGTCAGCAGCGGAACCAAACCGAACCGTCCCGACCCGAACAGAACAGAACCGAACTGACCGTCTGAAGCCCAGCAGCAGTTCTGTCCTGCTCCGCTGCCACCATCCTCTGATCAGCTGCTGATCCGAGGAGCTCCGCCGCTGCAGACGGGCCGCCCCGTAGCCCCCCTTCACCCCCCCCCCCCCTGCCCCCCTCCGTTTCCCGCCTCCTTCAGCCCAGATGTTCCTTCCTCTCTGGTTCCTCCAGATGTGGTGCAGAAGTTTCCTCTCATTTTCCATTTCACCTGAAACTAATTGATTTTATTTTATTGGGTTTGATTTGAGCGACTGAGAGCAGCAGAACCTGCAGCAGAACCTGCAGCAGAACCTGCAGCAGAACTGCAGCAGAACCTGCAGCAGAACCTGCAGCAGAACTGCAGCAGAACCTGCAGCAGAACCTGCAGCAGAACTGCAGCAGAACCTGCAGCAGAACTGCAGCAGAACCTGCAGCAGAACTGCAGCAGAACCTGCAGCAGGAACTGCAGCAGAACCTGCAGCAGAACCTGCAGCAGAACCTGCAGCAGAAACTGCAGCAGAACCTGCAGCAGAACCTGCAGCAGAACCTGAAGGCGGGGCTTGGTCCAGGTGTTTAGCAGCTGGATGGTTGCCATGGACACTAAAGGATTTCTCAATCATGAAAGAATCAAAGCAACGCTGCAGGGAAACCATGAAAACATGATTTGACATAAAAGTGGAAGTTTGACATGGATTCTGTCCAGTGAAGCGGTGCCGGTGGTTCTGCAGCCTCCATGTGAGGAAAAGCTGCAGCAGGAACCGACCCGGTTCTGATGAGGCCGCCCTCGTGTCGCCATGACAACTTGGGCTCCCGCTCCCTGAGATCAGCTTCAGCACTGGTGGGGTGTATGTATAAATATGACCCTGTCGGAGGAATCAGTTCAAACATCCGATCATCCTCCTCCAGAACCGCTGCAGGACAGACGGTCCGGTTCTGGGTCCCGCCTCCATCCGGTCCGGTTCTGGGTCCCGCCTCCATCCGGTCCGGTTCTGGGTCCCGCCTCCATCCGGTCCGGTTCTGGGTCCCGCCTCCATCCGGTCCGGTTCTGGGTCCCGCCTCCATCCGGTCCGGTTCTGGGTCCCGCCTCCATCCGGTCCGGTTCTGGGTCCCGCCTCCATCCGGTCCGGTTCTGGGTCCCGCCTCCATCCGGTCCGGTTCTGGGTGGTCCCCGGACTCAGAGGCCTTCATGTTCTGATCTGCTGCTTTTTATAGCTGGTTCTGAAACAACCGAGACCAACAAACACCATGTTTACCTTCCTCTGTTCACTAAGTGTCTGTGTGTCTCTGTGTGTGTGTGTGTGTCTGTGTGTGTGTGTGTGTGTGTGTGTGTGTGTCTCTCTCTGTGTGTGTGTGTTTGTGTGTCTGTGTGTCTCTGTGTGTGTGTGTGTGTAGGTATGTCGGCGTGTGTGTGTGTGTGTGTGTGCGTGTGTGTGTGTGTGTGTGTGTGTGTGTGTCTGGTAGACTTTTAGTCAACAACGGGAAGTTTTCTAGATTTTATCTATAATGCTCTATAATAGCTACTAATTGTTTCCGTGTCTATGAATTAGGGGATGTGTGTTTTCTAGGGCTCTTAACGGGCCAATCGTTGGGCCCCTGGGGGCCGTGGAGGCCGGAAAAACAGCCTCAGGTCTGTGGGCCTCTGCGTGTGGCCCCCACTCTGGAGGACAAAGTGATCCTCACTTTCTCCAGTTAGCATTAGCTGCTGTTATTTCAACTGTTAACTTTGAGTTTTCTCAGATGTTTTCTCTCCATTAAACTCTTCCTGGTCTGTGTTCTGATTGGCTGGTTCCTTCCTGGAGGCGGGGCATCAGCTGACATGATGCTGCCAACACCTGATCCTGCTGCCAACGTTTTATTTGTCATTACCGACCGGTCTCCATAGAAACGCTGGGATCTGGGATCAACTGGCTGAGCTCAAAGCATTAGGACGTTACTATGGCAACTCAACAATCAATGAGGATTTTTCTTGTCTTTACAGAGTAAACTTGTCAATAATTTAAAAATTAAATGAAAAAGAATATTGGAAATATTTTAAATTATTTATGCTGAAACTGTCCAATCCAGTTCCAGTTCCATAATTTTCTCATGATTAATAAAGGAAGATTAAATTTTAGGTCTGTTCTGTGGTAAAAGGAAATGATTTATGGGAGGCCCCGACGCTCTGGCCGGCTTGGACCGGCTCTGGTAAGTGTGAAGGAATCTGATGAAAGAAATGACAGAAACCAGTTAGCCCAGTTAGCCCAGTTAGCCCAGTTAGCTAGCGAATGTTCAGATGATGGTTTATTAGATTTCTGCCAGTTAGAATACTGACTGCTACTGGAAGCCCGACCAGCAGGGGGCAGCAGGGGAGCCGGAGGTCACCGTGTGAGGTCGGAGAGCCGCGATCTGATAAACTCCACACGGCCGCTCCCATGACGGGGCTTCCTCTGGAGGCCGGCGGCGGCCATTGCAGTCGCTTTATGTGTGTGTGTGTGTGTGTGTGTGTGTGGCCGCTCTGTGAGGAAAGGTTATCCAAACACAGCGGAGCGCTGAGAACTGTAAACATGCTGGCGGACTGGCGGCCATATTCCTGGCCGCTGAGCAGCCATCTTTGTTACGACGCGTTTCTGTGTGAAACTACAGGAGGTCGCAGGGGAATGAATGACCCCTGACCTTTCACACATGATGTCAGCTTGCTGCCAAAAACATCAATGGATTTTCCTGAACCGGTTTAGTTTAGTGAAGAAATGATGCTAAATGAGTTTCTGAATAACTAATTAATCTCTGGTTTAAATTCAGTTTATTTATGTGGCGCCAATTCACAACAAGTCATTTTACAAAAATAAATCCTTCAGTTCAATCACACATTCCAGCTGATCATTTACTCCCTGTACAGTTATAATTAGTTATAATAATAATTAATGTGCTGCACTGTTGAATTACATCAACATCCCCAGGAAAAACAGGCTGGACCCGTTACAGTTTACAAATAAATTAATATTATATATATATATATATATATATATATATATATATATATATATATATATATATATGTATGAATGTATGTGCAGCATTAATGTATTTGGTCCTGCAGCAGTCAATCTGGTACAATCAAAACCACAAACTGCAGAAGATTTTGCTGATTTCATTTTATTGCACTGATACCATGATGCAAAGAAAAAAGAAGGAAATAAAAAAGAATGAAAGAAAATCAAAAGAAACTTTTTCACTGTAGAACCACACACCCTGCTGAGGCCGACGCCGAGCGGCCGCAGAACCAGACACACAAAGAACCCGCAGCTAGCAAAACCACACATTCAAGTATTTCTATCATTGCACAGGCACTAGAGTTTCCTACTGAATATATGAACGGCAGCCAGAGGCGAGTAGAGACAACAGATCAGCTGCTGCTCAGGAAGGAGAACCATCTCCCCACATCAGACACCACGCACATTAAAACCAAAACAACCAGAGGAATTAGTGTCACATTTGGTTTAAATCTCACCGGCTGCACAGGAAGAGGCCTGAACAGCTGCTGGAAACAGACTCAGTGCTGGAGAGGAGAGAGAACCAGGAGAAACTAACAGCTTGGATTGCTGCACATGCTGCCGCTGCCCCCTGGTGGGCACACAGAGAAGTGCACTATTCTGGTGGAAATCCTTTCGCTTCCCCTTCCTCTGATTTGTTTTGGCAAACAATAAATATAAACTTTAATAAATATGCTGTCAAGTTAAAACCTAGAGAGAAGATGATCCAGGAGTAAACCAGTACTCCCACCAGAACCCTACGATAAGACGCTGACATGGCAGAATCAGCAGAAATCAGGTTAAAAAAAACACTTTACAAAATAACCTCATTTCGATCCAGCTCTTCTTCTGTGGTAAAAGTCTGCAGCTCCCACTAAGGAAGTGATTTTGGAAGTTTGATTCCCTCAGAATTCTCTGAATTGAACCAGACTCCATAACCAGAGCCCATGTTCTGGGTTTGACCCGGTTCTAACCTACGACCCGTGTCTGACCCGGTTGGTTCTAAGCTACATGTTGAGTTGAAGGAGTTCAGGTGAAACCCGGTGGTTCTGGCTCGGTTTGGGCTTCAGATCGCGGTCCAGTCGGTTCTCCTGGGAGTGGGTCGGACCCAGCCCCCTGGCTACCTCGTCCTGGGGCCGCTGCGGACTCCCGGGTCCCCCTGCAGGTCGTCCTCCACCACGTAGCCATAGCCCTCCTTGTCGATGCAGTCAGACAGCGCCTTCAGCACCTGGACACAGAGGAGCGGTATCAGCTGGTTCTGATGGCACCGCTGCTGAGCTCAGATCAGACACAGTCTGCGTAGTGACCACCAGGGGGAGCCACAGGGCTCCACAATGGGCCCCCTCCTGTTCATAACAGCTAATATGTATCTTTATGCTGATGACATCATCGTTATTTACAGATTAGCATTAGCTGCTGCTAACGCTGCAGAGGCAGCTAACTGCAGTGAAGTTGTGTTTTAGCTCCAGTTTAGCTCTGGACCAGAACCAGAACCAGAACCATTTTAATAAACAGTTACACAGATGGACTGATTTATCAGTCAGAGTCGGTCCAGCCTGCAGGATCCGCCTGTGGTGCCGCAGCTATCGTTGAGAGAAATCTGACCCGTTTGGTTCTGAACCGCCACAGGTTGGCTAGTAGCTGCTAGTGGTGCTAACAGAGGTAACACTGCTAATAGTGCTGATGGCGCTAATAGTGCTAACAGAGTACAAGTTCTCAGAGAGCTAGCGGTGCTAATGGAGCTAGCGATGCTAAGAGATCACTGACCAGGCGCAGGCGGCGGTCCAAGGCGTCCAGGTGAGGCTGGATGAGAATCGGGTCCAGCCGGTCCCGCGTCATGGACTCGGCCATCAGTACCGACAGCTTGTACTCCTCCTTCGCCAGCAGCTGCAGACGCAGGTGGGTGGACTTCCTGACCCTGCAGGTCAAAGGTCAAAGCACAAGTGAGGGCTGTGGACGATAGCCAGCATCTTGATTGGATCTTGTTTGTAGCGTCTGCAGTTTTAATGGAAGTGAATGTTAATGTTGCTGACCTGCAGCACTGCAGCAGAGGAACCAGGATGGACATCTCATCATGAGAGTGTTTCCCAAAGCTGGCCGGACAAACAGCAGCAGGAAGCAGATGATGAGGCTGTTTAGGATTAACAATCAGAGACTCGTTGAGCTGCGTGTTTTTACCCTCTGCCGTTGTCCAGGTGGATGATGAAAGTCTCGTTTCCGAACTTCTCAAACGTCTCGTAGTGGTGCCGGTCCATGTTTCCTGCACACAGACCAGATGGAGGATGAAGGCATGAATGCAGCGAGCGACGGTTGCCTAGGTAACACTGCAGAAGAGACCGACCCATCAGGAAGTCAAAGACCGTCATGTCCATGACGTCCAGCAGCCGCGAGCCGCTGTCGTACGGCGGCGTCTGCTTCACCTCCTCGCAGTAATCTGGGTCCACCTCCCACCTGCAGCCCAGACACCAGAACCAATAATCACATCCATCAGTTATTGACTGTCATCAACTGGAGCAGAAATGATAAAAACCTGGTTCTGTTCACATTCTGGAAATATATTCCATTAATCGCCGTTTGCTTCAGATTAACCAGATAATCTACAATAATCCCCAGATCATCCATTTCTGTATCGACTCTCATGTTGATGTTGGAAGGATTTTTATCTGCAGACGATCAAACCTGGAAAGTTATTGACAATAAAATTGTTTTCTTATTTAAAAAGAATTGAATTATTTGTTTATTTGCATTTAGTGCATTTCTAATATTGTATAAAAGACAAATCTGCAGAAGGTGCTGATTTTTCTATCTGATTAGTAGGTGGAATAATCAATAGACTGATTGATTACTAAAATAATGATTGGTTGCAGCAGTACATTTATGGTTATTAAATATGGTTCAATAATCTTTATGTTTTTATCTAAATAAACTTATTTTAACTGATATTTCTGTCTGTCGTCTTTGCAGATCAAACTGACTGGCTAGCCCTCCTCTGACCAGCGGTCTAGTCCAAACCTCTGCGTCTCTTACTCTGCCTTCTTGCGCTTGTGGTAGGAGCGCCTCCAGGGGTTCCTCCAGGTCTTGCGCTTGGCCAGAGCGAGGTCCGGCAGGAAGGCGGCCAGCGATCCCTCGATCTGGTCGGGTTTCCCACACAGAGCGTGCTCAGTGGAGCAGTAGTAGGAGCACTCGCCGTAGAAACACACGTTGTTGGCTGGGCAACAGACAGGAGGGTTAGCAGCTGCAGGCGCCACCTGGTGGCTGGAGGAGCACAGGCAGGGTGGAGACCGGACTGTTGTACTGGGAAAATGAACTGGTTGTACTGGGAAAATGAACTGGTTCTACTGGGGAAATGAACTGGTTCTACTGGGAAAATGAACTGGTTCTACTGGGAAAATGAACTGGTTCTACTGGGGAAATGAACTGGTTGTACTGGGGAAATGAACTGGTTGTACTGGGGAAATGAACTGGTTGTACTGGGGGAAATGAACTGGTTGTACTGGGGAAATGAACTGGTTGTACTGGGGAAATGAACTGGTTGTACTGGGGGAAATGAACTGGTTCTACTGGGGAAATGAACTGGTTGTACTGGGGAAATGAACTGGTTGTACTGGGGAAATGAACTGGTTGTACTGGGGAAATGAACTGGTTGTACTGGGGAAATGAACTGGTTGTACTGGGGAAATGAACTGGTTGTACTGGGGAAATGAACTGGTTGTACTGGGGGAAATGAACTGGTTGTACTGGGGAAATGAACTGGTTGTACTGGGGAAATGAACTGGTTGTACCTGGGGAAATGAAGAAGGTTCTCCACAGCTTCTTGTCTCTGGTTAGGTCTCGGATCTCTTTGGTCATGTTGAGCAGCCGGCCGGCGACTGGAGGGACTCGGCGGAAGTCCAGGATCCTGTTGGACACAGAGAGACATAAAGACAGGAGACACTGAGGGACGGACATGAGGACGGGTGGACGGAGACACAGGGATGATGGAGCAACGCTGATCAACACAGAACCCAGTGTGAACCTACTGGGCCGGTTCTGATGGGAAGCTCTGCTCTGATTGGATCAGACCAACATGGAATAGTTTATTTAGTTCATTTGGTTGATTAGTTCCCAGTTTCAGAAAGTGGAATCGGGAAGCAGCAGAACATTTCTCTGATGAAATCATTTTATTGTTTTAATATTTTAATTTTTATGTTAAACTCAAGTAGTTTTTTTAATCAGCTGTAAATCAGTCATCAAAATAAACAGAAATATGTTCTTGTTTTGCTGTGAATGTTCTGTAATCTCTGCCAGTTTTGGTCAAGATTCTCTAGAAAATTAGATTTTTAATCTCAGTGGGATTTTCCTGCTAAAATTAAAGTTAATAAACAATAAAAAGAAAAACTAAAATTTTAACTAATTTTTTTCACCTGCTTCCTGGCGCTTAGACCAGATGCAGATTAACACACGGCCACTAGGGGGCAATGCTGCACCATCACACGCCGCAACGATGAAGAGGATGTGACTCTTCCTCAGATGCATTTTTAACTTCAGCTTTTTGCTCATTTTATGGTAAAAACTCATGAGAGACTGAAGTCTGTCAGTGAAACACGATCGAATGGATCAGCATTAAGGAGGAGGCGACACCAGTAACACCAGTAACACCAGTGACTCCAGTAACACCAGTGACACCAGTGACACCAGTAACACCAGTGACACCAGTAACACCAGTAACACCAGTGACACCAGTAACACCAGTAACACCAGTGACTCCAGTAACACCAGTGACACCAGTAACACCAGTGACACCAGTAACACCAGTAACACCAGTGACACCAGTAACACCAGTAACACCAGTGACACCAGTGACACCAGTAACACCAGTGACTCCAGTAACACCAGTGACTCCAGTAACACCAGTGACACCAGTGACACCAGTGACACCAGTGACTCCAGTAACACCAGTGACACCAGTGACACCAGTAACACCAGTGACACCAGTAACACCAGTAACACCAGTAACACCAGTGACTCCAGTAACACCAGTGACTCCAGTAACACCAGTGACACCAGTGACACCAGTGACTCCAGTAACACCAGTGACACCAGTGACACCAGTAACACCAGTAACACCAGTGACACCAGTAACACCAGTAACACCAGTGACACCAGTGACACCAGTGACACCAGTAACACCAGTGACTCCAGTAACACCAGTGACACCAGTGACACCAGTGACACCAGTGACTCCAGTAACACCAGTGACTCCAGTAACACCAGTGACACCAGTGACACCAGTAACACCAGTAACACCAGTAACACCAGTGACACCAGTGACACCAGTAACACCAGTGACTCCAGTAACACCAGTGACTCCAGTAACACCAGTGACACCAGTGACACCAGTGACTCCAGTAACACCAGTAACACCAGTGACACCAGTAACACCAGTGACACCAGTGACACCAGTGACTCCAGTAACACCAGTGACACCAGTGACACCAGTGACACCAGTGACACCAGTGACACCAGTAACACCAGTGACACCAGTGACACCAGTAACACCAGTGACACCAGTGACACCAGTGACACCAGTGACACCAGTGACACCAGTAACACCAGTGACACCAGTGACACCAGTGACACCAGTGACACCAGTGACACCAGTGACACCAGTGACACCAGTAACACCAGTGACACCAGTGACACCAGTAACACCAGTGACACCAGTGACACCAGTGACACCAGTAACACCAGTGACACCAGTGACACCAGTGACACCAGTAACACCAGTGACTCCAGTGACTCCAGTGACACCAGTGACACCAGTGACACCAGTGACACCAGTGACACCAGTGACACCAGTGACACCAGTAACACCAGTGACACCAGTGACACCAGTAACACCAGTAACACCAGTGACACCAGTGACACCAGTGACACCAGTGACACCAGTAACACCAGTGACACCAGTGACACCAGTGACACCAGTAACACCAGTGACACCAGTGACTGCAGTAACACCAGTAACACCAGTGACACCAGTGACTGCAGTAACACCAGTAACACCAGTAACACCAGTAACACCAGTGACACCAGTGACTGCAGTAACACCAGTAACACCAGTAACACCAGTAACACCGGTAACACCAGTAACACCAGTGACACCAGTGACTGCAGTAACACCAGTAACACCAGTAACACCAGTGACTCCAGTAGTTCCTCTCTGCTAAACTCTAATTCAGACAAAAAAAGCGGGAAAAATAAAGAGCTGCTGGATTATATTTACATCAGAGCCTCTGAAACCACAAATACTGAGGAGTGTGTGTGGTTGTGTGTGTAGGTGTGTGTGTCGGTGTGTGTGTGGTTGTGTGTGTGTAGGTGTGTGTGTGGTTGTGTGTGTGTGTGTGTAGGTGTGTGTGTGTGGTTGTGTGTGTGTAGGTGTGTGTGTGTGTGGTTGTGTGTGTAGGTGTGTGTGGTTGTGTGTGTAGGTGTGTGTGGTTGTGTGTGTGTAGGTGTGTGTGTGTGTGTGTGTGTTGATGTGTGTGTGTGTGTCTGTGTGTGTTGGTGTGTGTGTGTCGTGTAGGTGTGTGTGTGTGGTTGTGTGTGTGTAGGTGTGTGTGGTTGTGTGTGTGTAGGTGTGTGTGTGGTTGTGTGTGTGTGTGTGTGTGTGTGTGTGTGTGTGTGTGTGTGTGTGTGTGTGTGTGTGTGTGGTTGTGTGTGTGTAGGTGTGTGTGTGGTTGTGTGTGTGTAGGTGTGTGTGTGTGTGTCTGTGTGTTTTGGTGTGTGTGTGTCGGTGTGTGTGTAGGTGTGTGTCGGTGTGGTTGTGTGTGTAGGTGTGTGTGGTTGTGTGTGTGTATGTGTGTGTGTGTGTGTGTGTGTGTGTGTGTGTTTGTGGTTGTGTGTGTAGGTGTGTGTGGGTGTGTGTGTGTAGGTGTGTGTGTGTGTGGTGGTGTGTGTGTGGTTGTGTGTGTGTGGTTGTGTGTGTGTGTAGGTGTGTGTGTGTGTGGTTGTGTGTGTGTAGGTGTGTGTGTGTGGTTGTGTGTGTGTGTGTGTGTGTGTGTGTGTGTGTGTGGTTGTGTGTGTGTGTGTGTGTGTGTGTGTGTGTGTGTGGTTGTGTGTGTGTGTGTGTGTGTGTGTGTGTGTGTGTGTGTGTGTGTGTGTGGTTGTGTAGGTGTGTGTGTGTGTGGTTGTGTGTGTGTGGTTGTGTGTGTGTAGAGACCAGATGTGCTGCAGATCTAAGGAGCTCTCCTTCCTTCCTGGTTGCTCTCTTCTCACTCTGATTTCTGTCGTTAGAAAAACCAGCAGCTCCCTAAAATCCCTCACAGACATGAATAGACGCCTCATTGAGCTCCTGCGTTCCGTCGCCGCCATCTTGTGTGTGGCAGCAGAGCGATCAGAGATCTCGGTCCTGTGCTGTGTTGACTTGTTTCACCTGTTTTACAAAACAAACTGGATTCCTTGGCCTTACCTTGATGATGAAACAGCAGAATTACTTCACTTTGCAGCCAGAAACTCGCTTCTAAACAACCGAGAAATATTTCCTATGTAGCTAAACTGGCCCAAAGTAACCACTGATTATTAGCATAGCTAATATTTTCATACATTTTTCTAATGAGAGAGAGCTGATGAGAAACTGCTGTTGGAGGGGAAGTTTATTAAAAATCAGAGGATTTAGAGGAAAGGTCTGTCTGGTTTTTTGTTTCACAGCTCAGCTTCACGATGTCTGAGTACCAGAACGTCTCAGAACTCACTGGACTTCTCCCAGTTTGACCAGCAGACTGAACCAGTGGCCAGTGTTCCCAGTATAATATAAATATATACATCTGTGTTTTATTGGACACTTTTATTCTTTCACTTTTTGTGCATTTTTAAGAGAAATATCTCAATCTGAAGTTTTAGTGTATTAAGACAGTTTATGTAATGAAATCAAAATAATTCACTGTTAGATTTTTTTTCACTCCATCTTTGCTGTCATAGCAGAGCTGACATATACTGTAATAAAAAATATGTAGCTAATGTTTGACTAATTTATCAAAGTTTATTGTCTTCACAATAAAATATACATATTAAAAAGGAAATTATTTTTTTTTCTTCATATCTTGAAACATTAAATTATGTAAATATGTTCTTTAATGAAATACTGTAAAAGTGTGTTCATCCATGTCAATATAAAAATGATCAGCATCATTTCTGTCAAATAAAAACTTTCTGCTCTTTATCCAGAAATCACCCAAAACAATTAAATGATCCCATCAAAAGTCAGAAACTCTGTCTTTAGTCATTTCTTTGATGATCAAATTTATCAGTGTGTGAGAGAGAAAATGTGTCAATAACAGGAAATAACTTCAAATACTTTGTGGAACGGCGCTTTCTGAAGTTCGGTCCATTTACTTGTATTAGCTTACTGTCACTTTCAATATGGCCGACGCTGAGACGGATCGCAGCAACGGGTCGACCCGCTCTACATATTCATGTCTACGACTCCAGACCAGGGGGGCCCAAAGTGGCCCCTGAGGGCCGGCATCCTGCATGTTTTAGTCTCCCTGGTTTAAAGCACCTGGATCCAATGATGGATCATCAGAGGTCAAAGAGGAACATCGACCTGCTGGAAGGTTGTGACCCGGTACCAGCTGGTACCAGAGAGAGAATAAAACATGCAGGACGCTTTGGGCCCCCCTGTCCAGACTCTGGCGTCTTTCAGACTCTGTTTGGTATGGCGCCTCCTGTAGGTCAGGTAGGGAAACACGACAGGCTGGCAGTAGAGGACGAAGACATTGATGAGGCAAGGCATGCCACACTTTTCAGATTTGACCTACTTGTCCAGGTGAAAGGCTGCGATCTCTGCGTTGTGTCTCTCGAAGTCAGAGAAGTAGAAGAAGTCAGGCGGGGTTTCCTGCTCCCGGGTCTGTCTGCAGGGGCAGAGAGAGACAAGATGGCGGACATGAGAAACCAGAACCGGCTCTGGCTGTACGGGGTCCAACAGAACCATGTCTGTCAGATCTCAGAACCAGACGAGCAGACGATGTGCCAACAGCTGGAGGAAGAGGAAGAGGAAGAGGCCAGCCCACATTCAGCCTCTTCCTGGTTTTTACAGGAAGCAGCTGATCTGGACAGGCGCCTCTTCCTCTTCTTCCTCCTCCTCCTCTTCCTCAGCAGTCATGAACTGAACCAACAGACCCCTGCTGCTCTGCTGACCTTTGACCTTCTGCAGCAGAGCTCCATTTGGTTCTGAGTCGGGTTCTTCCTTCTCTACTTCCTGTTAAAGGTCGGGTACTTCCTGTCGCTACACTTCTTGTCAAGAGGAGCCGGTTCGGACCCGTCTGGACCAAACCGGGCCGAGCAAAAGAACCAGCTTACTGTTCCTGATGAAACCTTTACTGATGAAACCTACCTTGACCTCTGACCTGCACAGAGGAAGTGACCTCTGACCCCAGCTGAAGGCTGAGTCAGCTGCACTCAGGCTTTATTTTCTCCATCTATAATCAAACTGAAGGGATAAACGACGAAACAACGACGCAGAAATGATTATTACAAACAAACATGGTGGAAAAATCTGGAAATGTTTTAATTTGATCTGTAAATGTGGAACAACGACCAGAACCGGAACCGGGTTCTGGTCCAGAAGAGTATTATCATTAAGTGTTTCACCGTTCATTTTGTTACTGATGATGAGAGAAAAGTTTCTGAAAGGTGTGGAGGAACAGCGAAGCATGCACTGTAAAACATGTCGATGTTTTTACTTTCTGTGGAAACGTCTTTCAGTCTGAATGAATCTGATTTTTCTCTCCACTTTAAGTTATGAGGTAAAAGAAAAAAAGGAGTAAAATATTTTAATGTTCGGTTATTGTCTTCCTGAAGGGAACAAAAAAATGTACACTGCAAAATTTGATCGCTTGTGTTTTTTTATTATTATTAGTCAGTGTTTTTTTTTACCTTTTCTTCTGTTTTCTCTCTGAATGGCAAGAGGGAAAATAATACATTTTATTTTTGATGAAGAGATTTTCTTTCTGAAATTACAAAAATGAAGCCAAATGAAGACAAAATTTTACCAAACTTTCTAGAAAACAGTTTTTAATGACAGAAAGTTTTAGGGCTGGAATGTGAGCCGCTCAGTTCTTCTGGTTTATCGTTTTATTGTTCTGCTGAGGCTGATTGGTGAAGAGATTAATTATTATTTATCTGCTCAACATTCCTCATTTCATCTTTCTGTTGGAGTTACAAAATTACTATTTCATTCAACTAACATATTATCCTCATATAATTTTCCCCTCGTAACTTATTATTTTTGTATCCTGGTCATAATAATAATCTGTTGTATATATGAAGAAATAAAACTTCAAAAAGATTTTTATTTTCCTCTCTTTTGGCTGTTTGCTTTAGAAATGAAAGAAATGAAAAAATATATTTTTATAGTCAGAAATACGTAATTTATCAAATGTATTATTCTCCCCTTCAGGAAGAAAGAAACGTTCCTCCAGGAGAAAATCAGTCGTTTGAGTTTCTCACTGAGCTGCTAGAAACTTCCTCCTCCTCTTCCTCAGTCAGCCGCCCTTCCTCATCAGGTGAACTGAGCATGCTCAGAGCGGGCCGCCCGCTGTAAACACATAGTTTTCTGTGGGTGGCCAGACAGTTTCTTGGCTCCGCTCCCTGCTCCGAGGGGCCCTGGGCCGCCGCCGGGGCATCTGCAGACAAGCAGCACACTCAGAGCGGCCATCTTGGAAATCTACCTGAGGAAACATTTCCTGTTTCTCTGTCGCTCCCTGTAGTTTTAGGAATAAAGTGTTTGTTAATCCTTTCATTTCTACATTTATTAAACAGAAATAAATTTCAGGTGTTTTTTGTTCATTATTATTATTTATAATTAAAACATCTGATAAAAACATTATTGGAGCGAAAGGAGGAGGCAGGAACTCAAACAGGTCAACTGTAGAAAGTGTCGGTTCTCTCCTGATCATTAAAGTTAGCACACGGGTGTCCAAACTTTTTTGTCCTGATGGCCATAATTATCAGGTTAAAAGCCCTTTATTTTTTATGATATTTATGATTTTATTTGCTCAAAATGACAAACTAAAACATGAAAGATTTTATTAAAACAAACAAAATAGTTGGACATTTTTAGATGCAAACTTAAAGAAGACATTTTTTTAATCATCAAGTCAGAGCTGCTGTGGTCGTATAACAACAATAAACTACAAGCAATACAGAAATCGATCTAAAAAAAATGTTTAAAAGATGTTCACCTGTGTTTACAGGCCACACAAAATCATCCAGAGTCCCACAAACGGCCCCTGAGCCGCACTTTGGAGCCCTGTACTCAGACAGCCGTCCTTTCTAAAGATGCAACTAATTCAGAGCCAGGAGGAAGTTACTGAATGAACCCGGAGCAAACTGAACCGGTCCAGAGTTTTTAAAGAGAAACGCTCTGCTGCTGGAGCAAGACGCTGCAGCAGCAGCAGCAGCAGCAGCAACAACAACAGCAACAACAGCAGCAACAGCAACAACAACAGCAACAGCAGCAACAGCAGCAACAACAGCAACAACAACAGCAACAGCAGCAACAACAGCAGCAGCAACACAGGGAAAAAGCAGCTGCAGTCAGGAGTTGCAGGTGAATTTAAAGGACAGAACAATATTTATGAATAATCATAATAAATCTCCAAAGTGTGGAGTGGCAGCTGCGTTTCCTCCTGTAAACCTTCTAATGGTCCCAGTTTACTGCTGGTGGGTCTCAGGTTCAGTTGTTCATCCTGTTAGCAGCAGGTTTGTAATTAACTCAAACAATCCAGAGTTTCTCTGCAGCGCTCAGCTTAAGGATTAAATATGCAACGTTTATTTAGATGTTCAGTAACGTTGAACATAACTTTAAACATTTAAATAATGAGTTTATGATGAAACAATGATCAGAATGTTTCTCTCCTGTAGAAGTGACATGGTGCTGCGTTCATGGTCCCGTCTGTAAACGGAGCGCTCTGGGTCAGTCAGCTGAGCTGCAGCATCAATTACTTATGGAAATTAGGACAAATCCAGCGTCTCTGTTAGAACAAGCTGCTCTGATCTGCATGTAAAACTTGAAGCATTTTGTTCCTTCAACATGCAGAAAAACATTTAAACTGAAATCATTTCCTTTACAAAGGAAGAGCAGCCGTTTGGTTCATGAATCTGAACGCAGCCTGGAGATGTGATGAGGTTTTTATGAAGCCGCTCAGGGAATCGGACGTGTCGAGATGTAAATATGCTTATGGTAATAATTCAAGGTGCCTGGAAGTCTGAATGGATTTCATTGTCTGGAGAAAATCTACAGCACGACTCTGACATGTAAAACATGTCCAGCTGGTCATGTAAGCTGCTTCAAGTCTTCACACTTTTCAGAAAACGTGACTGTTTGACCAACACAGTGGGCTGGACTGTGACCAACCAAACCCAGAACAGTTCACAGGGTTCCATGTTTGGTCCCATTACAGCCACAAACATCAGAATATTTTACTGGGATTTTATGAGACCAAAGTGTGAAGAAAATGATTCACTGTTTTCAACGTTTGAGTTGGTCAATCACACAAAATCCTACAAACAATATTCAAGTTCATAGATGAAATGAGACAAAATGTGATGAAGTTGAAGAGGTTAGAATAGTTTTCCATTCTATTCCCACTAAATATTTAGTTTGCAATAAAAACTAATCAGTGAAGCAGCGATGCCTCAGCTTGACCCTTCACAGTCTAAACTCTCAGCTGCTGTTCTGATTGTTAGATTTGATCAATAAACACAAAAATATGATCTGGTTCTGGGTCGGAAGCAGCCAACCTGGCAACCCGTGTTTCGACCCGGCTGGACCACATCCTGGCTCCCAGCAGCCATCAGCGTAACGGAGAGTCTGAAGACGTGTGTGTTGGTCTCACTGTTGACGGCTGTTTATTCCTCCATGTGGCTGCATTAGTGACAGGAGGGGAATCTAAGCTGCTATTAACGCCGCCGCCCGGCGGGATGGGGGCAACGCCGGCTGTCAGCTAATGGATTTTCTCATTTCCTGGACTTGAAAGAGAGAAAACCTTCTCAGGTGTTAATGGTGGTGATTAGTTAACGCTTCATTTCAGACTGGAAACATTCCTGCTGCAGCCACAGGAAGTTAAAAACATTTTAAAATTAATGTCATTTCAACACGACTGCTTAGCTTAGCATTGATAAGAAGGAGCTCATTTAGAGTCACTGAGAGTTCAGCGAGACCCCGCCTCGTCTGCTCTACCACGGTTCACTATTACCAACAAAATATACCTTCTTCACAGAACTTTTCTGAAATATTCTAAAGAAATGCTCGTTAAGCTGAGATAGCTACAGTCAAAATGCTACGCTGTGAACTGAGACTAGATGTTAGCTTCTGTTTCTACTCTGCATATTAAGGTATGTTTGGTGTTTGAACTCTCAAAATATGCAGCTATTAGCGTTTTAAAAAAGGTCTTTTATTTATGGATTTCTCTGACAAAGAAAAGGACCATGCTAGTGTTACTGTTAGCATGCTAATGCTAAAGTATGCAACGTTTTATTTTGAATTGTAGAATTGCTCAAAACTACAAAAGCAGTTTTAATGGATGTCATCTATCAAACTATTGTTGTTTAAACAGTAAAAACTTAAAAAATGAGCAAATCATGTCCAGACGCTGCGGCTCTGGTGTCAGATATTATCAGATATTTCATGTTCATTTAGATTCATTAAATGAATTGTCATCAGTATGTATTACTAATATTTTATAGATGTGTATTAACAATGGTCAGAATTATGAGGACAGATGATTTCTGTTTGATTATGAACATGCAGGATTTAGCATATTCTGAAAGGACACAGCTCTAATCTCAAACACTGCATGTAACAAGTTCTGCTGTGGATCCAGGTACGAATTTATTTACAGGTTTTACAGCAAATATTCTTTCTTGGACGGGCTGGACTGAAATACAATTTAATTGGGTTTCTGTACAATAACAATGAAGGCATTCTGATGATTCACCATCCGGCCTGCATGTTTTACATGTTGTTAGCATGTCGCTAGTATGTCGTAGAAATGTTTCTACGTCCTTTTAGGATGCATTCAGACCAACCAGGATTTTACTCCGTTTGTCTAGAACGTTTGATTTTTTTGGGGAAGTCTGAATGCAAATTTGAATTCCAAAACGGACTTAAAAACCGACCTCTGCTCAGCCTAAGAACCTCGGTCTGGGTCCGGTTGAAGTGAACTCTAAAACGGTAGAAAACCTGTCTGAATGCAACCTGACTGGAGGCCGTTTCAAAAGCAGGAAGTTAGCAATGGTGCAGGGCATTCTAGGTAATTTATTGCTCTCTGCTCTACGGGTTATGAAGATGCGTCGGTTGCCATGGCAACGGTTCTGCGTGCCGACACGGAAAGCGAGGAAAAGCAGAATATAGATGGTTTAAAGTTGTTTTACTGTTTATCAACTTATTGTCCCGTTGCCATGGCGCTCTGCAGCTGCTGTCACTTTTAAACCTTTATGTCCCATATATAAAGTATATGAGTCATGGATTGTTACATTTTGACAAACTAATAAAATTAACAGCAGCAATTATGTAATTACTCAGCAATATAAAAGAGCAATTTGCTTAGTCTTCTTGCATCTTGACAGAAACCAAACCGCTTATAGATTTATGTCGAGAGAAAACTTACAAACATCAGCAACGTCCTTTAATTGAAGTCACGTTTATAGAAATAAAGGCGCTGCGATCATTTTGTGACAGATTCCTGGAACAGCCTGGTTTAGCGGACAGACTCACCGCCTAGTACCGCTGTTATAGATTAACTGGTGGCTAAATTAACTGGTTGAAACGAATGAACACCGCAGATATAGGTGGCTCATCAATGCCTGTTGGAAAATGTTGACAATGTGACAAAACTGTTTACAAAACTTCACTATAAATTCTATTTGAAGCAAATATGTTTAATGTTGCAGATGAAAATTATGTTTCAAAACAAGTTTCTACAGAGCAGCGTTCAGTTCACTTTGACAACACCCCATTGGGTCAGAACCAGAACAATGAGTGACACAACAATCCCATTCACATTCAGGTTCACCAGAATAAATTAATTTCATCTCATGAACAGCCTCAATAAGTGGAAGATTTCTGCTTTTTGTAACCAGCTCTGATCAGAAAAACATTGAAATTGACTCTCTAGTTCCCGTAATGTGATTTATTAACACTTCTAGCCCAGTGTGTGTTTCTGGATCAGATCCTGAAATGCAGCCGAACTGTTTCTGAACTTTCATCTTTTTTTAGCTACAAACAGTGAGGTTGGTGTTATCATATTTAATAAAATTTAAATCACATACCTGATGGTGTTGCTTGTGGTGTTTAAAATAGAGAGGAATATCAAGTAATGTCGATAAGTTATACTGCAATAAAATCTCACGTAAATGATATAAAGTTAACAGACAATGTTGTAGTTGGTGGTGATATCCAAACTGACGCGCCAAAATGCTAATAATAAACGTTCCTACATTACTGTCAGATACCAACAGATTATAATCCATATCTACAGTATTATTCTGTGTTCTCTACTGGGAACCAGTTTGCAGGCTGGTGACGAGGGGAAATAAACTTAAAAACAAAACGAGCCGCAGTAAGATTAACTAGTGACGGTCAAACGGGTCCTCAACGCAGATGTTTGTAAAAAATTAGGTGGCCGTGTCGTTTCCTGATCAAAACGCGACAAATGTGAAGAAAAGGATTAGAAAATGTCTCTTTCTCTATGGTCTCTTCAAAACAATAATAATTCTTTGTATATGAAGAAATATTGAAGAATATATTGAAATATCACCAAAACATACCTCACTTCAAGAGGAGACTGCTAAACTGTTAGCATTTCTACCATCATCCATCATTATTAGAGTAATGATGATTATTTTACATTTTCTTGGTCTTATATTGACTGACATGTTCTGCAAACTTATCAATAAATGTAAACAGTTCTGATATCATGCAAACTAATTTCTTGCTCATTTAATGAAAGCCACATTATTTCGTTTGCACCTTAACTGGGCTGCAGACTCAACTCGTTTCTCATGTAAAAGTATGAAAGATAATAGTTTTTCCAGCGTTTCTCTTATAGTTGAGTATTTGGGTTACTGGATGAAAAGAATAAAGGTGTTTAGTTAAATTACGAGAAAAAATATCAACAATAAAGAGTAAATGACACTTTCACAAAGATCTGCCATGTCTTCTGTAAATGAACTAGGAAATAAACTATAACATGTTACAAAAACAATATTTAAACAGATTTCTCTATTGTTTCTGTGGATATCTAATTGAAATATCTACAATATGAGGGAGATGTGAAAAACAACAGTCAGTGGATCTTTTTAAACATTTTATTTTTAATCCCACGGCTCTTCAACATTTATGTCGCTTTCAGGGATTAATCTTTGCTTTGAGATTTGCTTATGGCATCTTGAGATCTTCCTTTGACGAGTTTCTACCATTAAAGCGACAGAAATCAGAACAAGTTCTGCGTAATTTATATGTTTTGGTGATTTTGCAGATTAATGTAAAAAAAAAGGGGGGGGGGGGGGGGGGCAACATACCATGATAGACCAATAAAAGTCTTTCTAATTAGTTATTCCCGAGATCTTAACGGGTGTTTTACGGATTCGGATTGTATTTTTGCAAAGATTTGTAGTTTTTTAATCTTATCGCATTGTTTACTTCCTGGTTCGGTAAAGGGGTCCTAAAAAGCCACGCCCACAAACATCTGCGTCTCCCAGATGCCACCAGTTAATTTAGCCACCAGTTAATCTATAACACCGGTGCCTGCCGGAGCGTCGTTAGCGTTAGCGGCTAACAGGCGATGTCTAAACCACTAATGTATATGAATGAAGAAATCCTACAACCGCTAAATTCTGACACCGCTCCGTTTTTGTTTCTGTTTTGTGAAGAAGGAAGTTGCTCTGGTCTTCTTCTGAGATTTTGTGTCGATTTCTTCAGTAGATCTTGGTGCAGCGCCCCCACAGGCGACGGGGGGAACAGGTTTTTCTGTTAGTTTTAGTTTGTTTGTCACAGTGCGGTGTGGATGAGAACTAGAGTTCTGAAAATGTAACAAATGTTGCAATTTTAGTCCCCAATTGAACCGAGTCTATCGGACTATCCGGTCTGAATGCTCCCTTAGTCATCTACGTTCACACAGCAGCTGAACTGATCCATATCCGATCCGATCCAGATGTGGCACTGAATCGGACCGATTCCAAAGCGGCTGCAGTCGAAACGCTCATGTGGCATTTTACCGACTTTTTGTCATCAACGTGAAACATGTTTCATTCAGCAGACGGTGAATCTAGACTTCGCCTGAAAGTGATGGATGCAGTCTGAGTCAGTGAACGCATCACATCCCAACCCCACCACTCCTGGTCCCACTCCAAACAGAACCGGGTCAGAACCGGGTCCATGTCAGCAGAACCACATTAGAGAGGAACGTTCTGTTCTTCCCAACCCGTTTGCTTTTTCCACGTTTATTTAAAGCTCTTTCAAATGTTTGCTGTAACTGCAGCTGCATAATTACGGACTGAGGTTTTCTTTAGCGGTTTTCTTCAATGGAAGCACAACCACACGCTAAGACTGCTAATCCATGGATTTCTTTGGAATATTCCCAGCATATTCCTTGTTTCTCCCTGAGGAAGCATCGGGGAGAAACGAGGAGCGTTTCACCTGCGGATGATTGACAGCAGCTGAACCTGCTGCCAAATCTCACGCTGTTCCACAGATAAAGCCAAAAGGCGTTTTCCATCCCAGCCCGCTGTGCACAGTTTCATTTAACTCTGCTTCAACTTGTGAGTTTCTTTAATCAAATCTAGCTTCAAATTACCACCATCCACCACCGCACCACTCCCCGCCATTAAACCCATTTCTTTGTGCCGCCACTCCAAACACGAGCTGCAAACTGCCTGAGTAATTAGTAATGCAGCCTCCTCAGGATCCCTTCATGTCTGGGTGGGAATTTATAGCCAACACAATTAGACTAATTGGACTGTTTGGCGGCGGCACTCCGACTCGCAGCGCCGCGGCGGGCGATGGCAACGGAAAGGAAACTCACGTAATCGGGCAACGCGGCGGGCAACTTCCAACAATTTACTGAATGCAAATGTGTGCAGATTACAGAGCAACTGTCAAAACCACAGCAACGCACAGAGCAGGGAGGAGGTCAAAGGTCAGGAAGAGTCAGAGAGATGGAGAGAGAGAGAGCAGTTCGTTCTCTTCAGGTCTGGACCAGTCCGGCTCCAGACTGCAGCTCAGGCCCGGCTGGAGGCCTCTGTTTGGTTCTGTTTGGTTCTGGAGTCTGAAGGCCGGGTTGGTAAATTAGTGGGTGTGGATGATGGTGGCTGCTGATACGTCTCTCCTATCATACATAAAAAAGCTCCAGAGGAATCTGAGCGTTTCATCAGCAGAAAGCAAAGCTGTTCAGGGGAACAAACTCAGCTAGTTAACCGTTTATAAGGAGGCGCTGGAAGGTTTTATGGAGGAAAAACATGTTTTATGAGAACAGAAACAACAGAGCTGTGAGAGCGACGGCAGGCCACGCCCCTTTCCTCTCAGCCAATCAGACGCTGCGTGTGTGTAGCAAATGAGGAGGATGGTGTGATGAAGAGCGGATGGATGGGTGCGGCTGGACGTTTGGAAAACAGGAAGCAGTAAAAATAAAACGAGGTGCAAACGAGATGAAAACATGCAGAAATATCCAGGAAGCATTTCACAGGAAGGAAACGGAAATTAAACTCTTCACATTCAAAATGAAGGAATTTACTTCTAACAGATTTCAATCTTCAAAACAAAAACAGATTCTTCCTGAAAATAATTAATAACCTTGACAAATATACGGTCTGATCTATATGTGCATATCTATATCTATATTGTAAATATCACCATATTTAGGATTGGTTTAATCTCATTCATGTTCAGCAACAAACGAGAAATAAATTCTGACTCTGATCTCAAAGCATAAAGAGACACAGCTTTAAACAGTCCAGTCCAGTCCAGTCCAGTCCAGTCCAGTCCTAAATCCTAACGGGTCCTGGTGATCCCACAGTGCAGAGCTCCATGGATTGTACCTTGGGTTCCTGACCCGCCCCACGGTCAGCTGAGGCTCCAAAGCTCATGTTTGAGCAGGCGCTGTGTAAACACGATAAATGGGAACCCCCCCGGCCCGGTCCGGTTCGGCCCGGTCAGACGACAGCGTGTTAATCCCAGCTGCTTTCTCCTCTCTGCTGCTAAACCTCCAAAACAAGAACAACCAGCTGCAGCCGCTGCTGATCCGTTTCTCTGACGTTAGTAATCTGGCAGATGCAGATTCTCCTGCCAAGAATCTGTTAGAACGATATTCAGAAAATAACTTAAGAACTTTTTAATGCTACATACATACTTCGCCGTTTATGGCTAAAAACAGAAAAATCCCAACAGAACACAAATCTATCAGGGTTAGGCCTGGATCAATTTATTGGGATGACCCAATTATTGAACTAATTGTCAACTAAACTAATAATAACTAACTTCCTGTTGAGCCCTGTTTAATGAAAAGAAAACCAAAATGGCTGACGATGTTGCGATGGTGACGCAGGAAATGATACAGCTCTGATTTTCTCACCACAACCAATAGCAGCTCATCTATTTTCACAGTCAGACACTGAATGCACCTTAAGATGTATTAATGTCCACATTGGAAGCCATATTAGCGTTACCACAGATGCTAACAGGTGCAGACGCTAACAGTCGTAAAAGCTAACAGCCATAGATGCTAACAAGTGCAAACATTAAGATCTGATGATGCTAACAACTTCAGGCGCTAACAGCTGCACACGCTAATAACTGCAGATGCTAACAGCCATAGAAGCTAAAAGTCGTAGAACCTAACAGCCATAGAAGCTAACAGTCATAAGCGCTAACAGCTGCAGATGCTAACTGCAGATGCTAACAGCCATAGAAGCTAATGGGTGCAGCTATGGTTATTAGCTTCTATGCTAATAACCATAGAAGCTAACAGCCATAGAAGCTAACAGCCATAGAAGCTAAGAGCTGCAGAAGTTAACAGTCATAAAGGCTAACAACTGCAGATGCTAATAACCTTAGAAGCTAACAGCTATAGAAGCTAAAGGTCATAGAAGCTAACAGCCATAGAAGCTAACAGTCATAAGCGCTAACAGCTGCAGATGCTAACTGCAGATGCTAACAGCCATAGAAGCTAAGAGCTGCAGAAGTTAACAGTCATAAAGGCTAACAACTGCAGATGCTAATAACCTTAGAAGCTAACAGCTAACGAAGCTAAAAGTCATAGAAGCTAACAGCCATAGAAGCTAACAGTCATAAGCGCTAACAGCTGCAGATGCTAACTGCAGATGCTAACAGCCATAGAAGCTAAGAGCTGCAGAAGTTAACAGTCATAAAGGCTAACAACTGCAGATGCTAATAACCTTAGAAGCTAACAGCTATAGAAGCCAACAGCCACAGAAGCTAACAACTGAAGATGCTAACAGTCATAGAAGCTAACAACTGCAGATGCTAACAGCCATAGTAGTTAACAGCTGCAGATGCTAATTACCTTAGGAGCTAACAGCTATAGAAGCTAACAACTGAAGATGTTAACAGTCATAAAAGCTAACAGGCATAGACACTAACAGGTGCAGACATTAAGAGCTGAAGATGCTAACAGCCAAAGAAGCTAATGGCTGCAGATGCTAATGACCATAGAAGTTAACAGCCTTAGAAGCTAACAGCTATAGAAACTAAACCAAATGGGAGACACTGGTGAACCTTTGCACATGTTGATCTTCAACAGTAAGATTTCCAAACCATCACTGGATGGTTTGGAAATCTTACTGTTGCATTAAAAACTTAAATTCAAAGTTTGGTGAAGATGGCAAATAAGATCATCAACACTCTGGATCTACGTCTCTGATCAGGAAACCGTCAGGCAAAGTCAGAGTTCTCCCAGAGTTCTCATGAACTCTGGGAGAAGGTCCAGGTTCCCCTGAGCGAATAGAACCGTCTGAAACGTTCATCTGTACCACACTCCATGGACCTGATAGACGGCCGACTAGCGGGCCTGGACAGAGCAACAGGAGGTCCAGATGATGACCGAGAGGAAATGGTTACGGGGATGAACTGAGATTTTGCTTTTATGGATTTATTTAAGGTTACTGTCCTTTAGGATGAGCTTTTTGATGTATTGCAGTTTTACTTCCAAGACAAATTTCTCACATGGGAGACTAATAAAATGATCTAATCTTATCAGAACCAGACCAGAACCAGACCAGGTGTTGTCAGGACATTCTGCGCCCCAGCGGTTCTTGTGTTGCAGGTGAAACGTCGGTTCTGTTTTAATTAGATATTATTCTTGCGGCCGTCTGGTGGCTTCAGTTACTGAGCTTTGAGTTGAGATGAGTCTTTCCTGCAGGTGAACCAGGTGAGCCAAACCTGAGGGATGTTTGCTGACTCATCATTCCAGCACCTTTGGGTTTCTGTTTTCTAGACAGAGTGAGACCTCTTTGCTACGAATAGCATGAGGCGTCTGCAGCTTCTGACCTGCAGCTGATTTACATGGATGGAAAGCACCTGTTCACTGCAGGTAATGCACGTTGCTGCAGCAGCAGAGGGTAATGATGATGATGATGATGATGATGATGATGATGATGATGATGATGATGATGATGGAGCTGCTTCATCAGCTGCAGGTCTGGCTGTTGTGAAACGATGAGTTCAGCTGTAAGCCTCAGAAATCCTGGGCTGGGCGTCACAGAGGATTGTCTCCTCTCTCACAAGGAGCCACACAAATCCTTCAAGGCTAGACAGGCGCTGACTTGGACTAGACCGGTTAATGCCAGGCTAGCTGCAGGTCTGGAAGTATGGAGCAAACTGACTCATGGTAGGTGTTTCATCACACAAACAGAAATCAGAGCAGATGCGTTTTGAGAAACTGCAACATCGAAATCTTCATCACATTTACCGCAGCAGCTGCAGCTGAGAGGAAACGCTCTGAGGTGGAAACTCAGCTGCAGGTTGGGAACCAGGAGACGATTAGGAGGGAGAGGACTGAAGTGTTCAGTTGATTGCTCCAGTTGAACTTTGACCCCTAGCCAGCAAAGCTTTTTTTTTTTTGAACAAATTAAAAAAAAATGTTTGAGGCTGTTTTCCTCCTGACCGACCGACTCAGTTCTGTTGGTTTTCTCTCAGTTCTGAGTCAAACCAACCTGTTCCCCTCCTGGCCTGTGGGGGCGCTGCACCAACAACCACTGAAGGAAACCACACAAAAACCTCTGAAGACACTGAGAGCAACTTCCTTCTTCACCAGATGGAAACAAGATGGAGGCGTCAGATTTTAGTGTTGGAGGATTTCTCTTTAGTCTTTGGCTGAAGACCAGGAGACATTTCTGCTGCTAGCGCTAGGCTAGCACGTTAGCTTTGGTTGGATTTACCCAGAATGCCCTGCGCTGTAGTTCACTTCCTGCTTTTGGAGCGGTCTCTGGTCCACTTGGCGTTCACATTCAGACTGAACCCAGACTGAGGTTTGGAGGACCAGAGGTCAGAGGTCGATTAGCGTTTCCTGACCAAAACCCATTTAAAAATCTGTAGCAAGATTTGAAAACTGATGTTCACAGAGGTTGATCGGAATAAGCACTGGCCAGTCCTCCCCATTAAAACACACTGAAGCCTTCGGGGCGTGAAGCAGTGAGAAACATCTAAACGGTCTAGTTAAATCCTGTCAGTCTTACTGAGCTCTGACATCCAGCAGTGCTGCTCTCAACCCGTCTCACATCAGCTCAACATGTGAAGCCATGCAGGGAGTTGATCTGAGTGTGCAGGCCGACCCTCCAGACCCCGCCCATACAGACCCCGCCCATTCAGACCCCGCCCATGCTGACCACGCCCCTTCAGACTCCGCCCTCCTGGCCCCGCCACTCCTGACTCCGCCCCTCCCCCAGCCTGTCAGGATGCTCCCTGGTCTCTGCGCTGCGACTCCAGCAGTAATTACAGAGTGTGTGAATAGCTGCTCCTCCTCCCTGCTGCTGCAGCCAGAGGCTTCGCCCCGCGCTGCTGTGGCTGCTCAACGTTAACCCTCCATTAATTCAGCACCACCACAAAGCCAAGGTGACATTTAAATCCACCAGTCGGGGAGGAGTTAGCATCACACAGTGCTGCTTGTTGTGTTATGGCAGAAATATGACTGGTTCACAAAGGAAACGTGAATTGATGCGACTTCACAGCAGGAAGGATTTTATTATTTCTAACACGCCACCAGTCGGACGCCATGTTTCAGCTCTTAAAGCTTTTCAACGTAGCTTCTGCATCAAACTCTGAGCCTTCTTACTGTTTCTCTGTTTGTTTCTTTGTCCTGTTTTCTTTCCAGCTTTGTATCTGGAAAGAAATGAAGAATGAAAGATGAACATTCAGCTTCACCTTCCATGAAGCTCTTCCTCACTTCCTGGTTAGCCAGGAAAGCCTTGAAAGTAGAAACTTCCAAAAACAAGCAAAAAGCTCCAGAGATGGAACACTGACTGAGAAAGCTGGCCTTTTCTCACCTAGTCTGACCACACAATCCAATATGGCTGCCAACGCAACAACATGATAACACAAAATATGTTTCTGTTGGCCTGCTATCTGTCACAGTGATGGCCAGACTCAAGAATCAAAGCACTGCAATGACTGTTAGGGCCCAGCAGGTTTTAAAACACTTCAACATTAGTTTGAAATGCTAACAGTAGTTAGCCGGGATGCTAAGCACTTGCAATTTATTTTTTCATTGACATTTAAACTGTGCAAATGAATATAAAACAAAAATAATTATTACAATCTACTACAAACAGCTAGCATTAGCTCAAACTGTTAGCTGTCTGGGTTAGCACCATGTTAGCTCCTCCTGGATCTTAGCGGATTCAGGTTCTTATTAAACGGATGAAGCTGCTGCTGCGTCTCTACTGATGATTTCATTAGGTTTTCCTCAGGCTGCCTGTCGGCGTAATCTCAGGATGAGAGGCTCTAATGACCTGTTAGCCTGTCGCTCAAACAGGATCAGCTGCTCATGAAGCAGCTACTGTTAGCTTTACAGCTGAATGCTGAAGGAATTATCCGACTTTCATTGTTAAACACGAAGAAACATGGATGGATTTTGCAGTTTTAAAACCAGTGTTGCAAATCATAATATAACCCAGGGGTCCCCACAGTGGTCTGAGGGCCTCCTGCATGTTTTAGTCTCTCCCTGGTTTAACGCACCGGGATCAAATGATGGATCTTTAGAGGCCGAAGACGAACATTGACCTGCTGAAAAGGTTGCTGGTAAAACCAGGGAGAGAATAAAACATGCAGGAGGCAATCGGCCCTCCAGGACCCCTCCTCCGCCCCCTGACCCTGTGGGGCCCAGGCTCCGCCCCCTGGCCCTGTTGAGGCCCAGGCTCCGCCCCCTGGCCCTGTTGAGGCCCAGGCTCCGCCCCCTGACCCTGTGGGGCCCAGGCTCCGCCCCCTGGCCCTGTTGAGGCCCAGGCTCCGCCCCCTGACCCTGTGGGGCCCAGGCTCCGCCCCCTGACCCTGTTGGAGCCCAGGCTCCGCCCCCTGACCCTGTGGGGTCCAGGCTCCGCCCCCTGACCCTGTGGGGCCCAGGCTCCGCCCCCTGTCCCTGTTGGGGCCCAGGCTCCGCCCCCTGACCCTGTGGGGTCCAGGCTCCGCCCCCTCAGCGGTGAAGCAGCAGGACTTACTTCATGGGCTTGAAGAGCGCCTGGCCGTAGTTGTGGAAGGTCATGATGAGCTTCAGCTGCGTTCCTCCAGACTTCATGGCTGTTGCAGTGAAAAGCAAAACAAATCATCGTCTTTATGCCAAACAAAATTTTTTATCTGTTTAGACTCAAACAAAGAACAAAAACTGTCAGAGTTCTGGTTCTGGTTTCTCCAGCCGCCAGCGGATTCTACAGCACAACTAGAACCAGGAAGATCTGAGGGCTGAAGACAAACTGGTTCTGATCCGGTTCTGATTTCAAACCCCTTCAATCAGCTTCGGCTGGAAGGAGATTCCAGTGCAGATTGTTCCCGGCCTGGTTTACTACCGGGCTGAACCGGGCCTAGGCTGGGTTCTGATGCTGTAATCTCTGATGTGAGGAACGACTTGCTGAAGAGAAAAGTCAGGAAACGAGAAACATCTCCCAACAGAGGGGCGTGTGTGTGTGGGTGTGTGTGTCATGGAGGCGGCTTCCTGAACGCACATGTGCACATACTGACACACACACACACACACGCACGTGTGTGTGTGTGTGAATGCGGGTGCATTGAGCCGTCACCATGTCGGTCTGCCTGCTGCAGCTTTGAGGTGTTTCCTGTTGGAGCTGCTGACGGACTAAGTTTTTCCTGACCTGCCTTCATGTGTTAAAGCAGAGAGGCAACTGGACCTGCAACTGCACCTGCAACTGGACCTGCAGTCCTGGGAATGTTGTGGTCATCAGCTGCTTCTGATACGTTTCCCAACATTTAATTAGGATTATTAAGAAAATATCAGAATTTCACTTTATTAGCAGATTTAAAACTGAAAGGCTAAACAGGAAGTGAAAGGTGTTCAGCAGCAGGTGGGGGAGGGGCATGGCTACACTGCCTCCAGCCCTCGGGTCTCTCTGGTCCCTCAGTGTTCTGAGGACCACTCCTACCGAGCCCAGTTCAGGTTCTGGTTCTGCTGGAACCAGACTCGTTCAAAGTGAGTCGTTCCTTTCCACTGTCGCCATATGCTTGATCAGGAAGAGGGTGTGGTGCAACATTAGCTGGGATTATAATCTGAGTTAGACATCATATTTACTGCCACTAAATTATAAAGGGATTTATTGATCTGAACTGGATTTATTGATTCCGTATCAGAAATGTTTCAGCTCCTTCACAGCCTAAATAAACTCAAGTTTAGATCCTTTAAATGATGCACAATAAGATAAAATAAAATAGAACAAGATGAAAATAAACAAAATTCAACTTAATTAAAATAAAACAAAATATGACTAAATAAAAAAACAAAACAGTAAATTAAAACCTAAATTGAATTGAATTAAGTTACACAAAACAAAACTAGATCACAGCTAAACAAAAATAAACAAAATGAACTAAAGTGAGTTGTTTCTTATTTAAAGGGCCAGAGTCGCTCAGCCGGATGGATTATTGATGCTTAGAACATTGTGGTTGTGATTCATTAAACCCGATAGGGACGGTTCTGGTGGAACCCGAGTTCCACAAGTTTTAGTTCCTACCAGAAACAGAGTTTGCATGACTCAAAATGCCCAGCATGGAAGGTCAAAGGTCGTGTGGACTCACCCACGTTGGTGACCCTCTGGGTCAGCAGGTCCCTGAGCAGCGCCTCCACCGCCGGGCTATGCCGGCTGTAAAGCTCGTAGCGGTTGATCCCGATGTGGAAGCGCAGCCAGTTGGGGTACGACGCGGCCGTCAGCTCGCCCGTCGGGCTCAGCTCGTCGTCGGCGCCCTCGCCGGTCCTGGATGGAGGCAGGAAGAGGAACGGGAAGTTTAAATACCGAGACAGGTTCTGTCGGGCCACTGATGGTACTGATGATGAATGCTACGTAAACAAAGATGCTTCTCTACATCTAGAGAAAACCACCACCAGCCAAGAGGTCAAAGGTCAGTTCCTCTGACGATGGCGCTCAGATGTCTGAGAAAACAGGAAAAGATCAACAAGACATATCAAAACATACAGGAGGGCTGCTAGCATTAGCATTAGCACAAATGCCCAGCAAACTCCTCCCTCTGCAAAGATCCTTGATGGAAGTCGGTCGCACACTCAGCATAGCTTTTTGTGGATCTTCAGAATCAGAACTTTCCTGATTTTGGTGAAGATGTTTATTAGAACAGTTTCAGTTAGCTGAGCGCTAAACCAGCGTTCACAACATGCTGAACTTCTGGAATATTGCTTTAATTTGCTGGAAGTTTAAGTTCATTTCTTTAGATTGTGTCTTTATTTTCAGCATAAACTTGTGTGCAGCGTTTTAATAACAACTAAATGGCCAATGATTAATAAATTATCTTTACTTTTTTAACACAAAACTTTAATAAACGTATGAAAACTGAGAGACTTGGGTGAAAATGTTTCATTCACTAAAATGTGGAGTTTAAAAAAATAAAAATGTAAAAATAGAAAAATTTACATAAAAATATCTGAATTTTCCAGACTATAGATGCATCTCACTATAAGCCGCACCCACAAAGTTTTTTTTTTTATTTTTTATCTGGAAACGTACATATATAAGCCGTATGGGCTACAAGCCCCTGGTATCTCCGCTGCTCTCGGCTGCGTCCTTAATGAATCTGCAATTAAGGACGCAGCCCTCCGTCTCCAACACTGAACCATGGATTCGTTCACGCCGAGCTTATGTGCAGCGGCTCTATGGCCCTCCTGTCCTGCCAGATCGACAAGCTAAACGCAGCATCTATGAACTTCTTCCTGTGGTTTCCATGAAGAGGAGAAATGAGTTTGAATACATTTCTCCGTTGTGCCTCCTGTTAGCATGAGCTTGTTCTAAATCAGGGGTTTTCAAAGTATGAAAAGGTGAGCCCCCCTTCAAGGAGCTTAAGGCCTGCTGCGTCCCCCCCCCCCCCCCGTGGAGGGGGGCGGTGTGGGAGGTAACTAAGTTACTTTCCAAGTCAAGTAGTAACTAACTGCAGGAAAGTAACTAACTGCAGGATTAAGTAACTTTTTAGTTACTTTCAGCAGCTGCTAACAACAACGCTCTGCCTCCTGTGAAAATCACATTGAGCTTTGCCAATACTTAATTGTAAGTTATTTTATAATGGTAACATCAACAATGTGTCTCCACTGATAAGGTTGAACTGAAGAGCAGATTGTACAAAAAATAAAAAACATGAGTAATTTGTGTGGTCCACTGTTGTCTGGAAAACTCTAAGAAGGATTTTAAAGCCCCCCTCCCCCCAGCCTCCAGATTCTGCGTTACGCCCCTGAGTTTGATGTCGCAGCGCACAGAGCTCCTCCTGCAGCTCCACAGCTCCGATGGCTGCGACACTTACCGTAATATTAATAATTATAACGGTGCTAACTTGCCATTATAACTATTGCCAACTACGGACACGTTTATTCGTGGCTGTTTTCACGTTTATTGCGCTGTTCATATTGGTCTCGATGTTTGCAGTTTTCTGGAGCGCAACGCGAAGCTCGACGTCATTCAGAGGTAATAAATTAAGTTGACATTAACAAAGACACAGCGGGACGGATCATCAGGGAAATGATGGACAGGGAGAGACTGAGTAAGACTCCCTTAATGACGGACAAATTCTGGGATTTATTGTGAGTCTCTGCTTATTTCCAAGCTCAAATGAGCAACTTCACGTTCAAAAACGAGCCCAAAAAGGCGCAACCCGCCGCTCATTAAATCTGCAAGCGACTTTAAAAAAATGAAGCCCAAAGCCGCTTATAATAATCGGACTTGTCGACAGAAACTCAAAATAGTTCCAGTTTTTCCACCAACAAAATGCGCATCTCCCTCCATTGTTTACATTTCTGTTACATAGAGACGTCGGTCACTCGACAAGACGAGTAGAGGAAATACGATTAAATAACAAAAGAAGATAGTAACGCACAGTAAAGCAAAAATGATTTTGATAAGTAACTGTAGTCTGACTACTGGATTTGAAATAGCAACGCGTTAGATTACTCGTTACTGAAAAAAGTGGTCCGACGTCAGTAACGTTACTGACATCACTGGCCAAAACATCCTCTAAGGTGGGAAACATTTCCACTGATCCCCACTCCACACGCGCACCCCACAGTACCAACTTTTTCCTAAATCCACTGAGTTGATGGGTAATGCGTAAAAGACGTTTCTCTCACATCACTAGACAGCAAGCAGATAGCTTTTCCGGTTTATTTTTTTCCCTCGCACCGCGCCTCCCCTAAAGTGCTCTGGCGCCCCCCCAGGGGAGGCGCGCCTCACACTTTGAAAACCGCCGTTCTAAATGAAAATCAGCGCTTTCTTCTTTGAGTTCCAATTTTGACTCCCAATGATTCACTTCCTGCTGAAGAGCCCCCTGGTGGTTGAAAAACAATCTACAGCTGCCTGGTTCAAAGCCTGAGAAAAAGTAGCGGCTTATAGTCCGAAAAATATTATTGGATTTATTCTGCAGGAAGAGAGAATAAAAAAAAAAAAAAAATAAATAAAAATAATAATAACAATAATAATAATAATAATAATAATAATAATAATAATAATAATAATAATAATAATAATAATAATGTCTGTAAAACTATGAATTTCCTCCCAGTTTAACTGTGACTCCAGTCCGACCTGACTAAATCTCCCAGAATGCATCTGTGCGTCCCTGCTCACCATGCCTGGTCCTCCGCCGCTTTGGGGTCGAACCTGATGTCCGTGTTCACGTTGAACAGCTTGTCTTCCTCCGTCAGCGGCGGCACAGATCGTCTATAGAGGGGATGCTCGAACAGGAGCGCCAGCCTCGAACCCCGGGCCGGACCGAGCCGGGCCGCCGCCGGCCCCTGGAGGAAGAGTTTGCTCCTGTCGCCCCGCGGGCCCGGCGGCTCCGGGGCCGGTGCCCCGTCTAAAGGGAGCCGGTCCAGGGCTCGGGAGGACGCGTTGGATCCGGGCTCGCTGCTGAAGTCCTGCAGGATCCGCAGCGTGTGCTTGTCGGGCCAACTCGGTTCGGCCCAGCCGCGCTCTGGAGCCTGGGCCGGGCCGTGCGAGCAGGAGCAGCCGGCGCCCTGGCGCTCCAGCTTGGGCAGCAGGTCCACCATGATGTGCATGGAGCAGGCCACCAGGAAGACGGTGAGGATGAGGACTCGGAACCGGCGCAGCAGGATCATCTTCAGGTGGGACGGGTCGCTGAGGATGAGGAGGACGCAGATGAAGAGGCTGACTACATCGCTGCAGATGTTGATCAGAGCGGCCGCCAGCCGCAGCAGGAGCGCGGACAGTGGGTCGGAACCATCTCCACTGGCCGTCTTCAGGACCGGCTCAGCCTTCACAGCCCGGGTTCGACTCGGTTCGGACCGGCGGCTCTAACTCCTCCACCTGGCCCTGTTCGAGTCTCTTCCCTGCGCGGATCAACAGGAAACACGCAGCTGGACCCACGATCCTGTCGGGTCCCGTCCGAACCAGGCAGCGCGCGCGGCTCGGCTCTCTCCGTCCCGCTCCGGTCCAGAAGCCAAACAGGAAGCGGAGCGGGCTGGTTCTGGAGGAGAAACGTCACCTTAGAGTGGAAAGTCCCCGGAAATCAGAGCTGTCCTCCACGTCCCGTGAAAAGCCGCGATCACCGAGATCAGCGAGATCAGCGCGCTGCAGCCGGAGAGCAGAAACAGAACCGAGTCACCGAGAGAAGAGAAGACAGAGAGGAGAGGAGAGAAGGGTCCGGGGGGTAAACATGAGGATGAGGAGGAGGATGAAGCTGGGCTGGAGCCTTTAACGCAGCGTCACCGCGCGCAGATTGGAGGAGAGAGCGAGGAACATCCCTGCTGCTCCGCTAGGGGGCGCCTTTCTGCTTCAGCCTGCATGATGCGCCTTTTCTTCATCCACTCTTCCAAGCAGAACTTGCTGCTGGTCATGATTGGCGGTTTTGTTGCTGCTGAGGTAGAAGTGGTGAAATGAAGGTTTAATGAAGAAGTGAACAAAAATCCAAAGAAAAGAAAAGAACAGGGAACTAAATGAACCGAATCCTCAACTTTTCTTTTTTTACCAATAATCTAAATGTGTAGATCGGGTCCGATTCACCGGGTCACCAGGTCCGATTCACCGGGTCCGATTCACCGGGTCACCAGGTCCGATTCACCGGGTCCGATTCAGACTCTACAGCCGCTGCAACATGTAACTTGGAAAAGGTTTTTCCATATCTGGTGTCACCATGGTGACTGTGGACCTGCTGTCATCTGACAAGTCAGACACAAACAGGGCCAGGAGGAGGGTCTTAGTGCTGTTAATCATGCTCATGTATTCGCTGCTCATTTATGGTTTTATCTTGAAGTTTCTATGAAAATGTACATTTTGGTAAATTTGTTTAGCTGCAGAATTTGAACGAAGTCAGTCTCAGTGCTGGTGAGCCAGGAGCTGGAATAGCAGCGATGCTAGCGTAGATTAGCAATGTGGCCTCGGAGTGGAAGGGCTGTCCTCTGCTGCTGAGCGCCGGCGCTGTGAAAGTCTCAACAACAGAAAGTTTCTAGATTTGTTGCTCGTCTTTTTGATAAAAAGTCACTAAAGGGTCAAAGTTGCTAAGTCACTCGTCCTGACGCATCCCACCCACTGTGGGAACATTTTAGACCTTTTGAAAACATAAGTCATTTTTCAGCCGTGACCTCAGCAGACTCGTCTCCCTCCAGGAGCCGCAGCGCGTCTGACTGGATGCTCCAGATAACAATGACCTCTTGACCCCAGGTAGCCTTAGCATGCTCCACCTACTGATGCCACTTCCTGGTTTCAGCTGCTGCTTTGGGTCCAGATGTGCAGAACCGTCATGGCGCTGCAGCGTTTCCATGTTTCCTCCTGATGTTTGAATGAAAGCTGAAGCTTTGCTTCCGTGTTCATCAGCTGTGGCTGTTTCCACAAATCAAACCTGACATCCTGCCTGATCGCATATTAGCGATGCATCGTTGCTAACGGAGACCAGGAAGAAACAGCTGCTTCCTCAGAGAAAGGCGCTGGCGCAGGAAGCAGAACTTTACATCTGGGTCGATTCAGGGAGGGTTACTGGAAACGTTTACTGTAAATCTAAACATTTCTCTCATTAACTCTCCAGTTCTGACTGAAACTAACTGAACCTGGTTAAACCAACCAGCCAGGCTGGAGAAGTGGAGGAAGAGGAGAAACAACTGGAAGCTTCCAGAACCTCAACAGAACCGGTCCGTCTGATCTCCTCCGCGCCGTGCCGCATTAATGCAGTGATTTCTGCAGAAGGAGCAGAAACTGGACTGAACTTGGAGTTTTTTGAATGTTAGAAAATCTCGATGCAAACGGCAAAATTTGAAACCAAAGTTTTTGTGCTGGCTTTCTGAGGAGATGGAGACATGTTAGTTTCTACTTCCTGTTAGCAACCTCTACTTCCTGTTTACTCCAGCCAGGTGAAACGCCAACATCAGATGACATCACACTCTGCGCTGCCTGGTCATTTCACTTCTATCCATGAAATGGAAACTCAACTAATTCAGGTTTTATTTGTTTTTCTTTTTGTGACATTTGTGCTTAAATTTCATGACGATCAAATGAAAATAAAATGTTTTTATTAATCTGATCTCAGAAGCTGAACTTTGAGTTTTCAGCATAAATCTGAAAGAAATAAATGAGTTTCTATTTTTCACCTGATTTACTGATGTAATTAAATATGTTGGTGATTTGAGCAGCAGTTGGACTCGATGTGTTTTCTCCCTGAGTGGAGGAAGAGGAAGCTGCTGTGGGATCGTCAGCAGAACCTCTGCAGACCCAGACGGTCTGCAGCTATAATAAGCTGTTATTGAGCCGAGCGGTGCCGACCCGGCCCGCTGGCAGCCTGGCTGCTGGTGCTGAGGATTATTTTGGGTCCAGCAGCCCAGTCAGCTCTATACTTACCAGGTGAGAGCAGCAGACAAACACTGGCTCTGTGCAAATCAGTGTTTGAGGTTGGGCTGTGTGTGTGTGTGTGTGTGTGTGTGTGTGTGTGTACCTGGGTCACTAGGAGCAGTGATCAGTGTGTTTTGGGGCGGCTGCAGCCAATCAGAGATCTGCTGTGTTCTGACCTCTAATCCTATAATTAGAGTCTGGGTGGAGCTGCTTAATGACGGCTGGCTGGGCGGGTCGGACTGATCTGCGGTGGCGGCGGGTTTATTTTAGAGTGTGGCTCTACCCTCTGAGCAGCCTGTTCCCCTCCTGGCCTGTGGGGGCGCTGCACCAACAACCACTGAAGGAAACCACACAAAAACCTCTGAAGACACTGAGAGCAACTTCCTTCTTCACCAGATGGAAACAAGATGGAGGCGTCAGATTTTAGTGTTGGAGGATTTCTCTTTAGTCTTTGGCTGAAGACCAGGAGACATTTCTGCTGCTAGCGCTAGGCTAGCATGTTAGCTTTGGTTGGATTTACCCAGAATGCCCTGTAATTCACTTCCTACCTTTGGAGCGGTCTCTGGTCCGCTTGGTGTTCACACTGAACCAGAGTTCACTTCAACTGAACCCAGACTGAGGTTTGAAGGACCAGAGGTCAGAGGTCAATTAGTGTTCACACCTCACCACCCAGAGGTGTGGTGACCTTTGACTAGACAGACTGGAGTTGGGCTGCAGCAGGTCCAGGTCTGTGTGAGCAGCTCCACCCTGCAGCAGACCGCAGGACGCTGAAAGAAGTCAACTAAGACTCCAGTCCGCTTCAACCCAAATCCAGTCCACTTGTCTTAAATGTCCTCACTGGACCTCCAGCAGGGTCTGGATGTTGATGTGAAGGTTCCTGTCTGTCCAATCAGAACGAGGCTGAACCAGGAGGAACCTTTGGTCTCAAGGAGCAGAGCAAGGTAGTGGAGGTATCATGATGTGGAGAAGCTTTCCTGCAGCAGGAGCTGATCTCACCGGCGTCAGGATCCATCATGAACGTTTCACTCAGATTTAAAAACCTCGGTTTGAACATCAGGAAACTGCTTTCAGTTTGTAATGATGAACGTCTGCAGCTCATTTCTCATCAGGAGCTTCTGCTGGTTTTCAGGAAACTTTCAATCAGTTTGTCCAACTTTATTTAAATTTCATTTAAAGTTTCAGTTAACGACCTGGCTGCTTGGAAATGAGATTCGTTTTCCAAACACAGAAGTCAGAACCTTTCATTTCATGTGATTTTCCCCCACATTTTCAATTTCATGCCAATATATTCAAGTTATGGCTGAGAATCATTTCAGCATAAAAACATTGTGACCCAATCAGCATTTATAGCAACACATTTTACATCAACCGGGCCGCCTGCCGGACCCACATGCTGCTGCGGCACCGAGCTGGACGTTTGGACCAGCGGAGGGAAGGACAAACAGCAGACAGACATGAAGACGTGTGTGTGTGTGTGTGTGTGTTAGTCCTGCCTGTAGTTTGCCTTCCTGAACTTGGCTTCAGCAGCAGCGTGGCTCGGTTCTGATGACACCGGATCAGAACCAGAACCATTATGACAGAGAGCAGAAAGCTCTGACTCTGGGTCAGAACCATCAGGAGGGAAACATGACTGGGTCAGAGGAAACACACACACACACACACACACACACACACACACAGACTAACAGAGCTCCTTCGTCTCTTTAAGTCTCCAATTCTTCATCATCCTCATCCTCTCTCTCTCCACCTTCAGCTGCAGCAGAACCAGCAGTTTGGGTCTGAACTGGTTCTGTTTAATCTGAATCCGATTTATTGATTAATGAATGAAATTAATTTAGTAATTGATTAATCGTCTCAAACTTCCATCTGCAGACAGAACAACACAGTCAGAGCAGCAATGAAGCCCTTCAGCTTTTCCTCCAGTGAGTTTCAGCCACCAGGTTGAACGCTGCTTGTTTTTATTTCAAATTGTTTTTGTTGACGCGTTTTTGCTGCGCTCTGCTCTGCTGTGCATTTCACCGGCAGAGTGCAGTCGCTGCTGGAAGACGGTTTATGGTTGATACATTGAACAGGAAGAAGCTGTGGCACATCAATCACAACATCAACACGCGCCGCCGTTAGCCTCGCCGCCGTTAGCCTCGCCGCCGTTAGCCTCGCCGCTGATCACTAAATTAATTATTATTTGCAGCGTTGATACAGACCAGATCAGTCTGTAGCTTCTCATATTGAGGTCAAAGGTCAGATCTACCATAACTGACTGACACCTGCTGGCCTCAGGTTTTCAACCAGCTTGTGACTGAGAAACCAGTAACCTCCTCCCAGTTGATGACATGAACTTGTTAGTTCCTCTGTCCATTCTAGTAGCTGATATGTTGTGAAAATCCGGTAGAAATGAAGCACTAATGGAGTCATGTTTCCATAGAAACAAGGCGCCGCCAGGCTTTGTTTGTGAGACTTGCAGTCACGTGGGTCGGTTGTGGGCGGGGCTTGTAAGGTCGTCAAAATGTTTAAAATCCTACATGTTTGTTTCTTTCGCTTCAGAACCTGGAGGTTGAATTCTTGTTTGTAAAAACTTTTACAACCCAGGAATCATTTTTGCTTTCATTTATGCACAATTTTGATTCATCATATAAAATCAATAAAATACATGAAAGTTTCTGGTTTAGAGTTAGAAAGTACTTTGATGTTGAAAAGGTGGGAATACTTTCAGATCCTGCATTTGCATCATAATAGAAGAAAATATTTTAATATCAGTTTCATTTTCTTTTATTCTCACACCAAACATGGAATCAAAGTTTCTGGTTTATTTTCTACTGATTAGCAGCTTTAGAACTTTCCAGTGAGTTCCTCCAATCTGCCGCATCGTTCTTCTTCTGCGGTTTATCGCCGCAGCTGATCTAAGACCTGGAAACGGTTCCCGGCCGGCGGTCAGCCCAGGGCTCACGACGTCCAGGCTGACGCTGGTGATCAGCTTCAGCCCAGAGACTCTAATGGTTTCTGTCTCCATCCGTCATCAAGCAGCTCACATTAAGGAAAACAATCACAGGCCTCTGATTGGATTAAATCCCAGGCCTCTGATTGGATTAGCAGGCTTCAGTCATTCAATCCCACTATTGATCTGTTGCTGCCTGGAGAAGCTGCAGCATCCAAAGTGGGATTGATTAGGAAGACGGGAGGAACACGACCTGCTTTGGCCCGGGGCTTCACTCACTACTAAGCCCAGCAATCAGACAGAACCAGAACCAATCTGGACCTCACGCAGCATGCAGAACCGGCTTGATGTTCTGCTGTGTTGCATGAGGAGCCTCAGTCTGACACCAGAAGGTTCCTGTATGAAGGGACGGGTGGTTCTGATCGGGTCAGACCCGAACCTGATCCCACTGCACCATCAGAGCAGAAAATGTTTATGAGCAACATTAAAATCTAGATGAGTATTATTCTGGTTAAAGGGCCAGCACCATGTTTTCTGGGCACATGGAGCCGTTTTACAGCATAAGGCAGTAATTATGTTACCTGCAGCTGTTATGTTAATTATATGACAAATATGACTTAAAATAAATCTTACTTCCTGATTTAACATCTTCAATTTGGGCCTTTGTCTCTTTAAGAAGCTCCTGCTCTTCCTGAAGCTCCGCCTCCAGGAAGTCATCCCAACATGGCTCCTCTATTAACCCTTTAAGGTCTTTACCAGCGTTGCTCTGAGCAGCTGTTTGCTAATTGCTGCTGGCTAGTCTGAAGGAGCTGAGTGGGGGAGGAGCTAGGTCCACCCAGGAGTTTCACAGCTGAATGGTTGTCATGGAGATTAAAAGATTTCTAAAATCAAAGCAACACTGCAGGTTTGGCTTAATGAGGGAAAAACACTAAAAATAATTTGATATAAAACTGTAACTTTAACAGATATTTCAGTAGGTTAGTGTAAACCAGGGATGACTAAACCCTGCACTTCTACCTACATTTAAAAACATTTCCAAACCACATGTTAACTTATCCACTGAAGGTTTGGAGGATTTCTCAGAGGTTCTGTGGTTCCGGTTCCAATGGACTGAATGTTTGTTTTCAGCTGTGATGTTTCAGAGCTGAAGTATAGATCGTCTCATCAAGCCAACTCTTCTTCTTCTTCTTCTTCTTTTTCTTCTTCTTCTTCTTCTTCTCTTTCCGGCCCAACAGAAGCTGCAGGCCTGACTGAGTTTCCTGACGGCAGCATGCAGGTTGTGCTGCAATATGAGCGGCAGGTTCAGAGGTTAACCAGGCCTTTTGATCAGCAGCACAGTTGACGTTTAAACTCATCTGTTTGGAAACTGGAGATTCGGCTCCTTGGAGGACCGACCCGACCAGTAGGCCCGGTTCTGATGCTGCCAGTGTCGGGCCTTCAGCCTCCTCCAGGAACTGATCTGGACTTTACAAGACTTTAAAAACTCAACAAGAAGGAATCTGACAGAAGAGATGAATTAATGAAACATGAACAATTTAAATGTTTCTCATGTTGATTAAGTGACTATCAAAAACATTATTTTTTACACTTGTGCATATGAATTAATGAGTTTTATTTTGTAAGCTGGTTGCTGTGTCTTGCAGACTTTCTGCCCAGGTCCCTCTAGAAAATGAAATCCAGATCTCAACGGGGTTTACCTGCTTAAATCAAGGAAATAAAATACATTTTAAAATGCTAAATTTAGCTTTTATATCAAGCTGAAGCATTTTAGCTAACAGGCTAATATTAGCATGGGAGCTAGTTTTTTACCCCATGTATCATGCAAACAGCAGAATAATAGCTAAACTTAGCTAAAATGCTGTCAATAGCATATGGAGTTAACAAGTTGACTAACATGGACTTAAACCATGTAGCATGCAAAGTTTAGCTTTGATTTCACAATTAGCTGTTTCCCTGCTACCATTAGCATGTCTGTTACCATGGAAACCAGTTTACCACAGGTCCTTTGGGTTGTAGTTGAATACACGATGACATTTTCATTTTGTGTATTTGATGAGGCTGAGGACAGACAATAGAAGTGGTTATTATTCTTCATTTCATATTTAATATAATAATCCTCGGTGGTTCATACAGGAGCTCCATGTTGCTCTGCAGGTTCACAACCTTTCATCGTTCTACAGTAGACACGCCTTCAGTCCAGACCCAATCAGCACCAAAATCAACAACAATATCCTTCATCTTTAGGATTCATGAACATTTTGAAGTTTTTCTCCCAGAGCAGCTGGAGCGGCTCACATTCGACCCAGAGCTGTAAATGTCATCGGATCGTTGCTGCAACATCACACAGACAATGTCTCATTTATCTCACTGTGCTCTCCTCATTAAGCAGGCCGCGCTGGAGGCCCGACGGCTGCAATTAGAGCACACACACACAGACACACACACACACACACTCTGGGCTGGAACCTGTCACAGTAAATTGCCGCCCGGTGAGGAGAGTGGGGAAGAGGCTGAGGGAGCCAGCTGTGATCTGATTGGCTGTCAGGATGAGGACTAGCGCTGCGGCTAACAGGAGGAGCTGCTGTCTGAGTGAGAGGCCGTTTTAATTAGGCTTCTCCAAATGTCGCTAATCGTGACTCAATTGGTGAAGTTTAAATCTGCTCAGCGATCTGAACACATGACCTTTCACCTTCACTGGCAGCCGGTGGCGGATCTAGAAAAATATCTATGGGGTTGCAAGGATTTTTCAGGGATGGCAGAATATGCGAGTCAGAGGTCTATAGTTATAGATCTATAACTCTAGATGCAGAGTTATATATCTAGTCAGAAATCTAGAGTCAATTCTTCAAGCTATAAACCAGAGATCAGGCTGACCTCTGACCCTCCAGATCCCTGGGGAGCTGAGAGGTGGAGGATAACTGTGGCATCTGTAGATCAGAGTGGCCTAGTCAAAGTCCAGACTTTAATCCAGATGGCAGCTTGTGGCAGAAAGACCAGCAGAGGGCGCAGGAGTCACTGTAAAAAATGACTTAATCTTCAGAATAATTATTTTTTACTTATTATTATTTTCAGAGACAGATGGGAGTCCCGTCGCTCCCATCAGGAAAAGCTTCCGTTGCCATGGAAACGCCGTCTAACCAGTTTCAAAACCAGTTTCATGTTTATCAGCAATCCATGTTCCAGTCGGCCTCTGGTGCAGCAACACCACAGCAACGCAACACAGTTTTGGTTGGGGGTTTCTGCGCCGTGCTAGCATAGCAGTTAGCGGGCTAACGAGCTGCAGGCTAATAGAGAAAGTTTGACTGCAGCTGCAGCAGTCAGGACTCCAGCTGCTTCATATTCCTCCTGAGTGAAGGAGCAGGATCCAAAATGAATCAATTAGGCAGAGAGAGAAATGAACGAATGAATCTCCTGGACTCCAGTTGCTCGATTCTCTCAGCCTGCAGTGAAATCAGTTTTCAGAAGAGGAAAGGTTTTTTTGTTCTGATGGAGCCAAACTTTTAATCCACTTCATTAATGTGCTGCTTCAGCAGAAAGCAGGGGGCAGATAACCTCCGTCACTCAGCTTCACCTCCTGCGTTTGGGAGGAAACGAAAGAGACAAGAAAGCAATTACAGCTGCTCTCCTCTCTCTCCTCCAAGCTGATGAAAAATGGAGGACAGCTGGAGACTCAGAGGTTAGCATCACGCTACCTTTAGCTCATCTGACCACAGGATATTCTAAACTGTTAGCGTTAGCTGTTAGCGTTTTGATCCTGTTAGCATCCTTTAACATCTCTGGATCAACCCGGATCAGTAGAACTTTCTTGTTCTGCAACAGCTGATTGGTTCATAAAACTATAACTAGTTATGATTAAAATTTACTGTTAATAACTTTTACAGGCTTTATTGTCCTTTATTTCACAGTGAATTGACAGGAAAGCAGGTAGTGAGACGGGGGCAAAGGTCACCAGGCCGGGACACGGACCTGTGGCGTCGGGTCAGAACTCGGGCCTCCTGGTGGGTCTGGCTTTAACGGTTAAACTAATTATTAACAGAGTTGGAATTTGTTTTGTGTAGAATCTGGAATAACTGGTCAAACATGTCAGTGAACAGGGAGGTCCAACGTGTGGCCCGGGGGCCATTTGTGGCCCTCAGGAGGATTTTGTTTGGCCTCTGGTTTTACACCTTCAGAATGGAGTCACATCATCAGCCGAGCGTTTAACGAGCGTCATCTTCAGATAAACCAGCAGAGGTTCTGATCCACTCACCGCTCTGCACCAACCAAACGCTTCAATGTTTCACATGAAACAAGAGCAGCAAAAGAACCATCAGAGCTCAAACAGTCCTGCAGATTAGTGGTTCCAAAAGAGTTCAAACGGGTCTGGACCTGAAGTTTAGATTCAGTGTCTTATGAAGCACTTCCTGTACAGACAGGAAGTGCTTACATTCCTGTACATATGTTCCTTCCTCTCCTTTAGCATCTGGCTAAGGTTTTCCCAGCCCCTCCACTATCCGCCGGTCCGATCCAGAAACATCCCAACAACAGAGTCTGGATTCTCTGACTTCAGGCTCCAGCAAACCCAACTGAACCCGCTTGGTGACCCATGAATTCTCACCAACTTTAAACATAAAAACGGCCCTGCGTCACGCTCACTGCCGCCACGAACAATCCCCGAGGTTCTGATGAGGTTCTGACGAGGTTCTGAGTCCCTCGGCACCGTGCCACCGCTCCGCATTCGCCGCCTCGGCCGTCGATTCAGAGATTCTCAGGTTTGATTTACAATGTTGGAGGGGGCCAGGCCTCTGAGCCTGATGCTAGCGCGCTAGCTTAGCCTGGCATTAGCTGGCTAGCTAAGCCCAGTGTTAGCCTGCTCACTAAGCCTCTTCCTGTCGGTTTCGCTCTCTCACCTCATAGCTATCAGCTCTGAAACTCTGAAGCTGATAGGATAACTGCAGGCAGAGCTTCAAGGAACCAGAACCCAGCCAGACAAGAAAATCAACAGGAAGTGAGGTCACGACCCAAAATGGTTTAAACATCCAGACAGCGCCACCAACAGGATGAAAACTGATCCTGGTTTCTAATTTTCTGATTAGGAGAACATGAAGGGAAACATGGATCATGTTCTCACTGCAGACTTGGACTAGGACCTGCAGCTAGAGACGTGAGACTTGGACTAGGACCTGCAGCTAGAGACGTGAGACTTGGACTAGGACCTGCATCTAGAGACGTGAGACTTGGACTCAGTAAAATGACTCGTGAGGCTCCACATCTCCTGAGGAGCCCATTAAATCTCGACATGAATTCATGTTATATTCAGGCCAGGAAATCAAAGGTAACCTTTGACCTTTTGGTTCAAGCCTTACATTCTGCATGGTGAGGTCAAAGGTCAGGAGGTCTGATGTCCTTCAGATGCTAATATCTGTGTAAATGAAATCATTTCCTCTTTAATGTCATAACTGTTACAATGTCTACTAAATAATAAATGATCTAATAAATATCTAAATTCACTTCTTGGCCCTTAAATCCTGTTTTCTGCTGAATCCGTCTCAGTGCTGCACATCTTTATTTGATGTTTGGTTCGTATTTTCAATACGTCTCTTAGCATAAATCAATTAATCAAATCTAATTTTCTGCTTCCTTCTGGGTCACATAGACACATCAGCTGGTGGTGAATCGGGTCAAACAGAACCAGAACATCAGAGGTGATGCAGACAGAGGAATGTTCTTTCAAACAAGCAATTAAACATGAATATTTATAGTCTTAGTTTAGTATCACAGATCTTTATGCATGAGAGTTTTTGACCTTTTCATTTATCATCCTGTACACATTTTAACCTGAAAATATTTATTTTTATCTAAATAAACTTAAATAATCTTCAGAAATATGAACGGAAATTCTCCTCCAGGCTCCAATGAACTGTCTCTGAAACCTGCTGAGAATCAATAATTCAAATCAATCCAGCTTCATTTTCTAAGATCAAAGTCAGAAATCATCTTATGATCCCGTTCATACCAGAGTTAATTAGTTCTGGTGCTTTCAGGGGCTAATGAGCTATTATGCTAGCTGGTTACCATGGCAGCAGAGACAAAAAAACGGTTCAGAGGAGAAGGAGAAACATTAAGTTTGACAAAACTCCCAGATGGTCCCAGAAAGGCGGCGTCTCCTCAGTGTTGGACAAAGCAGCTGATTTCCCGCCGCGCTGAGCCTCTGAAAGCTGCATTCAGGCCGTGATGACAGATTCAGGGTTAGCTAGCTAGCTAGCTGATGAGGGTCGCCCGCAGAGACGCAGAGCTGTCTGAATGTAGCAGGAAGCGTTCAGCTCTGGGGCGCTATGGAAAGAGATAAAGAGTTCACTGATTCATAAAAGATGTGCAGAGCAAAAAGAAACAAATATTCCTGTCTGTGTTGGTTTCTCCGTATTCGCCGTGACGACGAGAGAGCCAGGAATTACTAAACATGGCAGAGGCCGCTAATGTCACAATGCTAACATTACAATGCTAATATGTTATCACGTTAACATTGCTATGCTAACACTTTGTCACGCTTATATTACAATGCTAACATTAAATAATTACCATGCTTAGACATTATTATGCTAACCACAGGGCCTCAGTGTGGCTCCATGCTAACTATCCATGCTAACCCTCCATGCTAACTGTCCATGCTAACCCTCCATGCTAACTGTCCATGCTAACCCGAGCCTCCAGTAAAACGGCTCCAACAGACACAAACTAGCTTCCCGTCACTCAGCTCTCTGGGCAGCAAATTGATTTCTATTAATGTCCTGAAAACAGGAATCCTAGATCTGGTTTTGGCAACATTTTACGGAGCTCCGTCTTCCTGCTGCTATGCAACATTAGCAGATAAAGCCATTACGAAATTTCATGTATTGATTAATGATTAAATTTTGCAGATGGCAGACGCTGCCGCCGTTACCTGCCTGAGTTGGACGTTCAATTTAAACACCGGAAAAAAACCAACCAGCAGAAAGAAACTCGTCTCTAAACCGCTGAGTTCCGACAGGAACAGCTGCCGCACCGCGCCACAGCCAGACCATATATGGGCAGTGACGTCAGGCTGACCTGAGTCCAACCGTTTCCATGACAACAAGTGTGAGAAACCAGCAGGTAGAGCTGCTTCAGAACCGGACCTCATTTCAGGGCCAAGCAGCTTCTATAATAAACCTGTTGATATTATTTCTCCATTAAACTGGGAACCGACTGCTTCATGTTCTCAGACGTTCCTCTAATATTTTCAGTTTCAATAATTAATTAACAGGGCTGCACAGTGGTGCAGTGGGTAGAGCTGTAAGTTCTGTAAAGTTGATGACAGAACTGAAAGTTCCTCTGTTACATTTTATGGCAACAGTTGGTTTATAAGTTGTGATAAACATCCGACCTGAGGGACAGCGTGCTAACCTCTATGTTAACACATTAAAATATTTACATTAATATGCTGCAGCAGTTCATGAGGAAACTGCTCTGACCTCCCCACTGCGCTCTTCATCTCTGCATTCTCAGCACTCCTCCTCTTCCTCCTCTGAGGCTGAGAGCGTGATTTAATTTGTTAGGAAATATCAGGACTGGCAGGTTCAGCCCAGCTTCACTCTAAAGTGAAATTGGACAAGAGCATTGGAGCCTCACCGTGTAAAACCTCCCTCACCTTGACAGCTGCCTGAGAGACGAGCAGGAAGAGGAGGATGAAGATCATATTTCTATCATTTAGTTTCTACCAAACTAAATGATAGAAAGGTTCTCCTGTAGCATAGGGTGACCAGATTTGGGTTTCTGAAAAGGAGGACGGAGGACACTTTTTTTTTCTTTTGTTGACGGGGGAAGGGGGGGAGGGGTGAAATAGCACTTCACTCTTGCCGTAGAATCGGCGGACCGGTGTACTAATTTGCCATACAAAGAAACCTGGAATGGAGTAGTGGAACGGAGTGGCAATGTAATCACAATGCACTGTAAGCTCTGTAATGTGTTTTGAGGCAGTTGACCAAAATCCCGGACGATTTTTAAATTCCCCCCGCACATTTTTTTAGGTCTGAAAAGTAGGACATGTCTGGGAAAAAGAGGACGTCTGGTCACCCTACTGTAGCAGCAAGTGTTGCGACAACTCTACAGAGGCCTCTGACTGTCGCAGAGGGATGTTGGAGTCGGATGAGATCATTGGAAGAGACGCTTTGAACTTCCTTCTCATTTTTAGGTTTTTATTTTAAAGTGGAGCCGCTGTTGATCCGCCTCTCTGCTGTTTGTAGTCAATCTAAATTTATCTCCTTAAAATATGAAAATCCTGAATTTTCTCCTCAATTTCTGACCATACCTGGAACACATTTATGACCCTTTATGCTGTTAAAACTTTCCCTGAACACGAGGAGCTCCACCCTCCCGTCTTTCTGCCTCATTACCCGGACAGGCCCGGGCGGCCTGTTAGCAGCATGCTAATGCGTTCCGACAGCAGCTAGCGGACGGGCGGTGGGAAGGTGGAGGAGGGCGGAGGTCCTGACAGAGACAACTGAGGATAAATCTGGAAGGAGAACTGCTCCTAGCTTTTGCTCTGATTTCCATAAAATCAGCATAATCGGAACTCATGGGAGCATAACCCATTAGACTCCGCTGCTAATGTACATAAACTAATGAACACAATCATGTTTTTCTCAACGGGAAAGCCAGTAAAGGCTGTTAGCTTCGTTGACTGTATGTTTTAGCAGCAGACGCAGCTGTGCTGTAGATACAGACATCCCATAATGATAAAAGGACGAGTAGGGTGACCAGATTTGGGTTTCTGAAAAGGAGCACACTTTTTTTGTTGTTGGGGGGGTAGAATCGGCTGACACTTAAAGTTTAACTAGTCTAGCGGCCGGTGTACAAGTCAACTCAGCTAACTTGGTGAGAGACTCTGGGAGTTTATGCATCCACATGGGGAGACGTTTGAAAAGTTAGTCAAAAATTAACAGCAATGATTTGGGTTTAGCCTGTCATAAGAAAGAAAACCATGACGGATTATTCATATTTTTGTAATGTTATTCATTCATTTGAAAATGCCACAGTCTACAAACTAACTGGTTAGTTTAAAGCCAAGTGTCAAACTAAAATTTAGTTTGGAGGTAAATATTCAGCTCCAAGCTAAATATTTATGTATAAATAAATATTCAGCTCCAAGCTAAATATTTATGTCGGACCTAGAGTAATATATAGCTTACAAGCTCAGAACAAACTAAACATTTCGTGAGCAACCAAATACTTAGCTTTGAACTAGCTTAATATTTATCACTTACCGATAAGCGGAAATGGACTGTCAAAACAAAAGCGGGGTCAAGACGGAATCCTTCATCTGTTGCCGTTGATCCGGAGGAAAACATCTGTAATGATCTTTGGAGGCCTGATTCACTCTGTGAGTTTGCAGTTGTAATCTGTGTTGATTGGTAAAACAGTGTGTTGTATTATGGAATTTATTAAATTGTGTGAGGGAATAAACTGAATATAGCTTTTAAACAATTAATTTTTTGTTTTAACCTGTAATGTTATACAAGAAAAGAGGAAACAGTGACACAAAGCGATTCGAAAGCAGCAGTTTAGGGAAAATCCAGGTTTTGTTTTGATAGTCCACTTCCGGTATCCACCTAACTAGTAAACGTTAGCTTGCTCAGCAAATATTTAGCGTCCTGCTAAGTAGCTAATTTGAAGCGAAGTATTAGTTTATTAATGAAACGTTTAGCTAAGAAGTTTATTCCAATCAGCTCGGTGGATTTTTAAATCTAAACGTTTGAACCAAAATGTTTCAAACAACCTGCAGAAATTTTCAGTTCAATCAGGTCTGAAGTTCCTCTGTGCAGCAGAACCTGGTTCTGTTCTGGTTCTCATGTTTACCTGGCATTATTGACTCAGCAGCAGCCATGTTGGTTCTGAGTGGTGACCCGGTCTAGTCCAATTGAAGCAGATTCTTATGATGGAGTACAGTTCACCTGAACAGAACCGGACCTGAAAACCCAATAAGACTTCGCTCACACGGAACCAAACAAACAGAACTTCATAGATATTTCCAGTTGAGAGGAACCGGGCCGACCCTCAGCAGAACCGCAGCAGAGTGTAAACAAGCAGAGAGCGACCAGACCAGAACTGTAGTTTACGGGCCGGACTGGGCCGGACAACGCCACTGGCAGGAAGCAAGGAGACCAGAAGGTTCTGAAACAGAACCACTTTGGGCCGGAGTAGCAAATATGGAGGACAACAATAGAAGTTGACCAGATCCAAGATGTTCTGGACTCCAGAGGAACCGGTCGGAACTGGTCAGAACCGGTCAGAACCGGTCAGAACCCAACAATCAGAAACTCTGAGCTCCTTAATGATAAAAATGTCATTTTATTCCAACAAGTTGTTTCTGTACAGGAGACCAAAGATGAAGGGTTCCTCCTCATCGGCAGCATGGAGAGTCGGCTCCCAGTGACCTTTGACCCTAAAATATTCCTCATTCAACAGGAAGTAAAAATACACATTTTACAAGATTTGACTCCTTGATGGGCATAAAAACAAAGAGGAATTTCCTGCAGTGGTTCTGGTTCTGGTTGGTTCTGCCTGGGATCCAGAGGCAGAAAGAGAACCAGGGGACCCAATGGACCTGTGGTTCTGACCTGATCAACTCGAGTCTGGAATTAAAAGGTGGGCAGAGCTTCAGCTCCACGGACCCGTCCCCATCAGAACCGGCCCGGTCCCGGTTTCAGAGCCAGGGGTGCCAGGCCGGGTCCATGCGACACAGGTTGTCCAGGCTGTTGGCTGCAGCCACCAGCGTGTTGACCTTGCTCTCCCCGCCCTCGAACTGGGCCAGGTTGTGGAGGCGGGTCATGATGGCGGTGACGGCCTTCTGGACCAGCAACACCAGCTGCTGGGAGTCCATGTTCTCCGGCTGGCCGGCCGGCGACAGCGGGACCGACGTGTCCTCCTGGGTCTTCTTGTGCCACGCTATGATCTCGTCCCGAAGCACCGCCTTCAGCACGCCGTCCACCTGGGACAGAGCAGAGAGAAGGGGTCAGAACCTCAGGACGCTCCAACCGGAACCCATGTTTGGACCATGCTGACGGTCAGAACATTCTGACTGCTAAACCCAAACCGAGTCGGATGCCAGGAAGACTAAATGTCACTAGACCCCCTGCTGAGAACCGGGTCAGTCTGTCTGCAAAAATACGTCCAAACTGCCCAAGGTGGACATAAGACAACATGTTACTGGGAGGTAGAGGCACTGGGAGACACTGGGAGTTATTAGGACACACTGGGAGACACTGGGAGTTATTAGGACATACTGGGAGACACTGGGAAAAAATTTCTTCCACTTTCAGATGCATCAAACATGCCAGAGGTGAATCTGGTCCAGTACGTCCTCAGGGAAAACATGCAGGTCAGTTCCATCATCAGCCTCAGTCGCTCCGCTCAGATCTTCTCGTGGTTAAGGGATTTCAGAGGAAAAGGGGCGGAACCCTTTGCTGAATGGCCGAATGGTTCTGTGTCGCTGCGTGACGTGACGTCCCAGTCAAAGTGTAGAGTGCCTGAAGGCTGAGGCTGCGACCCAGAGATGAGCACGGCCTGGTTCTGGTACCTTGAAGTTGGGCTGGGCGAAGCACCGCGCCACGGCGATCATGGAGGCGGTGAGCGGCCCAGAGACGCCGATGGTGGTTAGGAACTCGGAGATGTTGGGCGTCAGGCGGAACGGAACCGGCCGGTTGGCATCCAGGTCGCCAGTAGCATCGTTGATGTCGAAGCGGAAGTAGGAGACGTTTAGCTTCCCTGTATCCTAGGAAACGGAGACAGAGGGCAGAGGTCAGCGGGGCAGCTGAAGACAGGTGACAAACACTTAGCCTTTGCTGGTCGTCGTAGCAACATGAAGCGGACACAGGAAGACATAAGACAATCCGGGCGTCCTCCGGCTCTGGGCCGTCCGTCACCGTAAGGCCCTGGGGTCTGATGGGAACTGTGGGGCGGAGAACACAAACACACACCGAGACACACACCGAGACACACACACCGAGACACACACCGAGACACACACAAACACCAACATCAACACACAAGTCAGGGAGGTGAGCAGCGACTGAATGGAACCGTCTGGCTGACTGGAGCAGCTAGAGTTTGGGAGGTTTCTGAAAGCATCACGAGGACTAAACGAGGCTTTGAACACACCATGGAGGTGTAGATTGGGCCCTGAACGCAACATGGAGGTGTAGATTGGGCCCTGAACGCATCATGGAGGTGTAGATTGGGCCCTGAACGCATCATGGAGGTGTAGATAAGGTGAACTGGCTGTCAGCACCTGGATCGTCCCTGCAGGACGGTCCAATCAGGCGCACCCAGACGGCGCCGCAGTGTCCTACCTGGGCGATCTGCAGCATCTCCGGGTTGAGGCGGTTCAGGTGCAGCATGAACTCTGCCAGGCCGATCAGCGCCAGCTGGATGGTGAACATCTTGCGAAAGGTCCAGTAGTCGGTGGCGTTGGGGAAGGTGTGCAGGGCCCACTCTTTCAGCATGCTGCGGGGAACCATGTTGCCCTGCACCTCCTTCAGGATGTCCCTCAGCACCTGCAGGCAACAGCACCGCCACTTAGCCGGCTCACAACTTTACATACCCTGACCCAAACTGCTTCCATGGATCAGTTAGCCTGATGTGGCGCCGAGCCGCCGGCCCGGTTTGCTACCTGGTGGCTGGCCTGCGTTCCTCTGGCCTGCACCGTCGCCAGCCGGTCATAGTAGCGTGAGATGGGATTGTCGTGCTCGATGCCTTTCTTGGCACAGCGCTGCTTGTAGATCTCCACCAGCGACAGCGAGGACGGGTTGTCCTCCACCAGACGCATCTGAGGCGAAACCGCAACCACTCGCGGAACTGAGGAGGAAACAGGAAGTGAGGAAACACCGAGACGCTGCGTGGAAAAATCTCAGAGGGAAATGTAAAGACTGGAAAGAAGTGGAGCCCTGCAGGAAGCAGGCTCCGCAAAGGCTGCAGAGGTTAGAGGTCGTACCGGTGAAGAACAGGTGCCTCTTGGTGGTCTCCTTCCTCTTCTCCAGGCAGGGGTTGAGCAGCCGCAGCAGCTGCAGCACCCTCTCCTCGCGGCGCGACTCGGTCAGGCAGGCGTCGTTCATCACCAGGTACGGGTAGATCTTCCCGTTGTGGCCGCGGATGTAGAGGCGGCGCGCGGCCGTGTTGTGCTTCTGGACGATTTCCACGCGGGGCATGAACCTGCAGAGGAGGAGCAGGCGTGATGAAGGGCGGGTCGCCACTCCTCAGCTGTGTGGCGGGAACGGCGCCTACCTGGCGATCTTGATGTAGTAGTGCGTCGGTTTGGGCATCAGAAACTCTCCGGGGATTTCCACCTCGGCGGTCTGAGCAGAAAAGTTGCTGAGGAAGCGACATTTCTCCTCGATGAGGAAGAACTTGGGAAGCTGCTTGGTCTTGGCCTCCAGGATCTTGATCCACTTCTTCAGCTTGGAGATCAGGTTGTGGAGCTTCATGGAGCCGGGAACGCTGAAGTCAAAGTCTGTGAGAGGAAGAAAGCTTTTCATTTTAATATTCATCTGAATCTGGGCAAAAACAGAGACGATATGATTCCTGCTCTGTGGATCCATGAAACCTGGAAAAGTTTCCCACCCCACTTTAAAACAGCCACCGTTCCCGTTCTGCGCCCGCCAGCTCTCCTCCTCCAGACCGTCACAGCCTGCAGAGCTGGAGCTGAGTTATAAACGTCAGGCGGCCATCGCTCAGCCTGAGCAGGAGAGGAAGCAACGTCCTCAGAGTCCTGATGCTGCAGAGCAGCATAATGTCAGAGTCCTGATGATAGTCACCAGGGGCATCATGGGTAAAGCGTTCATGCGGCACCATATTTTACACACAAATCAACATGTCTAAAAATGAACTTTGCATCAAAGTTGGCATAAATATACACACACTTTTTCCCTGGCGTGAAAATGTGCAGCAGCCACACAAACTTTCTCTGTGGACAATAATAAACTACAAACCTGAATCCACTAAAATCTGATGACATTCAATTATTTAGAGCAGGAAGCATCAAACCCCAGGATTTATGATTTTAATATTTTAGTGTTTAAACGATGGAACTGAACCCGTTTATCCTCAGACAATAAGCCAACAGAAAATACAGAAAATAGAAATAAAGGATGTGAAAACCTCAGTCCAATGTCAATAATCATGTTGCTCAGTTTGAGTCTCATAAAGATGAAACTCCTGGTCTGAATGAATCTATTTATTGTCCCTAAAGAGAAACCAGGGCTGATCAGACAGTTTGATTATTGATCAGGTGTGGAGACAATCACAGGTCCATCAGTAGCTGCATCCAGGTGAGCCGCTACCTGAGGAGAACATGGAGCCATTGATCAGAGATCAGATTGATCAGATTGATCTGCTGGTTTATCAGCATTTAGATTCATCCAGACTGATCATCCTGGAGCTCTGAGCAGAACTTACAGCTGGATCGGTACCGGTACCGGTCCAGCTGCGGCCGCCCGCTCTGTGAAATCATCTGGACTCTGTAAATGTAACTTGTGCTCCTGGATAAAGATTTAAATCCCGGCTGAACTCTCTGCTGCTCTGGAAGATCTTTATGGTTTATTTGGAGATTTATCTTCATTTTTGATGTTTTGTGAAGTGAAAGCACCTTTTAAATAAAATATATAATAACTATTAGAAATACTATTCTGCTACAAACAAGGCCGTTGCCATGGTTACTGCTTCACCTGGCGGCAGACCTCCAGGTTTTTCTACTAATTTACATTAAGATGTTTTCATGGAGGCGACGGCCGAGCAGCAGCTGCTAACAGGCGCTAACTGCAGCAGCTGCAGCAGGTCTGGTCGCAGCACGGCTTCATACATCCAAATTGTTTTGTGCGCTGCACTTTCCTAAATTTGCCCATACGCCATGATTTAGTGTTTGACCTCCTGGCCTGGTTCACTGGGAAGCTACTGACCTTTGACCTTTTATTTATTTACATTTCGACTGACTGGAATTACTTGATGTTCGTGAGAATGTGGCATCTGTAACTGCCGTTTCCATGGCAACCGCAGTCTGAACTCAGCACTGCCTCTAGTGGATCATGGAGGAAATGACATCCAGCTGGAAAATAACTTCAGTGCAGGAATAAAACATCTGGAACTAAAAATAACCAATCAAAGCAGCCAGTTGGCCGGCCCCGCCCACTACCCGGTTTGAACTGGTTTATACTGGACCATTTAAACTGGTCCCAGTGAACAGCGGTTTGGTTCCCTCATACAGAGCAAAACCTGGCTGGAGCCTCAGAGGCGCCGCAGCTCCACTGCAGCTGCAGCAACAGCAGGGAATCTGAGACGCTTTTCCCTCAGCTGCTCAGAGAAACTAAACCATCTGGTTCTGGTTCTGGTTCTGGTTCTAGAAAGGAGGAAACTCAGATTTATTTCCTGTTGAATCTGAGCCAAACTGGTGGAGTAAAACCCCAGCTAGTGCTGCAGAAACGTGACGAATGATTTTCCAATACAAATCTGAAAAGTGTGGCATGCATTTATTTTCATATTTCTTCCCAAAAAAATAAAAAATGACTCGAGAGGAGTTAGTTTCCTCTAGAAATGCCACAATAAATGATTGGGTGTGTGCCTGAGCCAACCTGTGGTGAACTGGCCCTTCATCTTCTGAAAGACGGGGTCCTGAGCGGTGGCCTGGGCCCGGCGGGCCAGCGACTCTGAAGCGGCGCTGGAAAACATGGTGGACACGTTGGACACGTTCTCCAGGCCAACGCCAAACGTGCTCACCAACTTCTTCACAAAGTTCAGCGTGTGAGGCGTAATCTTGGCGTCCGACACGGCGCCGCTCTTCTCAAATGCCACAGAGTAACATTTAGCTAGGCCCTGCTGCAGCTGCCGCAGCACCTGCAGGAGGAGGAGGAGGGTTAGGCCTTCATCAGCTGCTCTATTAGTGCTGGACAGGAGCATGTTTCACTGACAGGAAGGTGAGGATGAAGAGTGAATTCAGCAGAGACGAGGTGGACGAAAAACACCAAACAACTTCTCTGGTAATTTGGACGTTCAGTTGTGATGAAGAAATATTAGAATATGGATTTTAATGCATTCAATTAGATTAATTATGTAGACGTTAATGTGTTCAAACAATAAGCAGCATTAATCACTTTCTATTTATTATATATTAAGGTTCTGCCTGGAACCCTAACCCCACCTGTAAGCCTGATGCTAAAGCTATATCGCTAACTGCAGCGATGGAGGCCGATTCTCTCAGTTAGTTTCTGTTTCTAAAGGATCTGATTGGACGATGGAAGAGACTATTGTTGTGTTCAAGTTGTGCTAACAGCAGTTAACCTATCAGAAGCCATGCTAGCCTAAAATAGCATCTGAATGTTAACATGGAGTAGTTAATGGTAATGTTAGCGTATTCAATAATTTAGCAGAAAAAAGAGAGTTTGATGAAAATGTGAATTATTTAGTAGATTAATGGTTTAGAATGCTGAGACAAACACCAGAACGTGATTTGGAATGTGATTGGTTAATGGCAGACCTTGTGGTGAACCATGGTAAACAGCTGTAACCATGGTAACAAGCAGTGGGTGTTGCGCCTCACCTCCTCATGCCAGTTCTCCCTGAACCAAACCATCTGGTCCACGATCCCCTCCAGAGACGACAGCAGCGTCGGGTGCAGCTCCCGCTGCATGTGCATGATGCGGCTGCAGCGCCACATCGGCGCCGTGGCCCGGATGGGGCCCGGGTCGGACGCCCCCGCGTGAGGCTGGGCCCCCACCGGGCCGGGCTGCTGCTGGCCGGACGAATCTGAAACAGAGACATCAGGAAGTCCTGATGGCAGTTCTACATCCGGGTCTGGGCCAGAACGGAGCAACGGCAACCAAACTGATCCATAATTCTTTTTTTTTTTTTTTTTTATGAAAGTAGGCTGACAGGAAAGAGGGAAGACATGCAGTAAGTGACGCCGGGTCTGGGAATCGAACCCGTGGCGGCCGCGACGAGGACTCAGGGCCACCAGACGTGGGTCGCTCTGTCCCCCACGCCCACGATTCCTTATTTAAAGACAAATCTGAAAAGTGTGGCGGAATGTTTAGTTCCTATGAGAACATCTGAGATCTTCAACATCACGTCCAGATGCTGTGGCGGACCGGGCTCTGGACTTTGACTAGGCCGTTTTAACATCACTGTCCCCCCTGAGTGGCTTCCCGTCACATTTTACCCTAAACACATGCAGGTTGTGGTTGCCATGGGAACCAGTGCCGGGGTGTGAATACTTTTGAAAGCCTCTTAAGGCTCTGGTTCATTTTCCAATGGGTCAAAGGTCAGGGTGACTCACCGCTCTTGTAGCGCTCCCGTTGCTCGATCTTCAGGGTCAGGTAGAGCGTCCGGATGGGGAAGTAGACGGCCTGCGGGTAGACGCGCCCCACCTGGTGGGAACAGCAGGGTCAAAGGTCAAACACTGACCCCAAAGCAGAGGAAGAGAGAAAGCTACACCTCATTTATTGGTCAATTATCTCACTGACCACAGTGGAACATCACAAAGCAAACCCATCATGACCGGATCCCGTTTGGTCACAGTTGAATCCAGCGCCGCGTCCTGCCGCTCCTCCGACCGACGCGCAGCAGGACGCTGCGCTGATGGGCAGCGGCTCTCTGAACCGACATGCAGGCAGCGGCAGAGATCGCCTCCATCAGGCCCTCAGAGTGAAGGCTGGACTTTGTTTCCAGATGTTGTTAGGCAGTATTTTACAAGAGCGTAAAGCTGCCAGGTTAGAAGCTTCCACAGCAGAGAGACGCCCATCAGCTGGAGGGATAAAAAGCTCGACATCGGGGCGTAGAGGGTAGCGCGCCACACGTTTGGAGGCCTTCAGTCCTTGACGCGGCCGTCACGGGTTCGATTCCCGGACCCGACGACATTTGCCGCATGTGTTCCCCCTCTCTTTCCCCCTTTCCTGTCAGCCTACCGTTCAATAAGGGACACTAGAGCCACAAAAAAAAAAAAAAATAAAAAGCTCGACATCGTGACGCGTTGTCCCACATTACTCCCCTAATCTTTAGTAAGATGTTTTTCAGCACTAGTTGCTTTAATTTGACAGCAATCCGACAGGAAGGAGGCAGAGAGGGGAGAGAAGCCTGGGCCAGGAAGCAAACCAGACAACCAATCAGATAAAGGGGCGGGGCTAAGCGCATTAAACGACCAATCAGCATCATCCAGAAGCTTCGCTGTTTCAGGAACGTGCAGTTATTGATTATTGATCATTAGGAACACAGTGAGAAGAATAGTGATTTATTGTGGTAATAATAAACTGATTGTGTTCAATAACACCAGAAGCTAACAGCCAGGCTGGGACGGTTAGCTCCTACTGGTTCTGATGGTTCTACTGGTTCTGATGGTTCTACTGGTTCTGTTGAATCAGCTTCTGTAACTTGTGTGTTTATAATAATGATGATCATAATTTATCATAATTAAATGATTATCCAGGATTATAATCCTGGCAATGCAGGATTATTGCAATAATCCCGGCCAGAGCTAACTGGTCCCGCCTTTAATTTCCGGCTCGGTTCTCGCGGCGCGATGCGATATTAACATTAATTTATTCAACAAATAATTCAAAAACAAATTGAGCTGAAGAGCGGAGATGAAGATGAGGAAGATCGACTTCCTCCCAGCGACGGGGTGGAGATGTTCAGGTCTCACCTGGCTGATGAGGTTGAGCAGCGGTTTGCCCTCTGACCCCACCAGGCAGGTCAGCAGCTGAGGAATCCAGGCCAGCCATTGGATGGGAGGAACACCAATGCAATACTTATCCACGGCGTCCGCCAAGGTGTTCTTATCGTCAAAGCTCAGCAGCCAGAGGACCTGCAGGGAGGAACACAGACTGCTACTGCTGCACTGCCATCCACCCAGGGATCAGGTCCAGATTGGGTCAGGTGACGGGATGTTCGATATGGAGGCTCCTGACGACGTCCCCACTCACCTTGGCCAGGTACTTGCGGGACTTGCTCTCGTTCTGGTGGCGGCAGGCGTGCAGGTAGCAGGTGATGGCAGAGACGCCCAGGTGCAGCTGGCGGTCTTTAACGAAGATGTTCTCCAGGTAATCTCCCCACATGGCCCAGGCCTTCACCAGGACGTCGTGCATCTGCACCGCCGCCGAGAACGCCTTGTTGGCCTCCTCCGACCTGCAGGGGGAAGCCACGAAGGCCAGGGGTCAGAGGAGGCGTGGGGGGCGGAGCCAATGATCAGATGGGGCGGAGTCAGGATGAGAAAGAGGTACCAAAAAGAAAATAACTCCTGTTAAAATCCTGATTCTCATTTCCTACAATTCAAATCATTCTAAATGTCCCAATGTAAATTTCGAAAAATAAAACAAATGCGCTGTCTGTCAGCCTCCATTTTTTACATTTTGTAACTATGTGGGACGCCCTGTTGTCGCCATGGAGACGGTACAGGAACATCACCAAAACAAAGGGGAAGCTACAGAAACAAAATGGATTCCAGTGGCTCCGTCTTCATAGAAGGAAACATTTGGACTCTTTTGGGTTTTTACCGAATAAACCGAACTGGACATAAGCTTCACAAAAGTTCAAAATGGAGACAGAGAACTTCAAGAACACGGCTAGTGGGCGGAGCCAAGCTGCAGGAGGAGGAGCTGCTGCTCTGCTGAAAGCTAACAGGGTAGCTGAGGAGCATCGAACTGTGGAAACAGGAAGTAAGAGGAGGCAGCGTACTTGTTGATCTGGGCCAGAAACATGCCCTTGAGAGCGTAGAACTCGGCGGTCATCTCCTTGGTGAAATACTTGAGGTTGGTCGACTCGATCACCTCCAGGCCCTGAGAGCAGAAGCAGAGAGACTCTGATTATTGCTCTGCAGATAAGACACAGGCAGCTCTGTTCATTGTAGGGAAGGTGGACAGGAAGCTGCACTTCCATTATGAAGCACCTCTGATTAGGTGTCTCCACGCGGCGGCATGACAAACGAGGCGCGGCGCAGGAGGGGATGCAGAGGGAACGATGTCTGCTGGCTCTGCTAATGACTAGTGGCGAGGCGAAAGTGCCATTAATCAGAGCGCTGTGCGGCTCAACAGCAGCCGCTGCGCTGATGTGTCTCTGCTACGACCAGCTGCCACCCCTACGGCAGGCAGTTTCACATTAAATCAGCTGCTGGACAGCCCAGACGCTTCAAACTGGTTCGTTCAGATTTCTCTAATTGCAGATTTATCATCCAGCTGCTTGGAGGCATCTGCACTGAATTACTGACGATGTGAAACAGATTTCAGTTACGAACTAGTTATAAAGAGACATTTTGTCCTGAATGGTCATAATTCAAATTAAATGGATTTCTTAAATGTGTTTTTAAATAGCAGAGATTTAAGATTTGACTGGTCCAAATTAAACTGCAGATATCCTGAAATAATGACTCAGCAAACAAACCCACAAATCCTTTTAAGAAATCTCCAGATGAGACATCTGGAATATTTTTTAATCTCAACAGCTTTTCTATTTCACATATCTTGAGTTAATATTCTGAGTGGTCAGAAATTTGCCTGCATTCGCTGCGCTAGCGTTGCCTGCATTCGTTGAGCTAGCGTTGCCTGCATTCGTTGAGCTAGCGTTGCCTGCATTCGCTGCGCTAGCGTTGCCTGCATTCTTTGAGCTAGCGTTGCCTGTATTCGCTGCGATAGCGTTGCCTGCATTCGTTGAGCTAGCGTTGCCTGCATTCGTTGAGCTAACGTTGCCTGTATTCACTGCGATAGCGTTCCCTGCATTCGTTGAGCTAGCGTTGCCTGTATTCACTGCGATAGCGTTCCCTGCATTCGTTGAGCTAGCGTTGCCTGTATTCACTGCGATAGCGTTCCCTGCATTCGTTGAGCTAGCGTTGCCTGCATTCGTTGAGCTAGCGTTGCCTGCATTCGTTGAGCTAGCGTTGCCTGCATTCACTACGGTAGCGTTGCCTGCATTCACTGCGATAGCGTTGCCTGCATTCGTTGAGCTAGCGTTGCCTGCATTCGTTGAGCTAGCGTTGCCTGCATTCGTTGAGCTAGCGTTGCCTGCATTCACTGCGGTAGCGTTGCCTGCATTCGCTGCGCTAGCGTTGCCTGCATTCTTTGAGCTAGCGTTGCCTGCATTCGTTGAGCTAGCGTTGCCTGTATTCGCTGCGATAGCGTTCCCTGCATTCGTTGAGCTAGCGTTGCCTGTATTCACTGCGATAGCGTTCCCTGCATTCGTTGAGCTAGCGTTGCCTGTATTCACTGCGATAGCGTTCCCTGCATTCGTTGAGCTAGCGTTGCCTGCATTCGTTGAGCTAGCGTTGCCTGCATTCGTTGAGCTAGCGTTGCCTGCATTCACTACGGTAGCGTTGCCTGCATTCACTGCGATAGCGTTGCCTGCATTCGTTGAGCTAGCGTTGCCTGCATTCGTTGAGCTAGCGTTGCCTGCATTCACTGCGATAGCGTTGTCTGTATTCGTTGAGCTAGCATTACCTGCATACATTCGTTCTTGCCCATGACTCCGGCTAGCTGCAGGTAGCATTTGACCTGCTGCCGGATCTTCTGGAAGCAGTCGACGATGGGAACGGTGGGGATGGTGTGGATGCGGCTCAGGATGTCCAGAGCCACGTTCACCAGACCCTGAGGTTTCAGAAGACAGGAAGTGATAAGCCCACAACAGGAAGTGCTTAAAGGGACATAGTGCATGCTTTGAACTGGGGTTCAGTCGAGGGTTGGAAGCAGTCAGTGTCTACTACACCGAGTTCAAATCCAAAGTCTGAGAGGAAACATGATATCAGTTTATACTGATGGTATTTAATGGAGACGGTGTGTCGTTAAAAAGTTTCCCCTGGGAAACGAGTGCTAAGACCCAAGCAGTTTTTGTATTATCTGGAATATGAGAGGTTTTATTTTTACAACCTTATCTATTGTTCCTCTGACCGGGAACTCTTCCATGTTCAGGATGCAGTTCAGACAGGAAGTTCATCGGTGGCGCACTGTCTCCACTTCCTGTTCAGGTCATCTTGGGCTTCTGGGTAAAAGTTTGTATAGGAAACCCGATAATGGCCTAAAGAGTCGTAAAGTGATACTGAAGGGGTGGAGGTCCGGTCCAAACTGGTGCGGTTCAGCCTCTGGCTCTTCATCTGAGTTTCCACTGAGGGCAAAACGCTAACTGCTTCCAGCCCTCCTGTCCCCAGAACCCAGTCGGTCTTCCTGTGTGGGCGGAGCCTGAGCCGTACCTGCTTCCTGGCGATCTTCCCGTACTGGATGATGGCGGACGCCGAGGCGTGGACGCCCAGCATGGCGTTGTTGTTGTTGGGGTCGTGCTGCGTGTTCGTCTCGTACGCCGTCACTATGGCTGCAGGGAGACGGCGGTCAAGAGGACGCTCCAGAGACCCGGGGTCCCTGAATGCATCGTTATTGTGTGTGTGTGTGTGTTACTGTGTGTGTGTGTGTCGGACTGATTTCTTCGCAGCCTTTTAAAGTTGACCCTTCGTGCCACCAATAAGCCATCTCTCAGGGTGTGTCTATGTTACCATGGCAACACGAGTGTCTATGTTACACTAAGGAGAGCCGCTAGCAGCAGGAATTTATTGTAAAAAATTCTCAATCTTTGTTTTGATAAATTCCAATAAAATTAAATAAAAACTAACTGGACAGAATTATCTAAAACATTTTTACTATTTTCTGTAGTAATTGTTCCATAATAGCAGCAATAAATATCAATAAATTTAAAAATGTGATTAAAATCAGTTCCTGTGAGCAGCTTAGCAATAAACACACGTGGTTCAGCCAGAGGCGTCCTGAAAGAGGCCAGTTTAAAATACAAATGGTTTTCATCTTTGTTTGTGTTGAACACTTGCATGCTAACACACAGTTAGCTACAGTAATGGTGCCCCTCACCCTGGTAGTGGTGCTGCCGCCACATAAAGATGCTGCTCCAGTGGGACAGGTCGTCAGAGACAATGGGCAGCCGGTTCCTCCACGTCTTCACCACCGTCTTCATGTCGTGCAGGCTGGTGTTGCGGCCCAGGTTGCTGGGCTGCAGCCCGGCGTTGATCTGCGCTGCTTCCTGCAGCTCGATGATCTGCTGCGCTGCCTGCACAGCAACCAGCAACATTAGCAACACCGCGGCCGGCGGCGTCTACCTTTCCCTTTGGTTCAGTCTACCTGACACCGCAGCATGAGGGTGGGGTGGGTGGGGGGGTTGTCCTCTCTCTGATTCGCTCACAGCAGATGATGACTAACTGACAGAATGAATGAATGTTCGATAATCGGTCAATATTAACCTGGCCCTACAATCAATAGTGAGGGGAGAGAAGTCTGATGGCTGAGAGTGAGAAACAGAGAGAAGGATGGAGGGAAATAACAGAACCTCCCACCAGTCCAGTCCCGGTTCTGATAGTAACCGGACCGGACCAGATCCCCCGAGGCTGACCTTCACTCATAGCCTCCATCCATCATGGAAATGTGATTCTGCTGCAGCTAATTAAAAGCACAGTATCTGATGGCCGGGGGGTAGTTACACACCATGTACCCCTGTAGTTACCCCCACCCAGAGCAGAGCTGGGGGAAACAAGAAGCTGTTTCTCTCCAGCTGCTCTCTTTGTTTCCATACAAGAAAAATACGGAGGTTGTCAGAGCTGCTTTGTGCTGCGGCCTGACCTCCGGGTGACCTCTGACCTGCAGCAGCGGTGTGTGGACGTGGGACACGATGTGCGGCAGCCGCCTCCACTCCCGTATGGCCAGGCTGGAGGCCATCTCCACCAGCCTCTCGATGAAGTTGAGCTGCTGCTCCTCCGGGTTGCAGATGGCCAGGTAGCCGCGGTGCATGTTCACCTTCCAGGCCATCTCCTTGGGGCAGCTCAGCTCCACCTGGGGTCAGAGGTCACACATGTTGACCAAGCCATTCGGAAAAACAACAGAGTAAAACCCAAAGAACCAAAATGGAAGTGCTACAGAAGCGGCCCAGTCCCTCCAGAACCGCCAGCAGGTTCCAGCAGCTGACCTGAGCTTCGGGCCAGAATTACATCTGAACTTCATTTCAATTCGTTTCTCTCTTTCCTGCAAAATCAATTACAAAATGCTAAAGATATTTCAGCACAAAGCTCTTCCTGTTTCAGTGGGACCAGCTAAGCTCAGGTGAGGACGCTCTTATGATCACAGCGGACAGTGCACATGGTCAGAGCGTCGCTGCTCCGCCATTAATCGCAGGCCGCTCTGATGGAAAGCAGGAAGTTCAGACCGAGTGGCGGCAGCGGCGGCTTTCTGCAACAGACGCTTTGGTCGTTACAGCAGCTGCTGCCAGGAACATCAGCCGCTACAACTTGGACCGGGAGCAGGTGCATAAGGGGCAGGTGGGAGGATGGGGGCAGGTGGATGAGGGGCAGGTGGGAGGATGGGTTAAGTGCATGAGGGGCAGGTGGGAGATGGGGCAGGTGGATGAGGGGCAGTTGGGAGGATGGGGCAGGTAGACGAGGGGCAGGTGGGAGGATGCTGATGTTTCCCTCTGGCTGGACGGCACCGATATCAGATTGCTTCCATTAATGTTGCTTTGGTTTATATGTAACAGAAACCAGAGAGGCAATAAAAAAACAGAGGTAAGCTAATGCTGCTAGCGCCCTGTGATTGCCATGGAAACGCTGAAGCTTAACGAACCAGAATCCATAATAAATCACAGATTTTCACAGAATACAGTGACTTTTTCCAGCTGAACATGAAACTCAGGAGTTTCTGCTGGCTAATAAACATAGTGGAAATGGAAAAACTGGAATTTGGGGATAAAAAAAAAAAAACCAGAGGTCACAGCCCCTGCGCTCCTCCAAGTTTTCCACAGGAGCCAACATGGCGGCTTGCTGCGCACCTGGACCAGCGCCTCCTTCATGGCACTCCAGTTGGAGACCCTCCAGGCGCATTCCAGCACCAGGTAGGGGTTGCAGTGGCCTTTGGACTGGCCGTACTCGGTCAGCGGCTCCCACTGGTTCAGCTCCTTGGAGCAGCTGCACAGAAACAAACATTAGAACCAGTTAAAGTGCTGCGTCCATTTAAATCCTGCTGGCCACAGAGAGGCTCATGACGGCGCCTTCAGAAACTACTCACCTCTTTCATCGGCACTTTCACATAAAACTGATTTCAACAAACTAATGATTTTGTAATCAGTCAGTGAATCATTATTATGCAGAAATCAGTTTGTCATTAAATGTTTATTTGTTCTTAATGTCGGTTTTTGAATCAAACGTCCGGGTGTGAATATTTCCTGAGGTGCGTCTGAAGACCTTACCGGATCCAGTGATCCTCCCACAGCTGGTACTCAGGGAAGATGGCCGGAGACACGTTGCTGCGTTCATGCTCCTTCCTGGCCTTCTCCATGGCCTTCTCGTAGCTCTCCTGGGCCTGGGCAACATGAAGGCGATTACAGACACACTCAGAGGTTTCCATGACAACAACAAAATGGACGATATCTACTGAAAGGTTTGCCAGGAAAATCCATAAACTTTACAATTAATCCAGAGAAACCAGCGGATTCATTCTCATAGGCCAGACACTCTGCAATCCCACGCTTTACGTCCCACTGAACGCACCATGCTGAGGTTAGCTAGCTGGGCTAGCGCGAGGCTGCAGCAAAATATTCACGTGGAGAAAAGTTCAGGAACCCTGATATTGGCCGCGTTCACACTATGGCTTCTGTAATTAAATATTTTAGTAATCTATCAAATATTCTTCCGATTAATCGAGTAATCAGATAAAAAAATGATCAAATAAACTATTGGTCAGTCTGGCATCACACCAGAGTTACTATCAGATCCCAACATCAGTCCAGGTTTTCATATTTAGCTTCTCTAACAGAAACTTTCCTGTAGTTTAGAAAACTAACCTGTAACAATAACAGCTCACTTTCTAAGTTAACCTGAAGTTCAACAAAGATCTGAAATTATATTCAGTTTCATAATAAAGAGCCTCACAGATACACTTCTAAAAAACCTCTGTGCTCCAGCTGTTAGTTTCTGTCTTCATCTTTATGTTTATGTTTGATAGATGACCTCTGACCTCGCCCCATAACCCGACCAGCTCTGGGTTTGAGAAAACAGGAAATGTCACCTGGAGTTTGGGGGGCAGGTGAACGTAAGATGGGAGGAAACAGAGCAGGAGTGTAAGAGCTGGGGGATCGATACGGGATGTTGATGATACTTTAGTTGGTCACAGTCAGGAACTCGTCTACAGCCACGAACCGCCACCAGGCTCTGCCGGCCGTTTCTTCACACCGGGATCATATGAACTTATTGTGCGGTTCGTCCGTAAAGCTGCACTTCCACTGTAACCATCGGCTGCTCGGCCGCCCGCCGTGTTCAGTCCATCGGCTCACCTGTGTAAATACCTGCAGCTCTGAACCTGCAGCTCTGGAGGAGAAAGGCTGCCGTTCTCCAGGCATGGAGCCGGTCAGTGTAAAGATGCTTATTGGTCCCCAAAAACCATGAAACCCCCGGGCGTCATCACCAGTCAGTAAAATCCCCTCGGGCCGAACTTGAACACTGGACGTTATGCTGCTAACACTTAGCTTTGGTCGACAACTCAGAGGAGGAAGTCAGAGCTCCGCGCAACGCAAATAATGTCCTGGTTGGAACATGGTGGCTAAATATTAAAAGATTAAATAATGAAGCTTCAAGGCAGGTAAATGTTCCTGGAGGATTTTTAATAATGGAGGAACTGGAATCACTGGAGGAATCGTTTCAGCCCCAGTTCACACTGCAGGCGAATCCCACTGTTTGGGTCGGAATCAGTTGATCCGATTCTGATCTTCACCGTGGCGGCCATCTTTACTGCGTAAACAGAGTGCTGCGGCGGGACAGCTTTGTTCTTCTTCTCCAAGTCGCTTTGGGAGGGGAATCGTTCACACAGACATCCGACTGCGGTTCATTTAAGTAGCAACAAACAAAAACCTGCAGAGAACAAAGCCTTGGAGAGAAGAGCGGCCATGATGGATCCTCTCTGATAGATGAACAGGAAGCTTCAAACATCCAGACAGGATTTCATATCAGAGCATCAAAGCTCATGCTGCTCATGTCCAGCTGATAACCCAGATTAACCAGACTAACTGGATTAACCGGACTCCATGTTCCTGACCTGCTCAAAGAAGCCGTGCTGCTCGTAGGCGATGGCCGTCGCCGTCTCAGGAAACTTGCATCTCTTCTGCCAGAGTCCGGCCCACATGTCCTCCTCCTGCAGCAGCGAGTAAAGCTCCGCCAGCGAGTCCAGGATCTCCTGCAGGGAGCGGAGCCGTGAGCCCAGAACCAACTAGAACCAGAACCACCTCTGATACAGAGGCTAGCGCCAGCCTACCTGCTGAGGCGGCGTGATGCTCTCCTGTTCGTAGAAGTCGGCGCTCTGCTTGGGCTTGGTGTGCAGGCTGAGGCCCTTCTCGAAGGCCTGCTGCTCCAGCATGAGGGTAGAACGCAGCCACAGGTTGTGCGTCTTCCCCAGGTACTTGAGCACACAGGGCCGGATGGGGATGGGGGGCACACACTGGGACATGGCCTCCACGAAGCAGTGCAGCGCGCTGGGCTGGCAGTCCCGCTGCGCCTGGTGGCTGCCGCTGCACAGGAAGGGGCTCATCTCTCCAGACAGGGCCTGACGCGCACGCACACACACACACACACACACACACACACACACACCATCATCACCTGTGCATCACTAGCAGCTGCATGACATTGATAAACACTGTGGGTAACAGCATTTTGTTGCGTGTTCAGGATGCAACATGATGCAGGTTTCCAGGAATGACAGACTGACCCATGAATTCATTGCTGCATTAATAATTTACTGCCTTCCTGAGCGTTTCTCCACACCCTGAACAAACTGGCTCAGTTTGGAGGAAAACTAAACCTCAGATGATTCTGGAGGTGGGAATCCCGCTGGACTTCGGGTTGCGCCGTGTCAGCTGTTTGGGATGGACCTTACCAAGCTCCGCCCACAATGACCCACGTGACCCCAAGTCTCACAAGCAAAGCCTGGCGGTGCCTTGTTTCTATGTAAACATGACTCCATTAGTGCATCATTTCTACTGGATTTTCACAACATATCAGCTACTATAATGGACAGAGGAAATAACAAGTTCATGTCATCAACTGGGAGGAGGTTACTGGTTTCTCAGTCACAAGCTGGTTGCAAACCTGAGGCCAGCAGGTGTCAGTCAGTTATGGTAGATCTGACCTTTGACCTCAATATGAGAAGCTACAGACTGATAGGAGGAACCAAAGAGCTCTGTTAAGGTAAAGAAGCTGTTGGTTTGTTAAAATGTAATGAAATCTATTTGTTTTATGTGATGTTTGTTGTAAATGATGTAAACTCACAAATGAACGAGGTAATTAGTCCAACGTTTAGAAACTACAGCGGCTGTAATGAGCCACAGCAAAGGTAAACAAAGGTAAAATAGCCTGAACAGCTGATCAACTCAAAACCACTCCTACCTTTTTACTCTCTCTCTCTTTGTAGTTTAAACACACCTGTTACCATGGCAACCGCCTGCGCCGGCAAGACGAGCAAAGATTATGTTAAAAACAAAACATTAAGTCCGTTACGATATCAAGTTTATTTCTGGATTATTAATCGTTGGTTCCCTGAACACAGTGATGGTTGATTGACCAGCTGTACTTGGTGCTAGAGAGGCTAACAGGAGGAACAGTTTAGTCCAAAACCTTTTCTGCTAAAATAAAATCTTCAGTGTGAGTCAGATACACGTTGCATATTGATCTGTTTAGCTAACATAAGACTGTAGCAGACAGACTACAAGGTGTAGAAGTTGTATCAGTGCTGCTATTATGCTGTACTTAGCTAACAGGAAGCTGTTTGTGGTCAATCACGTGACCACGTAGAACGGACATCAGCCAATGAAAAGCGGCCCCTCTGGTAAGGTCCATTCCCCTCTGTAATTTCCCCTCAGAAAGCAGGAGGAGAATCCGGCTTTCTGATTGGCTACCTGTCACATTCAACAGGCTGCGTTAAGCTCCCAGTGGGGAAAACCCCTGATTTAGATCGGAGCGCCACAACGATCTACCGTAACACACCACACACTACAGGATGATCGGTTATGAAACCACAAGAGACAATCTGAGAACATCAACGTTCTCAGGTTGTCTTCAGGGGAAAATGTAGGAGTGAACTAACGTGTAGTGTGAACTATTGCATCAGGTAGTCGATGTTCCATCTTCTCTATTTAAATCTAATGATTACTGAAGGACAATATGGTTTACAGACTTTATAATCTGAACTCTTTTGGTTGAATCCAGTATTTATTTACACTTTGGTGTTTTTATTCATTTTTGTTAATGGAGACTGAGAATCCATTTTATTTTAGTTTTTGGTTGTTTTGTTTATTTTATCAGTTCCAGTGTTAAATGTTCTTTTCAAAATAAAGTGTATCTATCTTTGGCAGGAAATCACATGAATTATTATATCATTTCCATTAAATCAGAGTAAAAAGGTCTTCAAACAATATTATTGTTTATCACAATAGTTTTTGAGACAATTAATCGCTCAGTAAAATTTGTTACCGTGACAGACCTACTCCTGCCTGAGCTTTTTACAGTGAGCGCGGTGTTGTATATTCGACTGATTCAAAGACGAAAAGGAGTCGGGTGGATAATTCAACTGAACTTTAGTGAATAATAAAGGCTGAACGAATCATACATTACAATACACAACAGAGTGTAGGTGTTCGGCTAACAGCTCTTTTTCTCGGTAAAACCTCCTCAATTCTACCTCTTCGTCTAACCTCCAGTTCTTCTTGAACTTGTGCAAAGCATCATGGGATATTGAGTCCATTCTGTTAAACGACCACAAATAGTTAGTTTTGAACCAGATACTAACTATAAAATGCTAACTAGATTTATGAACTAACTGCAACTAAAATAGTTAGCCAATATTAAATTATAATATCCCAAATAATAAGTCCTAAACAAATCCTGGTTAAACCCAAAACAAATTCTCAACACGTGGTTCTAGTTCTGGTGTAACCTTTCCTTTGTGGTGTCCAGAACTGAAGAGCCGACGGGCCGACCGTGACATCTGCCTCACGTTTCCTGAATGTCACGCTAGGACTGTGCGTTAAACCGTTAAATCTAGTCAAACTTTGCCAAAAGAAATCAAGCAAACATTGTTGCTTCACCTCCTCTTCCTCTGAACGTCTCAGAAACATCATTTGAACCTGCGAATCTCACAGCCTCCTGTGGATCACTTACACTTCCTTTCTTTATTACTCAGTATAATTAGTAAAAAAGAAAACAAAATAACCGGAGAGCAGATCTGCTGTTTCTGTGAGCCGTGTGCATATGTCCAGTGTTGGTGTGGTCTAGTATTGGTGCTGTTTTGGTGCGGCAGCAACACAAACGTGATGGCGCAGCGCCTTGGGGCGTGGCTCAGGTGCAGTGGTGCGTTTGGAAAGCTTCGTCATTCCAGCATTGCAACGTAATATGTGTTTCTGATGTGTATATTTATTTTGATGGTAGCTGTGTTAAGAGATCAAATAAAAAGCATTTGCAATAATATTTACTTTCTGAGTAAATGTTTTGTATTGTAATGTGGGACACCTGCAGCGTAAATCCAAAATTTATTTTCTTTCTAAAATTAGAGAATGCAGCTTTTAATAAGGTGCTCTCTGTAGTCTGATATTTACGGTAAGGGTTTTTCCTTTATGCTTGTATTAGATTGACCATTTAGGAACGGCCTATTCAAAGGGTTAGCAGCAGCTGGAAACTCACATGCTGCTGGCGGTCGGACAGGATCTTCCAGAGTCGGGGGAACAGCTGCACCATGGTCCGTTCAGCCAGCGGAGTGGAGATGTGGCACAGCTGGACCAGAGCGTTCAGCAGGGCGCCGGTCTGCAACACCAATCAGAACCAGAACCAGAGTGAGCATGACGGGCCCGGTGGAGCTGCGTTTAGCAGCATCTGGGTTTCTGTGTTTCCATCAGTCATAAAACTGGAATTATGAAAATTAATTTGCTGAAAGGAAACAGGCTAATTAGAAATTTGTTTGTCTCTGGAGAGTTTTTGTGATTGGAAGAATAAGGTTTCGTGCTGAATGGCGCCACAGTCGGAGGCGTCTGGCTCCGCCGCTACCTTGACCTCCCGCAGCGAGTCCAGGAACTTGTCATGGCGGTTGGTGAGCATGTGCAGCTGGTTCCCTGTGTCTCGCTCCGCCTGCTCCTTCGTCTTCGGCAGCGCCGACTGGTCACCGGGCGCCAGCTCGATGTCGATCTCCACGTCCTGCAGGGGGGAGAGGTTAGGAGCCGCATCCCCACTGGCTGAGCTGTGGCTCTCTGGGGTTAAAGGTCAACGGGTTACCTCCTCCTTGGTCTCGCTGGTTTCCCGCTCGCGAGGCTCCTGCTTCACGTGCGTTGCCATGGCGAAGGCGGCGCGGTCGTGGCTGTCGGCCAGGTTGATGACGTTGGTGATGGAGGGCAGCATGGAGCCCTGGCAGCTGGTACCGATCACCGTGTGGCGCTCACACACCGCCAGCAGCAGCTGTCACAACCAGAACCTGGTCAGAACCAGAGCCGGAACCAGAGCCGGAACCAGAGCCGGCGCTCACCTCGATGCACTGCTTGGTCCAGAAGTGGCCGCCCATGGCCTCCCAGTTCTGGGAGCAGCAGATGTAGAGCAGTCGCTCGTAGACGCGCCGCTTCATGGACGCGTCGAAAACCTCAAAGAACTTGGCCCGGATGGCCGGCTGGCTGCAGCGCAGGCCCGACAGGAAGGCCGGCTCCAGCTTGGACGTGATGTCACTTCCTGACAGGCTCTCGTCTCTGGAGAAACACGGACGCTGCGTCATCAGCAGAGACCAAACGCCTCAGCAGCAGCAGAGCTATCAGTTCAGTTTGATGATCAATAATCACATTCTGCGTTTAATCACTAAAGTTTATTTTTATACATTAGAAAATCATAAAAGATGCAGATTATCAATTAGCAATAAAATAAACATTTTATTTTCTAACCATCAATTGCAGCAAAATCCATCTAACAACAACATGAGAAAGTCTGAACACCGACAGAATGGAGCTGATCTGGAGATTATTACTGATCAACTGATTGATTGATTTATTGATGACTAAACATGTAACAGATTTCCCAAAGTATTCACACCCTACTCACATTTCTCATGTTGGAATCACTACAACCGAATGTTACTGCGATGAAGGACTCTGAGGTTAGAGCCCCTCTACTCTGATGAGCCTAAATAAAACCCAGAGGAACCACAGAGGGCAGCAGCTGAGTATTTAAAGCGATCTGTTGACCTCTGCAGGTCACAGGTTACCTGTAGACGTAGTTGACCAGGTCCAGGAAGTGAGCGTTGAGTTCCAGCTCCTCCGGGAAACGTTTCTCTATGTAGGTCATCATTTTCACCAGAAGAACCGATTTCTCCCGCAGGTTGGGCATCTGGCAGGAAGCAGACAGATGCGTCAGGAAGCGGAGAGACGGAAGCAGGAAGTCGCGGCGGTAGAGGAGTGGCTAACCCCCACCTGGTTGGCGGCCATGGGCGAGTTGTTCTTCACCCACTCCTCTACGATCTTCACCACGGCGCGAAGGATCTTGGGGTCGGCCGACTTCTCTATCAGAGACGTGAGGATGACCTGGATGAAGTTCTTCCTCATCTCCATGCTCATCACTGACAGCCGAGTTTTCACCAGATCCAGGCTGAGCATCACCAGCTCACTGGTCACTGTGGGAGGGTCAGAGAGCAGGTCGGGGTCAGAGGTTAGCAGCAGCTTCATTAGCTAACATCTCTCCATCTTTTCCTCCTGAACACTCAGAGCGAATCCTGCAAACAAACTGGGACCTATTGTGCTGGCCTCTGTGACCCCCGGGACGACCCCTGACCCCTGACGTACCTGTGCTAGCCTCGGTGACCCCCGGGTTGGCCTGCTGGGGGCTCAGGTGTTCTCGCACCATCTTCTGCAGCGATCGCATGAAGACAGAGATGAGGCGGTCGATGTAGCTGGCATTGTAGCTGCAAGCCGACTTCAAGATCATCAGAGTTCCTGGGAGGAAGAGGAGGAGGTTGATGAAGAGCAGGAGGATAAAGAGGAGGATGATGAAGAGGAGGACAGCTACCAAACAGCTGGGTGGGGTTGGTGTTGCTGGTTGCCTTCTCGTAGTTGGTCAACCCTTCATAGATGACTTTTCCCACAGCGGCGTAGAGAGACTCCAACTCCTCGTACTTAGAGGCAACGCTGGATGTGCCTGAAGGAGACAGGAAGGAGACAGGAAGGAAACAGAAAGGAGACAGGAAGGAGACAGGAAGGAAACAGAAAGGAGACAGGAAGGAGACAGGAAGGAGACAGAAAGGAGACAGGAAGGAGACAGGAAGGAGACAGGAAGGAGACAGAAAGGAAACAGAAAGGAGACAGGAAGGAGACAGAAAGGAAACAGAAAGGAGACAGGAAGGAGACAGGAGGGAAACAGAAAGGAGACAGAAAGGAAACAGGAGGGAAACAGAAAGGAGATGGGAAGGAAACAGGAAGGAGACAGAAAGGAAACAGAAAGGAGACAAGAAGGAAACAGAAAGGAGATGGGAAGGAAACAGAAAGGAAGCAGGAAGGAAACAGGAAGGAGACAGAAAGGAGACAGGAAGGAGACAGGAGGGAAACAGAAAGGAGACAGAAAGGAAACAGGAGGGAAACAGAAAGGAGATGGGAAGGAAACAGAAAGGAAGCAGGAAGGAAACAGGAAGGAGACAGAAAGGAGACAGGAAGGAGACAGGAAGGAAACAGAAAGGAGACAGAAAGGAAACAGGAGGGAAACAGAAAGGAGATGGGAAGGAAACAGGAAGGAGACAGAAAGGAAACAGAAAGGAGACAGGAGGGAAACAGGAAGGAAACAGAAAGGAGATGGGAAGGAAACAGGAAGGAGACAGAAAGGAAACAGAAAGGAGACAGGAGGGAAACAGGAAGGAAACAGAAAGGAGATGGGAAGGAAACAGGAAGGAGACAGAAAGGAAACAGAAAGGAGACAAGAAGGAAACAGAAAGGAGATGGGAAGGAAACAGAAAGGAAGCAGGAAGGAAACAGGAAGGAGACAGAAAGGAGACAGGAAGGAGACAGAAAGGAGACAGAAAGGAAACAGGAGGGAAACAGAAAGGAGATGGGAAGGAAACAGGAAGGAGACAGAAAGGAAACAGAAAGGAGACAGGAGGGAAACAGGAAGGAAACAGAAAGGAGATGGGAAGGAAACAGGAAGGAGATGGGAAGGAAACAGGAAGGAGACAGAAAGGAAACAGAAAGGAGACAGGAGGGAAACAGGAAGGAAACAGAAAGGAGATGGGAAGGAAACAGGAAGGAGACAGAAAGGAAACAGAAAGGAGACAGGAAGGAAACAGGAAGGAAACAGGAGGGAAACAGAAAGGAGACAGAAAGGAGACAGGAAGGAGACAGAAAGGAAACAGAAAGGAGACAGAAAGGAGACAGAAAGGAAACAGAAAGGAGACAGAAAGGAGACAGGAAGGAAACAGGAGGGAAACAGAAAGGAGACAGAAAGGAGACAGAAAGGAGACAGAAAGGAGACAGGAAGGAGACAGGAAGGAAACAGAAAGGAGACAGGAGGGAAACAGGAAGGAAACAGAAAGGAGACAGAAAGGAGACAGAAAGGAAACAGAAAGGAGATGGGAAGGAAACAGGAAGGAGACAGAAAGGAAACAGAAAGGAGACAGGAGGGAAACAGGAAGGAAACAGAAAGGAGATGGGAAGGAAACAGGAAGGAGACAGAAAGGAAACAGAAAGGAGACAAGAAGGAAACAGAAAGGAGATGGGAAGGAAACAGAAAGGAAGCAGGAAGGAAACAGGAAGGAGACAGAAAGGAGACAGAAAGGAAACAGGAGGGAAACAGAAAGGAGATGGGAAGGAAACAGGAAGGAGACAGAAAGGAAACAGAAAGGAGACAGGAGGGAAACAGGATGGAAACAGAAAGGAGATGGGAAGGAAACAGGAAGGAGATGGGAAGGAAACAGGAAGGAGACAGAAAGGAAGCAGGAAGGAAACAGGAGGGAAACAGGAAGGAGACAGAATGTGAAACACAAACACGTCAGATTGTCCAAATGTCAGATGAAGAACTGTTGCCTAGTTGCGTTTTCCTGGAGGTCTACATCAATCCAGACACTCTACTCTACTCACTGGGCTCAGTGGGGAAGATGCTCATGAGGCGGGACAGCAGGGAGTGGACGGCCCGCAGGATCTTGGTGTTGCCGCAGGTCATGCATGCGGCGATGCCTCGCTGCAGAGGCTTGAAATGGGCCAAGATGGCTGACGACTGCAGCACAGTCAGCAGGAAGCACAAGATCTCCAGACCCGTACAGATGTTAGAGATGTTCGCCTGGGCCGGCTGCTCCTGAGGGACAGACGGGGAGAAACATCACATTGAGTGAAAAGCACCAAATTACAATAAGTAAGCCATATTCAATTGTTTAAATGAGTCAATTTATTAAAACTGAAATAAAAACTGAAATAATTTATTTAATATAGAATTATATGAACCTCAATTCAACATTTGGATTAAATTTTGAAAACTAGATTGAATTATTTTATGATTGAATAAAGTCTTCCAAAGTAAAATTAACTTGGAGAAAGCTGTGCTGACCTGCTGTTAGAATCAGACGTGGCAGAAAACGCGCTGAGAAATTAGAGATCTATAAACTAATTCTTGCCAAACTGCAATCATAAAAACAAGCAGAGAGGAAAATCCTGGATGAAACCGATCCGGTCCGATAGCAAACAGAACAAGAACAGAACACGTCAAACAGAGAGAGGAGGATGGGTTCTGACCCGTTAGCTGTCATCATTATTCACTTTGTGAATCGGAGGTAAGAGACAAAGGAGAAAAGACTGAAGCTCACAGGACCCGTCTGCTGATTGGCTGCCATTAGATCTCCTCACTGCTGATTGGCTCATTAAGAACAGCAGCAGGTCTGAGCAGTTTCACTTGTTAATTCAATAAATCAGTGATGAGCCAAACGACACCGAAAACTTGGCACATGCGCCGAGCAAACAAGCCGAAACCCCACGTCGGTGCGTATCACTGGAAGGAAAACCACCAGAACGATCCTGTCATTTGGATCTGACTGAGCCAAACTGTATGGATGAGGGAGAATCTGTGTCGACACGTTTGTGGGTTTTGTTGGATGAAAATACTTTGTGATCTTTGCTGTTGGTTTTTGGCTCGTACCGGCATGGATCGACAGAGGAAGAGGAAGTTTTCTCCTGTGTGGGATCAATTTGATCATTTCACAGAAAATGATTATTCCGTCCTCATTTCCAGGAGCAAAGCTGGATGCAGCAAGACAAACCACCAGTCACACAGACCACCAGTCAGTCACACAGACCACCAGTCAGTCACACAGACCTCCAATCAGTCAAACAGACCTCCAGTCAGTCAAACAGACCACCAGTCAGTCACACAGACCACCAGTCAGTCACACAGACCACCAGTCAGTCACACAGACCACCAGTCACACAGACCACCAGTCAGTCACACAGACCACCAGTCAGTCACACAGACCACCAGCCAGACAGACCACCAGTGTGAAGGCGGCGGCCATCTTACCACGGTCATCAGCAGCTTGTCGAACCACTGCAGCTTCAGCTCGGCGCGGGGCCACATGTCTGGCCTCAGGGCGGTCTTCATTAGATTAACGCAGCGGCGGGACAGCAGCTCACCTGGAGATCCGGCCACATTGGTGGAGTCGTTCACCTGGAGGGGTGTTACTATTATTATTGTTATTATTACTATTATTATCGTTATCTAATGGAAAGATGCGGATCTCAGGAACAATTCACAACAAACATGATGCTTCACAGGGAAAATAATGTAACATCCAGAGCAGAGAGGATGAACCGGCTAACCAATCACGAAATTCATAACAATTCCAACCTAAAGGTAACATGGAAATAATGACCAGAAATGCTGCGATGGTTCTGGTTCTGGTCCGGTTCTCACCTGGCAGGCAATCCTGATGAGGAAGTTGACCACAGTGTCAGTGTGTTGCTTCTCCACTGGTTTGCTGAGCATGGTCTCTGTTCCTGGCATGGACTGGCTGCGGCCAAACACCTGAACACACACACACACGGCTCACAAGATGCACAACATGGGGACCCACTGGACCCACTGGATCCACTGGATCCTCTAGTCCAGGGATGTTAAATCCATTTTCATTTTGTGCCATATCAAAAATCTGAATGTGTTGATAAACTGTTAAATATCAATAAGTGCTTAAGATACAATAATACTGAGCAGTTTTTCACACTGACCAGTCCATCCAGGAGTTTGTGATTGTTTCTGTTTTGTTTGCAATAAAAATCATAGATTTTGTGATACTAATATAGAAATATTTCAAAGGACTTTTGTATGACGTTCAATGTGACTTTTTCTTAATCGGCGTATCAGTCACTTCAAGCCAATGTTTTTGGACAATTTTGAGAAAAAGGTCCAGTAAAATCTGAAAATTTGTGGAATCTGTTGATTTTCTGTGAATTTTGTGGATTTGTGAAAAACTAGAGAGACTCACAGATTTAATTTGGAGTCTAGAGGGCCACATGAAAAGCTACACCGGGCCAGATTTGGCCCCCGGGCCTTGAGTTTGACACATGATCTAGGCAGAGCAGATCCAGGGGATCCAAACTGCTTCTAGAGCCGATAAAACACAAAAACGGCTGACAAATGAAACTAAACGGACCGTGGACGCAGCGCCGGCCGCGGTCCGGAACCGCTTGACGTCCTGCCCAGTGCCGGCCGGTTCCAGAGACAGGCCTCTCTTCACAGCGCCACCGCTGGTTCCCTCGCCGGCCGTGGCTTCGGACTCGGACTCTGGCTGCCAGACCAAAGAGAGCGGGACGGGTCAGCGAAGGGTCAGAGGTCAACAGGGCATATCTGATGCGTTGTCTGGTTTTATTATATGATTATTATTATTTGTGTTTGTTTGATCAAAGTTGTAATCAGGAAACCAATGAAGCAGCAGACGGGACCCAAACAGGCAGGATGACAGCTAATCAAACCTTAATCAGTTTTCTCTTCGTTCTGCAGAAAATCTGAATACTTTCACCCAGTCAGCGCCTCGGCGGCACCACCTGCAGGTCAGAAGATGTGGATATAAATATTAACCTGCTGGTCTTTGATCCTCTGCAGCTCCCACTTGATGACGACCTCAGCCAGGTCCACGGCCAGCTTCCTCTGCTCTATGGTGACGCTGGGCGTGAAGCCCAGCCGCTGCATGGCGCTGATCATGTGCTGCACCAGGTGGTGGCGCACCGGGTAGTACACCTGCAGCAGCACAGACAGAGGGTGAGCACGGCCACGGCAGAACACCTCTGTGATGCTGAGGGCCCACTGGGAAGAAGGCTCCTGCTGCTGGGCTCTGCATCAGGCAGGATTTCATCAGTTATTTAAAGCTAAAAATTCAAAATATTTTCTGGTTCTAGTTTAAATATAGAAGTCCAAAATGGCAGAGAAGATTTGGAGACGAGAACTGGACTCTGGAGACCGCTCCAAAAGCAGGAAGTGAACTACAGCCCAAGGCATTCTGGGTAAATCCAACCAAAGCTAACATGTTAGCCTAGCGCTAGCAGCAGAAATGTCTCCTGGTCTTCAGCCAAAGACTAAAGAGAAATCCTCCAACACTAAAATCTGACGCCTCCATCTTGTTTCCATCTGGTGAAGAAGGAAGTTGCTCTCAGTGTCTTCAGAGGTTTTTGTGTGGTTTCCTTCAGTGGTTGTTGGTGCAGCGCCCCCACAGGCCAGGAGGGGAACAGGTTGGTTTGACTCAGAACCACAGCAGCTGGAGGTGGAGCAGATGATGGAGTCTGCGATGACGAGGCGACTGGACCGAACACGGAGACCCAGAGGAGACGAGGCGTCCATCTGGGTGTCAGAGGACATTACAGCTTCTCACTCTGAGGGTAATTACAGGCAATGGAGCAGAACTCTGCAGATCTGTCCATCACGTCCACAAACAGGGACGCCATCTCTCTATGACTTTATCAGACACACACACACACACACACACACCCTGTCATCTGTGTGTCATTATCTCCTCCTCAGTGCCATTATGCTGATGTGATTACATTAGATCAGTCATCTGGTCCAGAGAGCCGCCTGTCAGAGAGGAAGAGGAGCTGAAGGAAGAGCGTCCCGTCATGGTGGGTCAGCGGGTGATGGGAGCAGAGAGACAGGAAGCTGTGTACGTTCCAGTGATTGGGTCAGAACAGAACCGAGATTCTGGCCTCATCCTGTCTGAATACAGGAGCATCTTGCTCAACAGAAACGGTCCAGTTCATTTCAATGGGCCGGTTCTGTGGCAGTTGCTGGCATGCAGCTCCTCCAGAAGATCCAGTAGATCCAGTCTGCTGGATCTACTAACAGTAATGAAGTGTTTTCTCTGGCCCTCTGGGGCTAGTTTCTGTTTCTAAACGATCTGATTGGACGTTCTGACGTTCAGATCTGATGATACTTATTCAATAATTTAGCAGAAAAAAAAATAATTTGATGAAAATGTTGCTTATTTCCATTTTTAATTGGTAACAGACACTGAACTCCAGAGTGTTGTAGTCCAGACCAGCGCCCCGTGCTACATGATATCATAAAATGGGAAATATGATCAAAACTGCGTCTTAAATTGATCTGAAAGATCCACATTCCCATGAAAACACCCAATATTAAATACTTAGAGCTGAAATAAATGTGATCAATATCATTACCAATCCAAACACTTTGTTCTGCTTTGCTTCCATCTCTGAGCCACGATGTGGAGGTCTCCTGCCATCCCTAACAAGTTAGCGCCCTGGGCGGTTGCCCGTGCCAGAAACCACCACTGTCTGCTGCATTAAAACTATGGACACTGAGGAGCAAGGAGGAACCAAGCACAAGGCGACCGTCTCTCTCTCGTGGTCCACAGCTGGCTTTGCTAGCATCGCCTCACAGAGCTCAACTTTCTTTGAGCTTCTTTTCAAAGTGATGATTAAAGTTAGACCTAGTTCCACCGTCTGTGAAAGCGAAGCGCTGCTGAATTTACATGTCGCCATGTCTGATGATTTATGGAGCGGCTTTCTATTGTTGATGATTAGTCAGACATCTGCCGCTCAGAGGAAACCACTGCGCACGTCTCAGCGCCGCCTGTGAGCTAAAGGGGAGGCGATGGCTGACGGCGGAAACATGTAAGTCACGTTATTGCTTGGATTTTAATCTGTATGTTTTACATCCAGTGAAAAAGATGCTAAGATATAAACTGGACAGTATGGTGGCAATTTAGTGATAATTTTACAGTTTTACTCCTTTAAACATTAGAATGAAGTTTTTCCTCCAGTTTAACCAGAAACACAGAGACTGGGTTTCCCCAGCTCCTGTAGCGGGGACACTATACTGGTCCTGCTGGTCCTGCTGGTCCTGCTGGTCCTACTGGTCCTGCTGGTCCTGCTGGTCCTGCTGGTCCTGCTCACCCTGAAGTGCTGCACTATGAGGTGCAGGATGTGGACCAGCTGCGGCACGGTGTGGCCCTCCTCCACGATGATCTTGCGGGTCCAGTGGGTCAGCATCTGGTGGCCGTCCTCCATGCGGGCCGGCACGGCGGGCGTCAGGATGGCCATGGCCTGGCGGACGATGGCGCGCGCCTCCATGGTGTGGGCCTTCAGCAGGCTGTGGAACACCTGGAGGCAGACGAGTAGGTGAGGATCGGACCGGTGTCAACTGGGCCAGGCTGGGCCGGGCCGGGCCGGCACTGACCTGCAGGACGATCTTCTTGTGGATAGCGAACTTGGCGATGATGTGAGCCAGCAGCAGGTGGCCGCTGTACTTGCAGGCCGGGTCGACGCAGGCCTTGGGCAGCAGGCAGGGCCAGGCGAAGGTCATGAGGCGCCGCAGCTTGCTGTTGCGGGACTTGTTGTTGTCGTGGATGTGGTGGGGGGCGTGCTCCACCAGCAGGGTGGAGAACTGCAGCAGGCAGATCCGCAGCGAGTCCAGCAGGTCCGCCTGCTTCTCTGGGTCCAGAACCTGGATACAGAGCAACACACCGGGGTCAAACTGGGTCAAACTGGGTCGTTGAATAAACTCAGCAGTACTTTAATGAGGGAAGGATCAGCTGAATGTTTTCCTCTGCCTTTACTGGTCTGATGCAGAGAAGTGCACCAGTGGTTACCTTGGTGATGAAGACGCTGGTGATGCTCTCCGGGTTGTCGCCCTCAGGGTTGGGAGGCCCCAGCAGCTGCTCACCCTCCCCCTTCTCAAAGCTGTGCAGGAAGGCCGGGTTCAGGATGTGCTGCAGGACCTGGGGACCAACAGGGGGCTTGCTGCAGTCAGAGACTAATGCTGCAGGGTCAGGGCGCCATGAGGAGACGCCGTCTGCTGCAGCAGCATGCTTTGTGCTGCGTTCTGCTGCGGCAGCATGCTTTGTGCTGCGTCTGGAGGCGGCGCGGCTACCTTGGCTTTGAGCTCGTCGTTGAAGTGCGGGTCGTTGAACTCCACGTAGCGGAAGAACAGCGCACGTTTCTGGGAGATGGAGTAGTTCCGGGGAATCTCCTCCTCCATGTACTCCTTCAGGAACGTCATGTTGCACAGGAAGCGGCCCGTGAACGCCCGCACCAGCTGGAACAGCAGCTCGATCTCAGAGTAGTTCCTCCTGCAGACAACCGGACCGGTCAGAACAGCAGTACAGCTTATTAAGGCGCTGCAGCGTTTCCATCCCAGCCGTCTGGCCCTCCAGAACCCGGCCCGGCAGACCTACTTGCAGTAGCTCAGCAGGCAGTACGCCAGCAGCTTTGGCTCCTTCCAGTTGGTGGCGGCCATGTTGTCTTTGCGGTGTCTTTCCTGGAAGGCCTCGCTGACCCAGACGCGGCGCAGCTGGCTGACCAGGGAATGCTGGCCGGCCAGCCAGCCTTCGTCGTTCTTCACGATGATGCTGATGATCTGAGAAGTGACAAGCAGGAAACCCAGAGCCACCATGAGCCACGTGAGGATTAGACTCAGGACGAGATTCTGTTAATAATAAAGCCATTACTTTTTCTCTTAATTTTCAGACATTTTTAATCTGCTGATATTATGACCAGATTCTCCGTTACGAAGGGATGACTCACATTAAAACCATTTTTAAATTATTTTCCTTCATTTGTAATTTTGTTTTTAGAAAATCAAGAAAGAAAAACAATTAAAATCTGATCAGGTATGAAATAAAGCAGCCATTTAGTTTCTGATTTGTGTCCCCCAGGTCTAGTTAAATCACGCGAGTCCCATTAATACTCCTGATGCACCTTAATGGCCTGGAACTGCAGGTCCAGTCTGGCCGTGGCGGTGGAGGGAGAACCGGGTCGGACCGTGGCTGCGGTACCAGCCGGAACCAGCAGGGGGACGAAGCGGTTGGGATTGGAGGCCAAAACGTCTCTGAGCGGCTTGGCGTCCCGGTGCTTCAGGAAACTCTGCAGAGCACAGAACACCGGGTCGGTCCGGAACCAGAACCAGCAGAACACCCAGAGCCAGCAGAACACCGGGTCGGTCCGGTACCATGAACATGCGGCTCCACTGCGGGTCGTTGAGCGTCGCCTCCATCATGAACAGCTCCACTGTCTGGGACGGGTGGCGGGTCAAGAACTTGATGAGAGGCTCTCTGAAGGGACTGCCGGCCTGAGGAGGAGGAGGTCAGAAGGAGGTCAGAAGGAGGTCAGAAGGGGGAGGTCAGGAGGTCAGAGGTCGGTGGTCCCACCTCGATCAGCATGGCCCGCTCCGTCTTCATCACCACCTCCAGCAGAGGCTTGACCAGCGTCTGCGGCGCCGCCGGGATCAGGTGGAAGAGGTTGATGATGGCCGAGCAGATCTTCATCTCCTACAGACGTCAGGAGGACCAAACACCAGGAGGAGGAGAAGAAGAAGAAGCAGCTGATGAACTCTGCAGCACATCAGGAGGAACTCTAGCTTCTACAGACAGTCCTGATGGAACCATGAGCAGCAACTGCAGAAGTATTCAAACCCTCAACCTTCTCTCATCACAGAAACCTGAGCGTCGCTCTGGGCTGCTATCAACCCCCTAAGCTGACCATCGAAAGAAAACCGGCTCTCCTCTTTTCAGGTCTCCAGAAGTTTCCTGACGACGGTTTGTTCTACAGTGTGGAGAAGCAGGAAGTCGGGAAGCTGAAGGTAACGCCATCTCCAAGCTTCAGTCAGGAAGCGGAAACGCAGCTGCTTGTTCTGGTAGTGGCAGCAGCAGGCTGGAGGACTCTGCGGTTCTGAAAACATCTGCATGCCACACTTTCCAGATGTTTCTGTGTGGAACCGGTGCTCTTCCTGTCTCGCTCTGCTGATCCGTCTCAGAAATGACTGAAGGCCGCCAACGTGACGGCATGCAGAAAAGTTTACAGGGTGTGAATAGTTTTGCATGTAGAAACCTGGAGTCTCAGGAGAACAGGAACATCTTCTAGCAACACCACAGACACACGGACAGAGGTACGGGTCACGGCCACCACTACAGGACACTGGGGTCAAAGGTCAACCACCAACAAACTCACTGACAGCCGGCAGAGCGCCGGGACGAGCCTCACCTCGACCCCCTCCAACGCAGGCTGCACCGGGATGGAGACAACGGTCAGTGAGCACAACAACAAGGCTGGGAGTGTGTGTGTGTGTGAGAGAAAGAGAGAGAGAGAGAGAGAGTGTGTCTGTTTGAGCTGCACTCCCTTTCAATAAAGTTCTTTATTAATATAAAAGCAATTAACAGGAAAACTTTCACATCTTTGAAATACAAAGCAAGGTTCATGTTTAGGAGCCACAAGTAGAAACTGAAGTTCACTCAAAACTTCAGGAAACGATCCGGAGTTTCATCCTAATTAGACTTCATTTCTCCTTAGATTGTGTCTCACCGCGCCCGACTCTGGCCGCGCCCGACTCTCGCCACTCGCCACTCTGCGTCGACTCTCGCCGATCCGACTCGCTCGCGTCAAGGTCTCACTCTCCCGACTCTCTACACGGATTACCTTGATCCCCCCTTTCTGTCTCCATCAGTCTGAGTTAATTGACCTTATGACCCCGGCCTGCTGCCCAGTCAGGCGGAGGTTTGGGGTGGTGCAGGCTAACGGCTAATTAGCATGTAATTAGTGCCCGCCAGGTGAGCCAGCAGAGAAGACGAGCGCTGCAGTTTGTCCCTTCGCTGCCTTTCCAAGGTTATCTGTCGGGACATAATGAGGATGAGCGTGGCGGCCGGCCGCCGCCCCCCTAATTAATCACTGATTGAAGGGCTGCTGACTGCAGCGGCTCGCAGAAAACTGTCTATGGGCTCCACAGACAGATCAGGTCAGGATGACCTGCAGAAACAGAGGACACACCTGAAGTCCCGGTGGACAGAAGGGCAGACGGGCTGCTAAATGCGCGGCGAACGGAACAGCAGGAAGAGCTTTATCCTGGGTTTTCCTTTCAGCAATCCGCAGGTTCTAGAGATAATCTGAAAAGACGTTCCTGCTGTGTGTTCTGCTCTGCTCCGATCTAAAATCAGGATGCCCAACATGTCGGACTGCATCGGCCCGACCTGGCAGCGTGAGCCGTTCCTGGGAGAGACGAGAGCGTCGCCTGTTGAGTTTGACGGAAACGCGATCAGGAAGTCAGAACAGCGGCTGTAGAAGACCAGAACGTCAGCATTGATTCCTCTGTAAATATCGCCCACAAATTGGGGAGCCACTGCACCTCACACTGCAGGGAAACTGCAATGGCAAAGGCTTTTAAATCTCTGTCTGCGTGTTGCAGTGTGACTAGGTCTGTCATGATAGCAAATGTTACTGAGCGATTAATTGTCTCAAAAACTATTACGATAAACGATAATATTGTTTGAAAACCTTTTTACACTGATTTAATGGAAATGACATAATAATTCATGTGATTTCCTGCCAAAGATAGATACACTTTATTTTCAAAAGAACATTTAACACTGGAACTGATCAAATAAACAAAACAACCAAAAACAAAAATAAAATGGATTCTCAGTCTCCATTAACAAAAATGAATAAAAACACCAAAGTGTAAATAAATACTGGATTCAACCAAAAGAGTTCAGATTATAAAGTCTGTAAACCATATTGTCCTTCAGTAATCATTAGATTTAAATAGAGAAGATGGAACATCGACTACCTGATGCAATAGTTCACACTACACGTTAGTTCACTCCTACATTTTCCCCTTAAGACAATCTGAGAACGTTGATGTTCTCAGATTGTCTCTTGTGGTTTCATAACCGATCATCCTGTAGTGTGTGGTGTGTTACGGTAGATCGTTGTGGCGCTCTGATCTAAATCAGGGGTTTTCCCCACTGGGAGCTTAACGCAGCCTGTTGAATGTGACAGGTAGCCAATCAGAAAGCCGGATTCTCCTCCTGCTTTCTGAGGGGAAATTACAGAGGGGAATCCCAAACAGCTGACACGGAGCAACCCGAAGTCCAGCGGACATTGGAGATGATATGTGGAAACAACATTAATGTTTATAAAACATTTGGTGTAAAGAATATAGAAATGATGAGGGGAGGAGTTGGAGCCAAATTGGTACCAGTTGATGAACCCGGTAACTTTTCAGCTGTTCTTCGTTAACGTGACATAAAAAGGTTCTAATGATTTTCATTCAGTCAGGACGTTACGCTGACACTAGAGCCACATGCACTGCAGGTAGATTGTAGTAAAGCATTGATTAATGCCTGGTTTTAAAATGACTTCACTGGACTTGTAGCCATTATTTTGTTCCCATTGTTGGACACCACACGGCCCGATGGAACCCGATGGAACCGTTCTACCTAGGATTTCTGTGGGCTAATGTGTGATCTCTCAGGTTTTGGAAATGGGCCGACAATCGGCCGACAGCTCTAAGATGGTGTAGTGTGAACTGGACATTACACTGAGGAAATGAGGAAGGGAGGGTCAGTGGAGAGCAGCGGAGTTGAACCTTTTTTCATTCAGTGTCATCAACAGAAAGAGAAAAAGGCTGGAAGAGACGATAATTAAAATGACGTCAATAGTTTTAAATTATCGTATTAATTGATTTATCGTTTATCGGACAGGTCTAAGTGTGTGTATGTGTGTGTGTTGTAGTGTGTATGTGTGTGTGTATGTGTGTGTGTTGTAGTGTGTATGTGTGTGTGTTGTAGTGTGTGTGTTGGGTGACTTACGCTGCCGTCGCTGCGCTGGCCACCCTTGTGGGTTATCACCACTACCTCCATCCACTTACGCAGGTGTTGCTGCAGGAGTAGAGGACACACGTCAGAGTGTGTGTGTGTGTGTGTGTGTCCAGCAGCAAACAACAAACTGGAGTAAGGCAGTAACTCCTGATGGACCAGTCCAATCCTGCTGGATCTGGTTCTGCAGAACTTTAAGGCACATTACAAAGGTTTCCACATCTTTTCTGTTACAAACACAAATGTTTCATTTTCACACAAAGCTGGTTTAATCTCAGCCTTTAGACTGGATCCAGAACCACCGGTCCAGCTGCAGGTTCTGGTCCGTCAGACAGGCCAGGCTCAGGTGGAAGAACCACGCTAATGGCGGCGGGCGGGGTGCAAATACTTTCAGGGCTGAGTACTTCCTGCTCTCACCATCATCTGGTCGCAGAACTTGTCGTTGAAGGAGTTGGGGAAGAGCCGCGTGACGGAGGTGAGGCGGTTCACCACGTTGAGCGTCAGGCTGCGGTAGTCGCCCAGCATCATCAGCAGGGGGCGCATGTGAGTGTGGATCTGGTCCACCTCGATGGTCGCTCCCTCCAGGAACTGCAGACACAAAATGCTTTTTAGCTTCTGGATCCACAGGAAATTACCTCATGCTCCTACAAAATAAAAGCAGGATTATTTCAATCACTTCATTTTAGTTTACAAATAGTTTTGACCCACGTGGCAGAAAGTGTTAGCCAGCTGGTTCTGGTTCTGGAGGGATCTGAGGCCCATCCAGGTTCTGGTACTGGATGTTTTCACAGCTTTGCCCTCAGAGATCTAACCGATCCGTTTTGGATCATGCGCTTCCTGAGCGGTTCTTGATGCATGGCAGCCTGCTCCATTTTCTCCATCCTGTATCGATCTCGCCATGGCAACGCTGATTAGCAGCGGTGGGCCGGGGAGCGAGGATGGATGAGGAGGAAGTGACGGTTCGGGGACGGCGTGATGGAGCGGCCGGCCAGGTTCATATGAAGATAAGTGGCGGCGGATCCCGTCCACAGGAAATGGGATTTCATTAAAACCGCCATCCCGTTTTCTCGGCTCTTCAGGCCCAGACCGATCCATAAAGGTGCTGATCGACACCAACTCAGTTTAAAGAGAACAAAAGTTTTTCAGGTAATTCAAATGAAGTCTGAACCAAATCAAGAACAAAAGTAGAAATAAAAACGAGCTGCATTTGAAATAAAATTGGCTTTATTTAATCAGTTTCCACCTTCTACTGGAAGATAAAAGACAAGGACAGCTTCCTGGTCTCCAGGTTACCATGGCTACCAAGCGCCATGATTCACCATCATCGAGGAACTGGTCGCTCTGAACCAATCAGGAACCAGGATTTAGTTCTGCTACGGCTGAAATGATTCCTCAGGTTCCTTACAGTTTTGTCCTCTCTGTGTTTTAGGTTTCATTATTACTATTAAAAACTGTTAAGCTATTCGCTGGGGTCTGGCTACTAGTGCTGCACTCTCACTTGCACTAACGCCTCATTCAGGGGTGTCCAAAGTGTGGCTCGTGGGCCATTTGTGGGCCGTGAATTGATTTTATGCGGCCCACCAGCACAGGGACTGGATGACTAGACTTTTTATTTGTGATAAAAGTAAAATAATAACCAACATAATTTTCTTACAACAATCCAAAGTTTTTCTTTTTGTGACCAAAAAGCAATATTTTACATGTTTTTCTCCAAAGAGTTTTTGCGGCGCTAGTAGCTCGTATTTTTCTGACAGTAGGCAGACAGGAAAGCGGGTGAGGAGAGAGGGGAAGACGTGCGGCAAAGGTCGCCGGGACCGGGAGTCGAACCCACGACATCCGCATCGAGGACTGAGGGTTAGGGAAGAATAGAACCATGTCTGTTACTAAAAATGCATCTTTTCTGCATCCAAATCAACTTTAATCTAATTTATTAAACCTGAGCAAATACAGCAAGTATTCTGACAGAAAGTGATGCAACTCGATGCATTTCTTTAAATACAGCAAACGTCCAAAATCCTGAGTAAATTTTTGGATCTACGATGAATAACATTGAATCAGTGCTTCATTTGCTTCATTTTCATTTTCTTGGCCCACAAGTACTTTTGACTTGTCAATTTTGGCCCATGTGCTAAAAGGTTTGGACTAAGTGGTACATATTTTCAGTTGTCACAGGAGTGTCCTCCATGTTCCTGGCTCTCAGATCAGAGAGCAACTCCAAGAGGAGTTAGCCACGTTAAGCATCATGTGTCAGTGAAGCAGCAACATGCTCACCTTCCTCATGCAGGCTTCCCCCGCCTCCTGCAGCTCATTGTTGGTGGAGTTCAGAGCTTTGAACAGAGCAGCGATGATCTTCTCCCTGGACTGAGGCAGGTAGTTGCAGGCTGCTAGAGCATCTGTTCAAAACACCACAAATTGTTAACGTCACGTCGGCGTCACGTCGGCGTCGCGTCAGCATGAGTGCGTCCAGGTCAAACTGACTCACTGAGGGCAGCGATCCGCAGAGGAACCAGGGAGGGAAGGCTCTTGTAGCAAGGTAGCTTCATCAGAGCAGCATCCTCTGCCTCACACAGGTTCAGCAGCTGCACACAGGTTGAGAAGTGTTGAGTTACTCTGGTGGTTTAAAGAGCAGGAGTACTGGGAGTACTGGGTGGACTGGGTGGACTGGGGCGTGGTACCTCTGTGTAGAAGACTTTGTGCTCCATGACGTTGAGGTCCATGGTGAAGAGGCGCGGCTGCAGCGTGGTGCAGAAGGTGTTGCCCTCCATCAAGCCAATCTGGGCGTTGGCGGGCTGATGGCGGAGCAGGTGCTTCTTGGGAGGAACCATGTCCTGCAGAACCTGCAGAGCAGCCGGGTGTTAACAGGAACCTCCTGACCTTTAACCTCTGTTGTGCCAGTGTGGTGGCTGGTTACCTCCTTGTGGGGCTCCATGATGACCGTCACGCTCTTGCCGGTGACCTGGGCCAGAACCTGCAGCGAGTGCATGGCCTGCTTCCTGACGGTGGAGTTGGGGGACGTGACCTCTCGCACCAGGTCGTGGGTCACCATGTGGAAGGATTTATCCTGGGCGGCCAGCAGCTCCTCCGTCTTCTCCTCGTCCTTCAGCGGCGTGGCGCAGCGCACCAGCAGCTGCTCCAAGGTGGTCTTCGCCATGGCGACCGCTCCGTTCGACACCTGGGGACCAATCAATGAAGAGACGCTTTCTCATCCAGAGAATCTGTTCCTGCTTCAGCCTCAAACTTTAATGGTTTTACTGGGATCTAGCACTGGGACCAACGTGTTGGAATTCATCCTGTTCACATTTGATACATTTTTTTGTTCTGGCAATGATTATTTATAAACATTATAGAGCTTTTTAAATTAGTGGTTTAAAGACAATAAATTAATATATTGTAATACAGCAACAAGATGAATTAAAATGTCTATAAATGATCATTTAGAGGAACACGTACATGAAGTAAAATGTTTAGCAGCAGTTTTGGATTTTAAACTCCCTCTGCTTTGAACTAGACATCATAAAACAAGAAGTGTGAAAGTAATAAACAGGAGGTTCTGTCCAGCCCAAACGGTCTAAACAAAGCTGAACTTCAGGGCAAAACCAGTATGGCTTTTAAGAAAGTCTTTATTTTGTTTTAATTTTTATGAACCGTTTTTTTCCAGGTTAAACTTGAAGCGTTTCTGTTAAAGCGTGTCGGTGGGCCGAGGCAGAGCGATTCTGATCCCACCTCTCCAGTGAGGTCCATCATGACGAAGAGGAGCGCTTTGAGGAAGGTGAGCTGGTTCTGCAGAACCCAGATGAGAGGCAGCCGCTCCATCAGGAACTTGATGGACACGACGCCGCCCAGCTTGGCGTACCAGGCCTGCTCGTAGCAGCAGGCGCACAGGCGCTCCACGATGTAGGAGAACAGGGGCAGCTGGCAGGCCTGGGGGCGGAGCCGCGGGGGTTACCATGGCAACACACACCACCTCAGAAATCAGCACGTTCACGGTTAGGGAGGCCTACCCGCTCCTTGGAGCCCAGGATGATGCTGGCCACGTCAAAGATGACGGCCAGAGCCACCTCTCCGATCTTACACAGCTCCTTCTCCTCGTACGCCATGCAGATGGCGATGGCGTCGATCAGAACCAGAGGGTCCATGCCCTTCGACCCGTTCTCCTCACTGTGGAACATGGCGGTGCTGGGCTGGCTGCCCAGCTGGTAGCAGGGCAGCAGGAAAGGTCCTGGACAGGAAACGATGAAGACAGAATAAAACAGCGAAGCAGCAAGCGGGTCGCCATGTCTCTGATCGAACCGATTGGGCCTCACCGCACTGCTGGGCCACGGCCACCATGGTGTAATGGCGGATGAGGCTGGCGACGAAGGGCAGCGCGCTGGGCCGCAGGTCCTTGATCACGGCGGACATGAAGGCTCCGGTCAGAGCCTGCTCAAAGGTGCGGCGGGCCGGCGTGTCCTGGGCCTTGTAGCGGTGGGAGATGATCACGTTGGGAATCCACTTCTCAGTGAAGCTGCAGAGGAAACACCAGGTCACATGATCACCTGGCAGCTGGCGCCAGGCTTTAACCCCTCTGCTGCCAGGCAGGAATGGATGAATGGAACCACCTGAAGCAGCTGGGGGAGCAGCAGCAGCTAACAGGGATCGGCTGATGCTCCATAATCACATTCCCACCGTTACTAATGTGGTTTTAACGCATTTACATCATCATCATCTGGACAGAGAGACTGAACGAGTCAGGAAGCAGCTGTCTGATCCTCAGCTAACCCAAACACAAAGAAAAATTAGCAGAAGCTAATGCTAACCCGCTTTCTGCTAACTCTACACAGCTAAACGCAGAAACGTGTAGCTAGCACAGGAGAAACGATGGACTCAAACTCACAACCCACTTTCACTCCTGAGCCAAACGAGAAGCCATCAGGAAATACTTCAAGTTCAAACTGTTGCTCCAAAATCAGTGAAGTTTCCTTTAAATAATCGTTATTCTCATGTTGAGGCACATCAACTCATTTGCCTGCAGGTTTCATCGCTGCCAGGCTAATTTATTTCTGTCGAATTAAAACATTTTCCACCTTAGTCATTATGTTGACAACGTCTGTTTTTGTTTCTGGTTGCTTTTAGTCGATCCCAGTTTAAAAACCGGTTGTGCAGGAAAGCAGCAAGTTAAACACAGAGAGATCTTGTGATCTTCAGACTCCTGGGATCCCAGAGGATCATTTCCTGCTGCTTCTTCACTTACAGTCCTACAGCCTTTGAGCTCAGCCTGAAAGCTACGACGTGCTCTGGGAAGCAGAGAGTACTGACTTGGGGTGGGACAGCAGCTGGTAGAGGGCGTGTTTGTTGTCGTCCAGGCTGGTCATGGCCACCAGGAAACACTTGATGACCTCCCAGGCCTGGCGCCTGTAGTACGGCTCCGTGTTGGCGCTCTTCAGACAGTCCAGGGCCGTCTCTATCGCCTGGACAACAGAGACACAGAGACACAGAGACACAGAGACACAGCACGGAGCAGGGAGAGGAGGAGAGAGAGAGAGAAGCAGTTAGTTCTCTCTCAGTCTGTTTTACGGCTGTAAATTTGACGCTAAACACGGAGCAGCTGTCTGTAATGTCAGCTATGAAAAAATGTTTTAAATTGAAAGTGATTGAAATGTGATTCAGTATTTATTTAATCGCTGAAATGAAGTTGAGTTCCAACGTTCAAATAAAAATCATTTTCCCTCCAGATCAGAAAAGTGTTGATGTCTCATATACGCAGCACTGCTTTCCTGTGTGTGTGTGTGTGTGTGTGTGTCCTGATGTCCAAAAAGAGAGCAGTCATTAGAGAGAGTAAATAATGCCGTCACGGTGGCCCTGCACCAGATTGATGATTACTGACTGGATGAGGAGGAGAAACAAGACAAGAATTTAATTACCTGAAGGACTCACACACACACACACACACACACACACACACACACACACACACACACACACACACACACACACTCACACACACACACACACACACACACACACACACACACTCACACTCACACACACACACACACACACACACACACACACACACACACACACACACACACACACACACACACTCCTGTGACAGACTTATGGCTGTACGGAGAACAATAGTGAGGAATATGAAGCTCCTTTATGGCTGATTCTTCTCTTCAGCCCAAATGCAACAGGCAGAGAGAGGTCAAGAGGTCAAGAGGTCACCATCGTCGTCCTACCTTCTCCATGGGGAGCTGGATGGAGGCCTTGCAGTCGGTGAACTCCACCTTAATGCTGGGCCCCTGGACCTCCGTCACCACGTAGTGCAGCCGCTGGGACTCCTTCAGCATCTTCCTGTTGCTGCCGCCGAACTTCCCCAGAACGCGATACGCCACGTGGGAGATGTTCTCCGCCGGGTTGCGCAGCGTCCGCCACAGGGCCTGCGGGACGCCAGAGGCACGGCTTCAGACCGCGGCAGAACCCGACCGGAACCCGTTTACAGCCTGGTTCTGGGGAATAAATGACTGGGGAGCTCTCTGATTGGTCGATAGGTTCTGACCCGTTTAACGGCACAGAACAGCTCTGCTATCTCCGTACAACATCAGTTAAATCATCACATTTAGTCACCGTGGCAACTGAAACACAAACCAGGAGGATTTTAAGATCACATGAAAAAGTCAGATGTTCTGGTTCTGATCCGTTCAGTAAGAACAGCTGAAAGTTAAATCTAAAAGCAGAACCACAGACACACAATTACTGATAATCAGGGGACGTTTGAGCCACATTATCTGAACAAGCTAACCCTAGCCTAGCCTAGCTAGTGCTAGCCCAGGCTATCAGAGTTCAGCTGTCGGAGAGTCTGTAGACTCCAGCAGGTCCGAACCATCACCTGCATGAGCTCGGCCCGGACCGGCTGGATGTGGTCGTACAGGAAGTCGGGCTGCAGGTTGTCCACACACAGCTCCAGGGTGCGGAGGCCCTGGCTGACCAGAGTCTGGGAGCCGTTGAGCGCCGACACTAGAGGGTCCATCAGCATGGGCAGGTAAGGCAGCAAGGAGCTGAGGCGGACCGGAACCGTCAGGCACAGCTCCACAAACAGGTCCTTCATGTGCTGCTTGTGGAGGCCGCTCTGCAGCATGTTGAGGCCTGGAGGAAGGAAAGCACTGGGTGAACCTTCTGCACCAGCCGCCATCACGAACAGCCTGAATGGGCCCTGAGGAGAGGCAGCCATGTTGCACCTTGCAGCAGGTTGGGGAGCAGCGGGAGAAACTCCTGGTAGAGCAGGTCGTGGCTGCCGCCTCCGATGGAGCGGAACAGGGCGCGCAGCAGCAGGAAGTAGTTGTAGGGCTCCTTGGCGGACTGGGCCAGCTCCATGGAGCTGTTCACTATCTTATGGAGGTGAGGCTGAGGAGAACAACAAACAGCGTTACAGACGCACAGAAGGGCTGAAGGGGATGTTCAGCTCTGCTGTGGAGCTGCAGCAGGAAGCACCTTCAGCATCTGCTCGTTCTCAGCAGCAAACAGCGAGACGGAGCCAAACACCAGCTTGAAGAGCTTCAGGTAGAGGTTGGACAGCTCCACATTGGAGCCCATCTCCGGCAACCTCTCCAGGAGATACTCCACCAAGATGGTGGCAAAGAGGGCCGACGTGGACAGGTTGGCCAGGAAGGAGTTGGCCACGATCTGGGAACCAATCAGAGCAGAGATCTGAGCAACGACCCCCAGAAACATTTAAACTCAGAGCAGCTGGGAGCAAGTAGGAGGCGTGTTCAGAGGCACCTGCAGGGCGTAGTTCTTGGAGATCCTCTCCACCATGTAGGGCACGGTGGTCTGGAAGATCTCCTTGAAGGTCAGGGGGTTCATCATGGTGAAGACACCAGCGAAATGCTCCAGAACCTCCTTCTCCTCCTTCATGCGGACCGTCTGGCAGTTGGCCACCCGGATGTACGTCTGCTGGTTGTTGGCAACCTGGACCTGAGCAGCAGAGCCAACCGTCTTAACACTCTGGCTTTGTATGAATCAGCCAATCGCTGCAGCTCCAGCTGGGCGGTACCTGGTAGATGTCCAAGGCCTGCATGGCGTACTTCACCAGCTTGATGTAGATCTGCGTCTCCTTCGGCTGGAGCTGCTTGTTGGGGATGAACTGAGCTTCTGAAAGACAGAAGGAAACAAGTTTCACATAAAAGTCACAACAAATCCCAGGACTGTTAACCAAACTGTGAAGCTGCTGCTGAGTCTGGAGGAGCAGCTCACCTCCCGGAGCCTTGCAGGAAGTGATTCCCCAGGTGATGGTCTTGACTCCGCACACCAGGGTCTTGACCAGACTGCGGCAATCCGACACCTGGAAAGTCTGCTTGTCCTCCTTCTCCCCGGGTCGGTCAAAGGGCGTCGCAGACGGCGGCGCCGCAGCGGCGACCGGTGTGGGCGGGGCGGGGGGCGGGATGGCCGGCGTGGTGGACGGCGTAGGCGTGGCCGGTACCCCCGGCAGCACCCCCGGGTCCACCACGCCCATCTCCGACTGAGGCTTGCACTTCTTGAAGATGGAGACGAGCTGGTAGCGGGCGATGGTGTGAAACTTCAGCACAAACACCTGCTTGAGAGAACGCAGTGAGACACGCTTCCTGCTGCGCGGCGCGGGAACACCCGGGCGCCGGGGCTCAAACCTCCAGCATCCGCATGAGGATGTCCCGGCCGTTCCCGTTCTCCTGCTCCGACTTGGAGCGGATGCAGTCCACCAGGTTCAGCAGCAGCTTGCAGGACATGGTCTGGATGTTGCTGGGCAGAGACTCGTCGTCGATGTTCTTGGCGAAGAGCTGGACCGCCAGCGACAGGTCGGTGAGGGGCAGGTTCTGGCGGACGTGGTGCACCAGGTCGGCCAGGGTGCTGTAGGCCAGCGGTCTGCGCACACAGGCCTCACATGTAACCATAGCAACGGGCACCCAAGCTATCCCTAACCACTTTCACTTAGCGACTCTTACGACAGACAGACAGACAGAAACAGTCACCACATTCTGCAGATCTTAAGCTTTTTATGAAACATTAGAAATACACTAATAATTTTACATTTTGACAGTTTTCCTCCAGCAGATATCTGATCATTTGTATGAAAGGATGGAGGAAATATTATTGATTATTACTGATTACCTGGTCAGTAACTGATCGGAAAAGACAATTAACAGCAGATTTTTCCAGGATGTGAACCAGGTGAACTGGAGGAGTTCTGGTAGAACCAATTCACAGCTAAATCGGCAAACTGGACCGGACCGGACTCACCGGAGCGTCTCCCGGGCCGTGTATCCAGAACCGATCAGGATGGACTCGTCAAACAGTTTGTCCATGCAGGGAATGAACTCTGCAAAAATAAAATCTATATAAATATATAGGTTCAGCTTTATACATGTTAATTAGAGGTGTGCCGATCGATCGGCCACTGATCATCGTCGGCCGATTTCCATGAAAAGGTGTCTGATCGGTGATGGACCAGTGTCTCTAGTTGCTGATCACCTGCAGCTCCCTGCTCAGCCTGCAGCTGCTCTCCTGCGCAGCATCACATCCTGTAGCGAGGAGCTTTAACGCTCTGAGTGAACGGAGACGTTTGAATGTTGCGGCGGAAAATGACCTCGGTGGTGAAGCACGTCAAAACGCATCGACACAACGAATCTAATGTGACGTTTGTAAAACAAACACTTGACAGAGTTTGGCTGCATGGAGGCTCAACGCAGGAACTAAAGACATCCGGGTCCAGCAGCGCTGGTACCAACACTCACTGGGTCAGAAAGCTGAACAAAAAACCCAAACTATAATTCCAGTGTTGGAGCTGCGGAGCGAGGCGCCGGTTCTGCTCCTGCTGTTGGTAGTAATATCTCACAGACGGAGCGCCGGCGCCGCTCAACCTCAACGTCTGTTTTAAGCTGCAGCATGTAACTTAAAAAAGATTTTAGATATCTATTAAAATATCTAAATTAGGTGAAGTTATTGCCAGATAACATAGTGTTATTTATACCTGAAGCGAAAAATTTATAGTCAATCCAGAGATGATCGGAATCAAAAAACCTGATCGGAGAGTCACTCGTTTTAAATGTTACTCTAACCGGAGAAAAATATCTAAAAAACTTCCAATTCATTTGTCTTTTACTGCCGCAGAAGAATTTGTTTAGAAAAAACATGAAATACCTCTGGCTGGTCTCTCTAAAGATGAAATGTTTTAGTCTTCTAGTCATGTGTGTGTTTATATCTGAAGATCTGTGTGTGTGTGCGTGTGTGTGTGTGTGTGTGTGTGTGTCTGTGCATACGGCTGCGCAGGTCGGTGGTCAGGATGTGCTTAGCGGCGATGAGCAGCTCCTTGCGGAGGTGAGCCGTTTCAGAGGGACAGTTGGACAAAAGCTGCAGCATTCCCTTCACCAGCTGCTGGGAGTATTTACCCACCAGGTCCTGGAGGGGGGGTAGGTGAGACAGGTGAGACAGGTGAGATGGATGCAGCATATCAGTCAGATTGATGCTAAGTTAGCTGATCAACAGCAGAAAGACAATTCTGGCTTTTATAACTTTCTACTAATAAAAATCAGAAAAATGTACTTAACCCTCTTTATTCTGATACCCCTAAATAAAAGCTAGGCCATCCATCAGAGGACTCCTAAGCAGTCACATGTGAACGGACCGATCCCTGAGTAAAGCAGCTCATCTCAGAGCCATCAGGAGGAAATCATTCCTACAAGCTACAGAAACTCTGATATGGGAATAAAACACAGAGATAATCTGCGGTGCCGTGATCACCTGGTAGATCCGGATGATGTAGGCCAGGAAGGACAGAGTCTTGATCTGGGCAGCGATGAAGTCTGCATACAGCTCCTTGTTGAACAACTTGTGATGCCTGCACAGAAAATAAAGCATCAGATCATAAAACCAGGAGAACAGTTGGGATGATCCTGCAGGACGGAGACCAAACGGAGGACAAGAGGACGGAGACCAAACGGTGGACAAGAGGACAGAGATCGAACGGTGGACAAGAGGACGGAGACCAAACAGAGGACAAGAGGACGGAGACCGAACGGAGGACAGGACGGACGCCGCTGAGCTCATTTCAACCTCCAGAAACAGATTTTAACTCCTGCTCAACATGTGCCGGGGAAACATTCAGAGACAGAGAGGAAGAAGCAGCTCCACAAATCCAAAAGCCTCAAACTGTTTCCCGAGGGGCACAGGGGTTGAGCATAGCACACATATGGAGGCCTTAGTCCTGGACGCGGCCGTCGCAGGTTCGATTGGCGGCCTGGTGACCTTTGCCCCGTGTCCGCCTTTTCTCTCATCACTCTCCTTCCTGTCACTTCACTATCAAATAAAGGCCACTAGAGCCAAAGAACTGTTTCCATGGAGAGCCAAACGGGTTGATGAAGGCCTTTGCTCCCAGAACCCAGTAAACCCAGTTAGCCCAGTAAACCCAGTTAGCCCATTTAGCCCAGCTCTCACCTGGCCTGAGGAGACACCTGCAGCATGATGGTGTTCATGATGAGGGGAACGAACTCTGACACCACGTTGTGGATGTTCAGCTTGTAGAGCTGAGGAAACAGGAACAGCTTCAGTTGACCGCCAGCTGGACCGAAAACGGTTCCTTCTACCAGAACCAGAACCAGAACCAGGCCAGAGAGCGTCTCTCACCTGATACATCAGAACCACGATGATGGGTAGTTCAGCCAGAACCTTGAGGGACAGCGACCCGCGGGGGATGATGGTGTGCTGCAGGCGGACAGACAGGAAATGGTAAGAAACGGCGACCCGAACCATTCAACAGCAGGAAGACAGGGGGCGCCGTTTCTAAAGACACACATTAACAGCAATAACTGGGAACAAAAGTCTGGCAAGAGAAAATAAATTAGCTGTAATTTTTTACAGTAGTGTTTTAGTCATGTTATTCTTACGTCTATATATGTCACAGGTCCAAATTAAATTCTTAGTCCTAGGATCCATTTTTAGTTTGTAAACTAAATTTGTAGCTCAGAACTAAGCTGCGATATTTAGAAATGAACATGGTGACAATCTGACAGCCTTTCTTTTGTTGCTGCTCTTCATCAGTCAGTTAAAGCTCTGCTCTGTTCTCGTTCTTATGCAAGTGCAGAATCATGGCCGCTGCTTCCTGTCCTGTAGCAGCGCTCTACTGCCACCCAGTGGTTACCCATGGTGGTGCAGGGAGACGTCTCTTACTGTTCGTGTTTCGCTGTCCTCTCTCTCCGGCGCCGTCTTAACCAGGACGGATGTGATCATGCCCACCATCTCTGGAGAGGGAACCGTGTTCTCAGCGATCACCTGCGGGTTCTCAAAGTACCTGGCCTGGAGGAACGCAACACAAATATTATTCACACAGAACAGAGATGGAGCAATGGCAAAACAATACAGGGATTACACTCACAACAACTTTTGGAAGATCTTTGTAAATCTGCTTCACAAAGTCCAGGAAGTGATGGATCTGTGAAGAAACCATGACATGAAGACATTTTCTATCATTCATGTGCCTTACTGTCTGCAGCAGCTGAATGAAACCTACGATAATCTGTGATTTCTACCAAAGCTCTGTCTGCTGAGACCCAGATCAGGGTCATGAGTCGACTGTCTGAACGTGGTTTCTACCTCTAACCGCCGGAGATGCTCACCTCCTGGGAGATGGGAGGCCGGAACTGTTTGTGCAGCTCAATGATGATCCGAAGGCAGATCAGGACATTCTCCTCACTTTCAATCTGAGAAAACGAATCAAAGGAAACATGAAGACTTGTTTTTCTGCAGCTCTGGTTTTCAGAACGATGACTGGTTTACTGAAAGCTGCTCCATTTTTATCATTTTACCTCCAGAAAGCGAAACATGACGGATAAAATGTTCTTGGTGTGAGGACGAAGATGCTCATTGGTTGGGATCCGGTGAATAATTTCCAGAACCAACTTCCTCAGTTGCTGAACAAAAGAAAAGAAAGTGAGATGTTCATACGGAGAGCCAGTTATTCTTTCTTACTTCCAGCTGGACTCAAACAGACATGGCTGTACAGAAAGGCCGGAGCCTCACCTGTGTGGGTTTTTCCTGCAGGAACTGCACCTCTCCGTCCTGCAGGAAGGTCAGGAAGCGAGGGATGATGTGTTCCAGGAAGGTGGAGTACTGAGGCGACGACGTAACGTTCTGGGACAGAAAACCCCTCCACATCAGAGACCCTGATTTACTCATCTCAGGAAATGAATGTAATCCATCAAACTGACCTCAAAGTTCTCGCTGACCTCCTGCATCATCTTCAGTTTGGTTTCATCGGCTGCAGGAGGAGCAGAGCCGTTAGAGCGCTTAGAGACGGAGGCGTCATGGCCTCCAGGGTTCAGCTGAGGCGCTCAGATCTTATCAGTTTTCCTTTCAGCGTCCAGGATGGTCAGGAGGTACGAGGAGAGCCAGTCACTCACTCACTCATTCACTCACTCACTCATTCACTCACTCACTCACTCACTCACTCACTCACTCACTCACACCTCCGACTGGACTAAAGCTCATCGCCCTCATCAAAGCGCCACAAACACACAGAGCAAATCTGGGTGGAAATACTACAGGAAACATTGACTAATCAATAATATTTATATTTAATGTCCCATCAATCAGTAAAGATCAAACTCAACTTGAACAGAAAGAGTCAGACGGTGAACTCACGCGTGTTGGCGTCTGTGAGCGCCGCCACAAACTGCAGGTACTTCTTCATGAGCGTGGTCTGGTCCACCACGGTGGGGCTGGGCGTGGGGACAAACGCCATGGCGACGGCTGGAGCTGACCGAGCAGCACCGATCTCAACTGAACTGTAGAAGACAAAGAAACAGAACTAAAAATGAATCTACGACCTGCTGACGTCTTCTATTGTTATCCATAAACGCAGCAGAATATTCCACAAGATCATCCAGTGAGGAAACAGTCTGATAGTTGAGGCTGAATGTTCAGATCATCTACTGCAGGGAAATATCTCATCATGAGTGAAGACATGTTGTCCTGACAAACTCCCCTCCAAGGGAAGGAAAAGGTTCATTAACCTGGGTTAGTTTCAGTGTTTGGTCACTCAGCAGCCACATTATGCTTCACTGAAAACTACTGAGTTTGGTTTTTAACCGAGCTGTAGCTGTTCCAGGTTACAATAAAGGACAAAACAGATCTTTAACCATTTAATCAAGCCTGGCAGCTTAACCAGAGTTAGCAGAATCTGTTTGATACCTCTAGTAGTTTGTTTAGATTCAAATAAAGAAATCTTAAGGAACAGTTTTAACAAGGAAACTGTCACAAAACAAGTTATCTAAAGGCCCAGATTGTTGGTAACTGATCGTGGGTTTTACAGAAACCATCCACCAGGGTGAAGCAGAATATAAATCTAGAACAGCACCGCTTCTGGTGCAGCAGATCTGTTGGTTCTTTTTCTAGACTTTTACTAGTCATTTTTCTGCCCAGAACTGAAAACAGTCCTGATTGTTTCAATTAAGCGAAGAGATACAAACTAGAGAAAATGTTGCATCTAGAACCAGAACCAAACGAGGAGAAGCAGCATTTAGCATCTATGCACCACAAATCTGGAAAAAACTTCCAGAAAACTGTAAAACAGCTGAAACACTGACTTCCTTTAAATCTCAACTAAAAACCCACCTGTTTAGAGTTGTATTTGAAACGTAATCAATTAAAAATTTACTGATGGAATCTGACTTAATGTGTTTTGATTATTGATTCTATGTTACATTGTGTTTGATTTGATGTAAAGCACTTTGAAATGCCTTGCTGCTGAAATGTGCTATACTAATAAAATTTGATTGATTTGATTGGTCTAGCAACAGAAAAACACGCCGTTTAAACGGCGCTTGGTGATGACGTCATTATTAGCATCGCCGAGCTCTAGTGATGTGAACTCCGATCAAAATTAAAGCGTTTAAAATTATTTTAATGCACAATAAAAACCTTTCCAGCTCTACGTATCTGAGGCCTTTATCGATTAATCCAAGCGAGAGAAGTTAGGGTTGTTATTCCTGCTGGAAAACAGGCTACCCGTTAGCAGAGCAGCTAGCTTCCCTAAAGAAAGAAAGCGCTCGTGTGTTAACATTAAGCGGCACTTCAAAGAACAGCAGCCCAAGTCACACAAAGGACAACTCTAAGTAATTCATAAAAATATCACAATACAGAGAAAACTCGCACGAAAACAGCTAAATTCTAATGTTGACATTAGTTCAAAGTTTAAATGACAAAGCAGAGCTTACCCTGCTCCGCCGACAGGAAACAGTCGCTTTCGCACCGCCGTTCGCGCTCCTGCTCCTAGCGAACCTGTCGGATATCCCTCCGCGCGTTGGTTCCTAAATCCTCAATATTCAACTACATTTATAGACCAGTAATGTATGTCTACCAATGATGTATGTATAAAGAAAATATGGTTAGCATTTGGCGGTGCATAACATTTTCTATTGGTCAGAAATGTTTACAATAGTGCCAGCGGAAGGATAAGAACTCAGAACAAAGATATAAGACCATCGTTTTCGATGGTCTTCTTGCTCTCGGGAACTCAACGTCAATAAAGGTTGCTAAAAAAAAGATAAACAGCATATTTTAAAAGATTTGTGAATAGAAATGGGATCTTTATTGTCATATTTAACAACCAGTTAGTGTACATTATTGTGCTTTATACATTTGTAATATTAATAAAATCTATAACTTCATCGCAGAGAATTAAGTGTTTTACCAGTAGGTGGCAATGTTCCGTGGTGGATGAAATTCAGAAAAAATAATTAAGGCTCCAAAGATGGAATACTTGTGCTACTTTTCTTTCTTTCCTTTTTTTCTTTCTGAAAAACTGTCTGTTCAACATTTCAGTAAATGACAGTTGAGTGGAAGAACGATTATTGTTTGGAGAGACAATTTACAAGCTAGAGAAAATTAAAAATCTCTCAGAACGGTCAAACAAATTCCCACTGGTGGGTCAGGTTATCATAGATCCATCATTTCCCGTTTTAGCTCAGATTGTTTAAATCATTACTATTATATACAGGCTCACAAATCCTCCTATCACGTTACCACCTGAATTTCAGTCTATTGCCGCCTGCAACCAGTTTTCCAGTTTCTTTTCAGAGAAAATTAAAAATATCAGAGGATTAATCTGCACATCCACTATAAAGTCAGAACCAACACTGAACCCAAACAAAACAAATACAGGAAAAATGACCCAATTTCAACTACTTAATTATAAAACCCTAGAGGAAATTATAAGTCAATTAAGCTCCAGTTCCTGCTGTCTGGATGTTCTAGATCTATAACTCTAGAACATTTCTTTAAGAAAGTTTTGCCTGTTGTTGCTACTGATCTGATCCAAATAGTAACTCATTCCTCTCATCAGGCGTTTTCCCCCAGGCTTTGAAAACAGCAAGAATCAAACCACTGATAAAAAGAACAATCTAGAGAAATAAATACTGCAGAATTACAGGCCGACCTCTGACCTCTGACCTCCCATTCATCAGTGAAGTTATTAAAAAAGCTGTTTAAACAGTTAAATAGCTTCCTAATAATAACCAACCGCTTTGACTCCTTCCAGTCTGGTTTCCATGGTTACCGCAGCACAGAGACTGGCCTAGTCAAAGTGTTCAATGACATCCATATAAATATGGACTGTGGGAGAACCACAGTGCTGGTTCTGTTGGACCTCAGTGTTGACCATGACATATTACTGAATGGACTGGAGAGTTGGGTCGGACTCTCCGGTCCAGTGCTTAACTGGTTTGAATCTTACATAAAGAACAGGGATTTCTTTGTTTCAATTGGAAACTTCTCATCAAAGAGGTCAAAGGTCACATGTGGGGTACCCCAAGGTTCAATCCTAGGACCCTCTTATTCAATATCTATATGCTCCCACTGGCTCAGGTTATAACAGGAAATAATATCAGCTACCATAACTATGCAGATGACACACAGCTCTACATTATGATGTCACCAGGTGACCTTTGATCCCATCCAATCACTGAACAGATGCTTAAAACAGATAAATGTGTGGATGAGACAAAACTGAAGTTATTATTTTTGGACCTAAAGAGGAACGATCTAGAGTTATAGATCTAGAGTTACAGATGTAGAGCTATAGATCTAGAGTCAGTGCACAGCTTCAGTTATTACAACTAAAAACCAGCGATCAGCCTGAAACCTGGGAGTAGTGATGAACTCTGACCTGAACATTCAGAGCCACATAAAGACAGTCACAAAGTCGGCCTTCTATCACCTGAAGAACATTTCCAGGATTAAAGGACTAATGTCTCAGCCAGATCTAGAGAAACTCATCCATGCATTTATCTTCAGTCGTATTGATTATTGTAACGGCGTCTTCACAGGTCTGTCCAACAAATCAATCAAACAGCTGCAGTTGATCCAGAATGCTGCTGCTGGAGTTCTGACTAAAACCAGGAAGATAGAGCACATAACACCAGTTTTAAAGTCTCTCCACTGGCTCCCTGTAGCTCAAAGAATAGACTTTAAAATACTGTTGTTAGTTTATAAATCACTGAATGGTTTAACACCACAATACATTAAAGATCTGCTGCTGTTGTATCAACCTTCCAGAACTCTCAGGTTCTGGTTCTGGTTCTGGTTCTGTTCTGCATCCCCAGAACCAGAACCAAATGAGGAGAAGCAGCATTTAGCATCTATGCACCACAAATCTGGAACAAACTTCCAGAAAACTGTAAAACAGCTGAAACACTGACTTCCTTTAAATCTCAACTAAAAACCCACTTGTTTAGAGTTGTATTTGAAACGTAATCAATTATAAATTTATTGATGGAATCTGACTTGATGTGTTTTGATTATTGATTCTATGTTGCATTGTGTTTCTGTGTTTGATTTGATGTAAAGCACTTTGAAATGCCTTGCTGCTGAAATGTGCTATACTAATAAAGTTTGATTGATTGATTGATTGATTGATTGATTGATTGATTGATTGATTCTGACAATTTGCAGTGAGGGACATTTTTAGAACAGTATTTAGAGCAGGAGTCTCAAACTCCAGTCCTCCAGTCGCAGTCCTGCAGTTTTTAGATGAGCCACAGGTACAAAACACTGGAATGAAATGACTTAATTACCTCCACCTTGTGTAGATCAGTTCTCCAAAGCATTAATTATTCTATTCAGGTGCAGCAGAGGCTCATCTAAAGGTTGCAGGACTGCAGCCCTCGAGGACTGGAGTTTGAGACCCCTGATTTAAATAAATGCTGAATTAAGATCACATTGGTTTTTGAAGTGACCTCAGTGAATTGAGTCACTATGAGAATGTCCAGAAGAGACTCACCAAGTTTGAATTCATGAAAAGGTTTTCATCATGAATAACACTGACCACAACCAAAGCAAGAACAGCGATCATTTCTGAACATTTCTGGACACTTTGAAGATCTGCTTCCTGGAAACTGTCATGAATTGCGATGGTGGAGGTGAGGCAGACACAGAGAAAACCAGCTTGTAGTGAAAAATAATGAATTTAATGAGGATATGGACAACGGGGAACGGGACGCCAAGACGACGTGTGTGTGTGTGACGAGACGTAGACGAGGATCCGACAAGACACAGAGACACAGGTGACACTAAATACACATAAGTTAATCAGGGAACGAGACACACCTGGGAACTAATCAAGGGGAGACAGGACAACACAGAGACTCAGACACACAAGAAACTAGAAATAAATACACCGAAAAACATAGAACCTGACAGAAACGAAGACAAGAAGAAGATCTCCTGTTACCAGAGCGATAGAGGAAGAATGTAACCATCAGAGCAAAACCTGTCAGGACTGATGGAAGAACCGATTTTATTCAGGTGAAGAATAAATCATTCTGTTTTAGTTTTTAATCAGTATTTCAGTTACAATAAAGAGACCAGAAGTTAAACCCTCTGAAGAACAATTAATCCTTTGTTTTATTACAAAGCATAAAAGTTTTGTTCTACAGCTGTGATGGTAGTTAGTAGTAGTTTAGTGTTTTCCACTTCACGTGAGGCAAGACTTAACATTAATAACTATGTTAATATAGCACTAATGACATCTTTATAACTTTTTCTACTTTTGACTCTGTTAATAAATCATCTGACAATGTAATAAAGCTTAATGAAATCTTTACTGTTGGTTCTACTTGTTTCACTTTATTTCAGGTAGGGGAAAATATTAATTACTATTAAATCTTTTGACATTATAATAACATTTAATGACATTATTATGACTACTTTTATGACAGATGATGATTCTTGGTTAATGTCTGGTTGTCATAACAAAGACATTTTGAATAATGTCAACTTTGTATTAAAAGTGTTATGATTTACCAAATGACACTTTATGACAACAGTCATAAATATTCATGAAGACTTTCTCATGTTTATGACAGGTTGTTATATCATGTTTATGACAGTCTTATTCACACCCCGTCAAATTGTCACCCCCGTTTTCTCTTGTAGTTTCCTGTAGTATCTCGTCCTCAGCTCTGTTTCCATACGGTTAAGATGAAAGTTATTTGTTGTCTCCTTCCAGCAGCTAATGGGTTTCTGTCCATCCTCCTCACTGAGCGTCACATCCTGGAGGACATAACTCGACACATAAAGCCACTTTCTCCCTTAAGTAATAATGATCTGCTAAGAGTTGTTTGTCTCTGCTTTATTGCGCTGTCCTGCTTGTTTCATTAGTGGATCTATTTAGTTTTTTTACTCGGCTGCAGTGGGGGCATTGTGACACACTGAACCCTCTCATCTGGTCGCTGCATGGACTTTACCAAGCTCCATGCAGCGACCTAACCACAGGGGACCTTATCACAGGCCCGCTTTTCATTGGCTGATGCTCTTTCTACGTGGTCACGTGATTGGCCGTCTCACAAACAGCTTCCTGTTAGCTAAGTACAGCATAATAGCAGCACTGATACAACTTCTACACCTTGTAGCCTGTCTGCTACAGTCTTATGTTAGCTAAACTGATCAATATGCAACGTGTATCTGACTCACACTGAAGATTTGATTTTAGCAGAAAAGGTTTTGGACTAAACTGTTCCTCCTGTTAGCCACTCTAGCACCAAGTACAGCTGGTCAATCAACCATCGCTGTGTTCAGGGAACCAACGATTAATAATCCAGAAATAAACTTGATATGGTAACGGACTGAATGTTTTGTTTTTAACATAATCTTTGCTCGTCTTGCCGGCGCAGGCGGTTGCCATGGTAACAGGTGTGTTTAAACTACAAAGAGAGAGAGAGTAAAAAGGTAGGAGTGGTTTTGAGTTGATCACCTGTTCGGGTTATTTTACCTTTGTTTACCTTTGCTGTGGTTCATTACAGCCGCTGTAGTTTCTAAATGTTGGACTAATTACCTCGTTCCTTTGTGAGTTTACGTCATTTACAACAAACATCACATAAAACAAATAGATTTCATTACATTTTAACAAACAAATGGCTTCTACCGCAATAATTATGTGAAATTAAATGAATTATATCCCAGCTTCAGAAGATTTTCCTTTTCCTTTCCAGAGCTCTTTGGTTCCTCCTGTCAGTCTGTAGCTTCTCATATTGAGGTCAAAGGTCAGATCTACCATAACTGACTGAGACCTGCTGGCCTCAGGTTTTCAACCAGCTTGTGACTGAGAAACCAGTAACCTCCTCCCAGTTGATGACATGAACTTGTTATTTCCTCTGTCCATTATAGTAGCTGATCTATTGTGAAAATCCGGTAGAAATGAAGCACTAATGGAGTCTTGTTTCCATAGAAACAAGGCACCGCCAGGCTTTGTTTGTGAGACTTAGGGTCACGTGGGTCATTGTGGGCGGAGCTTGTAAGGTCCTTTGGCGATGAAACCGGAGCGTCCTCCCCTTCAGACCGGCTCTGAATCATCAGCGCTGCCCGTCATCCATCCGGCCTCGTTCAGCTTTCTGGAGATGAAGAGGACGCTTTGTGTTTGATGAAACCCGGTAGAGACACATGCACTCACCGCCTGCTGCTCATCCTGCAGTTTTCTGGTATTACAAGAACTGCGTCGCTCAGTTACCAGGAAGTAGGTGTGATGTCACGCATCTGAGCGGCGCGGCGTCCAGCTGAAGGTGTTGATGATCGTTTTCTGAACAGGACAGCCTGACATGTTCATCGCATCGTGCCAGGACTGAGTCCGAGTTCATCCGAACCCCTTTGCTCTGAAGCTCCTGATTAAAACACAAGCAGCCGCCTTCTGAACAGAACCAGAGTCCAGATGTTCTGGTTCTGGCCTCAGAGATCTTACACTTCTTACCTGTTGTCTGTTCACCTGTCTCCATAAATCCCATGAATATTTAGAAGTTTGTGGTTTTTACTCAAAAAGTGTGAAATGAAGAAACCTGCAGACTCACCTGGAATCATTTCCCCGTTAACGACCTCCATCACCTGAGCTGGAGCCTGAACCGAACCCGACCTGTGATCGAACCCGAGCTGATCGGGTCCAGATTCCTGTAGCTCAGGTACTTATCATGGCAGCTTAATGGGATTCTGAACGCTTGGAGTTGTGATGTCATCAGTCTGACGTCACCTGGAAGCCTCAGGTGGAGCCGCTGCCTCTCCCTCTGCTCACAGCGAACCGGGCCTAACGGATCAGAACCACATGCTGGTTCTTCACTGCTGCCTCCATTCAACATGTGGCTCCTGATGGGAGACCGGTTCTGGTTCTGGATGGTTCTGGTTCTGACTTTGAACAGGTTTTTGTGTTTTTACTGCACTGAAAAAAAATACCTCTTTGGATGAACATAAAAAAATCATGGAAAGGATTTCCACCTGATTATTATTATTATTATTATTATTATTATTATTATTATTATTATTATTATTATTATTATTATTTCAGCACCATGTAATTCTGTTACTACTATTTAAAACAAATGTGTTAGGTCAACTTCATTTATTAAGGTTATTCTAATTTAAATAAAATGTGTTGGCTCAATTTAATTTATTAAGGTTGATTCAACTCATTTACTTTAGTTGGACCCAATGTCATTTAAAAGAACCAGCCAACTAATTTGCAATGCTTTGGACCAAATAAGTTACTTGAAACCAACTTTCTCTTTTTTCCCCAAAGAGTTTTTGCGGCACTAGTGACTCGTAGGCAGACAGGGTGAGGACATGGCAAAGGTCACCGGGAGTCGAACCAGCAACGTCTGCATCAAGGATTAAGGCCTCCAAACGTGCAGTGTGCTAAACCTCTGCTCCACCACATCACGCTGGAGAAACCAACTTATGTGACAGTGATACCTTCATACTACTTATTAAGTTGATCCAACTCATGAAAATTAAGTTAACTCAACAAACACGCTTCATGCTGAAAGAAAACTATTTAATTGTGTGAATATCCTTTCCATGATTTAATTACGTTAATTCAACGACGGTTTACAGTTCTTAAATGCCAATAGTGCCCTGCAGAGAAAAACAAATATCTATAGTTTAACGTGTAAAAGTTTCCCAGGCGTAACACAGTGATGTCTCATAATCTCTCATGATCCCCTGATCTCGATAGACCCTCTTCAGAGGGAAATGAATCACGTTGTCTCAACTTGAATACGTTTTATTCAAGTTGAGACTAAACACGATTGTCTCGCGTGAACCCGCGTGATTTTCCATTATCTCGCGTGAACCCGCGTGATATCCCGGGATCTCACTCGGCTTCAGCACAGGATCAGTCTGACTATAATGAATCATGTTATCTCGGGCAGGATCTGTTCCTGTTCTGTGTTTATTTTGAGTTTCTGTGTTTTTGTGTGGTTCTGTCTCCCCCTGATTGTTCCCAGCTGTTTCTTGTCTCCTTGGTTACCCTCAGTGTATTTAACCCACCTGTGGTCTGTTTGTCTGGTCTCCCTGTTGATGGATTTTGATTTTCATTAAACCATCTTATTCATCTTGGTCTGCTGCCTCATCATGTTATCTCAACATGATTCAATTTCATAAATGTGAAGTTGTTGAATTTCTTGTTTATCCAACATGATTTTATCATGTTTTTGTTTGAAACATAAAATTATTTAGTTAAAAGTACATGATATTTGGGATGTGCTGTGGTGGTGTGGGGGTTAAGCACAGCCCACATAAGGAGGCCTTGGTCCTCAACGTGGCCGTCGCAGGTTCGATTCCCGGCCTGGCGACCTTTGCTGCATGTCTTCCCCTTCTCTCATTACCCAATTAACTATCAAATAAAGGCCAAAAAAAGTACATGATATCCTTTTGTTAACCTCCTAAGTTCATTTTTTTTCAGTGTGCTGGTGGCATTCTGCAACAGCAGCCGGCTCTCTGCCCAGGGCGGCACACAACAGGGGGTCACCACAACACTGGGCTCAGGTTCTGTTGGGCTTTTTTGTCAGATTAAAAGAAGCATAGAGCTTACAGCTGGTATGAAACCCACTTCATCAAACAGTAACTCTGTTTTAAATGTTTCTGGTCTGACGTAATGTGTTCATGTGTTCATGTCTTCTTGTGTTCATGTGTTCATGTCTTCGTGTGTTCATGTCTTCATGTGTTCATGTCTTTGTGTGTTCATGTCTTCATGTCTTTGTGTGTTCATGTCTTCATGTGTTCATGTCTTCATGTCTTCATGTGTTCATGTCTTCATGTGTTCATGTCTTCTTGTGTTCATGTGTTCATGTGTTCATGTCTTTGTGTGTTCATGTCTTCGTGTGTTCATGTGTTCATGTCTTCGTGTGTTCATGTCTTCATGTGTTCATGTCTTTGTGTGTTCATGTCTTCATGTGGTCATGTGTTCATGTCTTCATGTGTTCATGTCTTCTTGTGTTCATGTCTTCGTGTGTTCATGTGTTCATGTCTTCATGTGTTCATGTCTTTGTGTGTTCATGTCTTCATGTGGTCATGTGTTCATGTCTTCATGTGTTCATGTCTTCTTGTGTTCATGTCTTCATGTGTTCATGTCTTTGTGTGTTCATGTCTTCATGTGGTCATGTGTTCATGTCTTCATGTGTTCATGTCTTCTTGTGTTCATGTCTTCGTGTGTTCATGTCTTCGTGTGTTCATGTGTTCATGTCTTTGTGTGTTCATGTCTTCATGTGTTCATGTCTTCTTGTGTTCATGTCTTCGTGTGTTCATGTCTTCATGTGTTCATGTCTTTGTGTGTTCATGTCTTCATGTGGTCATGTGTTCATGTCTTCATGTGTTCATGTCTTCATGTGGTCATGTGTTCATGTCTTCATGTGTTCATGTCTTCGTGTGTTCATGTCTTCATGTGGTCATGTCTTCATCATTCAGGAATCATCATAACTAACTAATATTGTGCAGAAAGCATCAGATTGTTTTGTAATATTCTACATTGTGGAATATTACCATGCAGTAACCTACAGCGCCACCTTTTGGTCTGATAAGTGTGTTTTTGTGTGGGCCCCATTCTGGGGCCCTGCCCACTCAGCTTTGACTCAGGGGCCGCCCCTGCTGTGAGTATGTGGTTTTTCAGGGTTTATCTCCGAGTTTTATGATTATTTCTCCGCGTCGTCATGGTAACCGGACTCTCTGGACAGGAAGTGGATCACCTGTTGCCTCTTCACTTCACTAATGAACACTAAACTGTAGTTTTATCTGGCCCGTGACGTCAGCCCCTCCGCCCAATCAGCGCGTTTTCACAAACACCTTGTCGGTAATCCGCTTTGGCGCTCGGAGCTGTGTGTCCAGCGCCACGCTGTGCGCGTTCTCTGCGCCAGAAATAGCACCAGCGGGCTCTCAGTGGCAGTCTGACACTTGATCGGATTCCCGGCCGCTGCTCCACGGCGCTGCGCTGAGGAGCCGCCGGAAGAACCCCCGCGGACCGGCTTTTACGCAGACAAGCTCCGGAGTTTGTTGGGTCAGGGTTCGGAGTTCTGTCCCTGCAGGACAGTTCTGTTCAGGGAACCAGGATGTTATCTCTCTGGTGCGGGTTTCTCAGCTTTTGTGCGCTAATCTGTGCTCAGCCGGATGATGGCAAGCGGTACATCTGCCGCGCAGTTGCCGTCAGCGGCGACGCCAGCTGCCCGGTGACTTTATTGCCGGACCTGAGCGCCGGGGGCCAGGAGGAGGAGCTGCGGAACACCGTCATGCAGCTTCGGGAGACCATCGTCCAGCAGAAGGATACCATCTCCAAGCAGCTGGGCACCATCAACGAGCTGACCACCAAGCTGTCCCTCTGCGCCTCGGCCGCCAGCGACCGGAAGTCCGGCAAGGGGGGAATGTGGGGGAAGGACAAGCAGAACACGATGGGTGACGTTCCCACGGACCCCAACGACTCTATCGACAGCCTCGGGAAAACCATGCAGGGGCTCAAGGAGCGGCTGGAGAACCTGGAGGTGAGCGGGAGCGCATGCGTAAAACCGAGCTTCGCTTTCTGGGAATCAGGAATTAAATCCGTTTGTCTAATTTGACTAATCAGCAATAATGAATTACAGAATAGATATTTTTAGCATCAAAAGCACGAGTGAATCAGAACCCAGATGGTTCTGAAGGCCGTAACAGACCAGAACCGAACTACTTTCCCTGAAATGAACTACTTTAATAGACCTTTTCCCTGAACTGAACTGCTTTCCCTGGTGGTGATGTTAGGCTCCCACAGGAAGTCTCCTGATCTGTAATGCTGCACTTCCTGTTTGATCTGCAGCAGCAGCAGATGAGGGCCAACTTGTCGGGCGCCTCGTTCCCCAGCGAGCTGCGGGAGCTGCTGCAGCGCCGCCTGGGAGAGCTGGAGAAGCAGCTGCTGAAGAAGGTCAGCAGCCTGGAGGAGGAGAAGAGCCAGCTGTCCAACGCCACGGCCGCCTACCGGCTGAAGACCGAGAGCACGCTGAACGCGCTGGTGGAGAGGATCAGCGAGCTGGAGAAAGGTACGCCGGCCTGCAGCCGCCTTGCACTCAGAGCTCCCTGCTCCCAGATTTCAGGCCTGATTGCTGGTTTCCAGCTGTAATACCCGAAGCTGTGAGTTGACTCTAGATTTCTGACTCTAGATCTATAACTCTAGATTGTTCCTCTTTAATATCTTCAGTTCCTGCTCAGCAGCAGAACGTTGGTTCTGATAAAACGCATGGAAGTTTGTTGGGAATAAATTGGCAGAAAATAAAAAAATTTGATTTGAATTTTTGCAAATCCAAGTCCAGCTGAGCTCAGAGGGAAGGTGAGACAGAACTTTAGGCGCTGACCCTGCTGCCGTCTGTCCTAACAGGGGCCGGAGACTTTAAGCCCCCTGAGCAGTTCAAGCTGTCCCTCCCACAGAGGACCAACTACCTGTACGGCCGCATCACCAAGTCCCTGCCGGAGATGTACGCCTTCACGCTCTGCATGTGGATCAAGTCCAGCGCCAGCCCTGGCGTGGGAACGCCTTTCTCCTACGGCGTTCCGGGCCAAGCCAACGAGATCGTCCTGATCGAGTGGGGCAACAACCCCATCGAGCTGCTCATCAACGACAAGGCAAGTGTCCGGCCGCGGCAGCCGCTGCCGGGGCCAATCAGGCTGCCATAGAGGTCGCTAACGCTAACAGGTTGCAACAGGCTGCTAACGCTCATAGCTGCTATAGGCCAATAACGCTAACAGGTCGATAATGCTAATGGGTCGCTATAAAGGCAGCTAATGCTAATGGCTGCTACAAAGGCTGCTAATGCTAACAGGCCGCTAACGCTAGTGATCGATATAAAGGGCAGATAGCGCTAACAGGCAGCTAACACTAATGGTTGCTATAAAGGCCAATAACGCTAACAAACAGCTAATGCTAATGGTTGCTATAAAGGATCGATAACGCTAACAGGTTGCTAATGCTAATGGGTCGCTATAAAGGCAGCTAATGCTGATGGCTGCTACAAAGGCTGCTAATGCTAACAGGCCGCTAACGCTAATGATCGATATAAAGGACCGATAGCACTAACAGGCAGCTAGCACTAATGGTTGCTATAAAGGACCAATAATGCTAACAGACAGCTAAAGCTAATGGTCGTTATAAAGGACAGATATTGCTAACAGACAGCTAACGCTAATGGTCGCTATAAAGGACAGATAACGCTAAAAGGAAGCTAACAGTAATGGTCGCTATAAAGGCTGCTAATGCTAACAGGCCGCTAATGCTAACAGATAGCTAATGCTAATGGTCGCTATAAAGGACAAATAACACTAACAGACAGCTAACGCTAATGGTCACTATAAAGGCCAATAACGCTAACAGACAGCTAATGCTAATGGTCGCTATAATGGCCGATAACGCTAACAGACAGCTAATGCTAATGGTCGCTATAAATGCCTATAACGCTAACAGACAGCTAATGCTAATGGTCGCTATAAAGGCTGATAACGCTAAGAGACAACTAATGCTAATGGTTGCTATAAAGGACAGATAACGCTAAAAGGCAGCTAACACTAATGGTTGCTATAAAGGACCAATAACGCTAACAGACAGCTAAAGCTAATGGTCGTTATAAAGGACAGATATTGCTAACAGACAGCTAACACTAATGGTTGCTATAAAGGACCAATAACGCTAACAGACAGCTAAAGCTAATGGTCGTTATAACGGACAGATATTGCTAACAGACAGCTAACGCTAATGGTCGCTATAAAGGACAGATAACGCTAACAGACCGCTAATGCTAATGGTCGCTATAAAGGCAGATAATGCTAACAGACAGCTAACACTAATGGTCACTATAAAGGCAGATAATAGTGGCCAACAGGCCACTATCAAGACTGCTAATGGGACATGTGGTTGGGCTGCAGGTGGCCCAGCTGCCGCTGGAGGTCCGGGACGGGAAGTGGCACCACATCTGCATCTGCTGGACGACCAGGGACGGCCAGTGGGACGCCTACCAGGACGGAGACAAGCTGGGTGCCGGAGACAATCTAGCAGCCTGGCACCCCATCAAGCCTGGAGGAGTCATCATCCTGGGGCAGGAGCAGGTAGCAGGAGGTCACAGGGTCAAGGGGCCTAAGAGTCAGAGGTCACAGGGTCAGGGCTTTGTGCGGGAACCTCTCTGTATTTTGTGCAGCACAGGAGGAACCCGCTGTGACTCCAAGCTGCTGAGCATCTTTGAAGCTTTTCAGTTTAGAAAGAACAGAAACCACCCGGGGTCAAACCCGGAGCTAAAGGTCATGAACTCTAACAGAACCTGGCTGACAACAGGAATCAGGCTAAAGTTAGTGCTAACCCGACTCAGAACCAGAACCAATGATTCACTTCGGTGAACCAGAACAACTGGAGCTCTGCTGGCCTCAGCTAAGGTCAGAGGTCATGATTCAAAGAGAAAATGGCCTCCATGAGAGACCAGAACCAGAACCACCACTGACCCAGACAAACACAAAGACCTGCCTCAGACTGACCACAACCAGGGGGGAAGTAACTAGTTACATTTACTCCTGTTGCTGTAACTAAGTACAGTCAGTAGCTGCACTTTAACTTTGACTTGAGTATTTTTTCAGTGAAGTATTTTACTCAGTTACAGTAGAGATCTTAAAGAGAAGCACTGATCCTGCTGGGAAACCCAACCAGTATGGTTCCAGTTTACTGTGATGGAGGAATCAGTTCAATTGGGAGGAAGGCGGCAGTTTTCCCATTCCCACCAGCTGCATGTGATCATCCCAGTAATGATAACCATAATATCAGGCCAATCAGGAGTGTCCCATTCTGACCGGAGCGCTCTCGTTCACCTGCTAGCTGCTAGCTGCCGCTGTGTTTGTCCCTCGCAGGACGTGGTAGGCGGCCGGTTCGATGCGGGCCAGGCCTTCGTGGGGGAGCTGAGCCAGGTGAACATCTGGGACCGCGTCCTGAAGCCGGCCGAGATCCGGTCCATGGCCAACTGCAGCGCCTACCTGGCCGGGAACGTGGTGGCCTGGCTGCCCGGCAGCGTGGAGGTGTTCGGCAGAGGCGCCTCCAAGCGCCCCCTGGAGGTCTGCCAGGAGCGGCTCCCCAACTTCTAGAGCGTCGCTCTGTGTCCGGAGACTGTCACCATGGCAACGCCGTCCTGGACTTCCTGTCAGAGTTTACATCTCCAATGTTTGGTTGGAGCTTTTAATGTGAAAGTTTCTGAAAGCTCTTCATCCATCCATCTGTTCATCCATCCATTCGCAGCTGTTTTCCATACATTTTTACTAGTAATGTTAGCTTTCATGCATTTTTGGGTTTAGCATTAGCTTCCATGCGTTTTGGGGTTTAGCATTAGCTTCCATGCATTTTTGGGTTAGCATTAGCTTCCATGCGTTTTTCGGTTTAGCATTATTTTTCATGTGTTTTTGGGTTTAGCATTAGTTTCCATGCGTTTTGGGGTTTAGCATTAGCTTCCATTCATTTTTGGGTTTAGCATTAGCTTCCATGCATTTTGGGGTTTAGCATTAGCTTCCATGCATTTTTGGGTTAGCATTAGCTTCCATGCGTTTTTGGGTTTAGCATTAGCTTCCATGCATTTTTGGGTTAGCATTAGCTTCCATTCATTTTTGGGTTTAGCATTAGCTTCCATGCATTTTTGGGTTAGCATTAGCTTCCATGCGTTTTGGGGTTTAGCATTAGCTTCCATGCATTTTTGGGTTAGCATTAGCTTCCATGCGTTTTGGGGTTTAGCATTAGCTTCCATGCATTTTTGGGTTAGCATTAGCTTCCATGCGTTTTTGGGTTTAGCAATATTTTCCATGTGTTTTTGGGTTTAGCATTATTTTCCATGTGTTTTTGGGTTTAGCATTAGTTTCCATGTGTTTTTGGGTTAGCATTAGCTTCCATGCATTTTTGGGTTTAGCATTAGCTTCCATGTGATTTTGGGTTTAGCACTAGTTTCCATGTGTTTTTGGGTTTAGCATTAGCTTCCATGTGTTTTTGGGTTTAGCATTAGCTTCCATGTGTCTGGGTTTAGCATTAGCTTCCATGTGTTTTTGGGTTTAGCATTAGTTTCCATGTGTCTGGGTTTAGCATTAGCTTCCATGTGTTTTTGGGTTTAGCATTAGCTTCCATGTGTTTTTGGGTTTAGCATTAGCTTCCATGTGTTTTTGGGTTTAGCATTAGTTTCCATGTGTCTGGGTTTAGCATTAGTTTCCTTGTGTTTTGGGGTTTAGCAGTAGCTTCCATGTGTCTTTGGGTTTAGCATTAGCTTCCATGTGTCTTTGGGTTTAGCATTAGCTTCCATGCATTTTTGGGTTTAGCATTAGCTTCCATGTGTCTGGGTTTAGCATTAGCTTCCATGTGTTTTTGGGTTTAGCATTAGTTTCCATGTGTTTTTCGGTTTAGCATTAGCTTCCATGTGTCTTTGGGTCAGTTCTGTGCAGAGCAGCAGGATGAACCTTGCTGGGTTGTTTACCTGCTGTCTCTCAGATCTGTTAAGCTGCTGAAGCAGGTGTGACGTGAGTCGCTAATGACACAGATTGCGTGGGATCTTCAGGCTCAGTTGGCACAAACAGCAGCAACAGGTGTGCTATGTGGCATTAGCAACGCTTAACTGATGAAAGGCCAGAAGGTCAGGTGAGAAGCCCCACCCCATGGTTTCTCCAAAGCATGTTCAGGAAAATTAAATGTTTTAATTTCATCTAAGTCTTCCTAACTTACTGAATATTTGACTATTTCTAATCCAGCTTTATTAGGTATACCTGTTCAGCTGGCCAATCAGCCTCCAGATGAGCTCAGATGTCCGAATAGCAGCCATGTTGGAGGTTCTTAAGGTGGAGCATTGTTTGACCCTATGAAGGCTATTTCTGAAAGGGTCTGGACATCCAAGCAGACGCCAGAGAGAAGCCTCTTCTACAGATTTAGACACGGCTTGTTTCACTAGAACTTTTGATTCTAACACCATTTGCTTTGACTGCTGGGTTTAATACTCATGAGGTTCTGGACTTCCTTCCGGTACCTGCCAACTACACTTACATGAGGTCTGGTCCTGATTCCCTAAACTAAAATTGCCGTTTGTTTTCTACTCCAGGTAAGATACTGACTTGTCAAACGCACTCCAAAGAACCCAGTCTACGTTTTTGGAACAGCTCCTTCAGTTCTGATTGTTTAAACATAAACTGCACATCAATGACTCATTTATTAAATCCATTTAAATGTCAACCTCTCTGAGTAGACCAGTCATCAATATTTAATCACTGCTCAGCATTTCCTCTCATGGACAAACAGAAACAGACATTACTAGTTGATCAGCTTTATTCAGGATAACAGCCATAACGGGATGAGTCTGGTCACTCACATGGTCACTGGTAGAAATCTAGAAATCAATCAGGAGAAGATGTGAGCAGCAGTTCTGACTGAGGAGGTTCCAGTCCTAAACTCAGGTGAGTAAAGGTGAACATGTAGCTCCATGTAGCTCCTGGACGTCGTTCAGCAGCAGTACTGGCTCCCAGGCTGCAGGATGAGGGGAACTCTCTCTCCTTTCTCCACAGAGGAGAAGCTGAGAATGATTTTAGAGTTTTGGTCCTTCAGAAACGTGGCGTTGCTGGAAACGGCGACCTGCAGGACGGACATAAACCCACCCAGTGTCAGCAGCCAGCGACACGAAGCAAAGCTGCAGATCTACAATTTAACTAGAAACTTCTGCACACTGTAGGAAACTATAATATACTACATTATGCCACACTATATTATAATATGTACTTTACTATGCAACACTGTGTGATACTACACTACCACTATACTACTGTACATTATACTAGAATATGCTAAATTAAACACTACACTATACTAGACCTGTCGCGATAAACGATAAATCAATTAATACGATAATTTAAAACTATTGACGTCATTTTAATTATCGTCTCTTCCACCCTTTTTCTCTTTCTGTTGATGACACTGAATGAAAAAAGGTTCAACTCCGCTGCTCTCCACTGACCCTCCCTTCCTCATTTCCTCAGTGTAATGTCCAGTTCACACTACACCATCTTAGAGCTGTCGGCCGATTGTCGGCCCATTTTCAAAACCTGAGAGATCACACATTAGCCCACAGAAATCCTAGGTAGAACGGTTCCATCGGGTTCCATCGGGTTCCATCGGGCCGTGTGGTGTCCAACAATGGGAACAAAATAATGGCTACAAGTCCAGTGAAGTCATTTTAAAACCAGGCATTAATCAATGCTTTACTACAATCTACCTGCAGTGCATGTGTCTCTAGTGTCAGCGTAACGTCCTGACTGAATGAAAATCATTAGAACCTTTTTATGTCACGTTAACGAAGAACAGCTGAAAAGTTACCGGGTTCATCAACTGGTACCAATTTGGCTCCAACTCCTCCCCTCATCATTTCTATATTCTTTACACCAAATGTTTTATAAACATTAATGTTGTTTCCACATATCATCTCCAATGTCCGCTGGACTTCGGGTTGCTCCGTGTCAGCTGTTTGGGATTCCCCTCTGTAATTTCCCCTCAGAAAGCAGGAGGAGAATCCGGCTTTCTGATTGGCTACCTGTCACATTCAACAGGCTGCGTTAAGCTCCCAGTGGGGAAAACCCCTGATTTAGATCGGAGCGCCACAACGATCTAAATCAGTGTAAAAAGGTCTTCAAACAATATTATCGTTTATCGCAATAATTTTTGAGACAATTAATCGCTCAGTAAAATTTGTTATCATGACAGACCTAACTATACTATTCTATAACACACTGCAGTGTACCATGTAGATACTACTGCTAGCTGTACTGTCATACTTTACTATTACCACACTATGCTGCCCTGTAGTATAAAATACTACATCATACTATATTATACTATAGTATAATGCTAGTAAATTATTAGCACAATACTATGGCAATATTATACTAGTAGTATAGTATAAAACTGTGCATTAGCATAGTACAAAGTGCTATGCTAATGGAGTATTATTCCAGCTGCCGCCATGTTGTGCTGGTTGTGTGTCGTACCTGTGAGGTGTTTAGTTGCCGAGGGCGACAGGCGATGGCCAGGATGAAGGAGAAGGTGGCAGCGAGAATAGCGGCGCAGCTCAAGATGAACAGCAGGTGGCAGCGATCTGCAGAAACAGCCATGTCAGCCTGAAACACCTCATGGTTTCATCGCCTCACACAGAAACGGCAACAATGTTACTACGGATGGTAAATATAAAGCCGTTCCTCTGACAAGGTTCTCAATAATGAAAAACCCTAAACCAGGAACCATGGCGGCTCCATGAGTTTCTAATGGGACCAAATGAAGGAACAGACTGGAGTTCGTTTTGGTGAAAAAGCTGGAATCTCTGAATCACGGGGATAAACGGATCCGACCGGAACGATCCTTCAGCCACGGCCGCCATGTGGGACCGGTCCGGTTGGGCTGAGTCTGTCTGGGAAGCTAAAACGTTCCAATGAAAGCTCCAGATGAATCGCTTGTTGTTTTTCTGCTCTGAGTTTTCTGCCAGGTTCCTCCTGGGTAAAGACTCGAATATTTCTGATGGACCATTTCTTCTTCTATGGTCTTGGCGCGGTCGGTGCTCACCGTTCCTCGTGACCTTGAGGTTGAAGGTCGTCCGCAGCGCGCTCACGGCGTTGCGGGCGCCGACGTCCAGGCAGTGCAGGCCGGCCGAGGTGAAGGTGTGGCTCAACCGCAGGCTGGCGGCACGCAGCAGGGTCAGCGTGCAGCCCGCTGCCGGGTCCGGGGCGCAGTTCCTCAGGAACTGCCAACAAACCCACATGGGAGGACTGGACACACAGCAAGGAACCGGGTCAGAAAACAGAACCGGGTCCCGACCAGCGGACAGGTTCTGGTGCTGCTCACCTCCCGTCCAGCTGCAGGTCCAGGCTGGAGTTCTGGTTCACACTGTAGGCCGACGGCGCCACCAGCTGGATGCTCCTGACCGCATCTGGAGTGAAATCCCAGACGGGTTGTGAGGGTTTGGACCCAGCTGGTACCGGGTCATCAGCTGTCTGCTAAAGTATTCACACCCCCTTCACAAACACAAGAGAAACAGAGAGGGCCTCTCCCCCCTTTACTCTGACACCCATAAATACAGCTAATGTGGAAATGCTAACATCCTGAGCTAACTGTTGAAAATGTTCCAATAAAATGCAAAGTCCCATTTTTCCTGTAACTGGATCTTCAGTCAGGATCTGAGCTTCCAGGACCAACATACACCAGAAGTTGAACAAACCCAGCACTTGGACTTCCTGGGCGTAGACTCCAGCAGGAGCGAGCTGCGGCGGGTCGCCTCCGACGTTCAGCCGCAGCGTGTAGTTTCCTGACTCCGAGTATCGGTACCGGACCACCGGCTCGGTTCCCCGGATCACCTCTCTGCACCAAAGACAACAATAAGCACGAGACGGAGCAGAAGGGAGCCACAGGACGGCGCCATACCCGTTTCCCAGGTCCCAGGTGTAGCTGAACCCGGCCGAGCTGAAGTTCCTCTCAGGATCCAAGAGTTCAAACACGGTCTCCGTGGCAACCCCTGAGGCCAGTACTCCCGAGTCTCTCAGGTAGGTGGTGCCGCCCTCCGTCTGGTAGAAGACCAGCCTCCCAGCGACGAGCTCTGCCATAAACACACCAACGAGTTCCAGGGTCAAGAAACAACCAAACCGCCGGCGACTGCAGAGGCGCCGCTGCACGACGTACCCGGGTCCGTCAGCGGGCCGGCAGCCTCCGTCAGGGCAGCGGCCGTCAGCAGGAGGCGCAGCAGGAACCACGCAGGATGCACTCTGCAGAACAAAACGCTCAGAAAGGATTCTGGGAGGAAAACGGCTTCAACACCACAGAAGTTGTTACCTGTCCATGTCTGCTGCTGCTTTGCTCCAAACGGCCCAGCTCTCCGACCGAGGAGGCAGCGAGAGTGGAGTAAGGGTGGAGCGTTACCCTGCTCTCTGAGCTCCAGCGCTAAAAGCCTGAAATCGGCAGCATGCGTTCAGTCAGGAGGCAGCAGAAACACAAGCAGCTTTTGAAGGAGGTTCTGGTTCCGTCACGCTCTCTCAGTTCATTAATGTTGATCTCATAATTTCCTCTGAGACACAAATCAGAGCTGAACGCTCAGCTGATGTTTGGCTTTTCTAATGGTTATAGAACTACAAAGTGGGTTTTCTGAGAATGATTCAACTTCTCAGAAAGTTGAATCATGAAGAGCAGATGAAAAGGTTTGGCCTTTGTGCTTCGGTTCTGGTGTCAAACAGCTGACCCAGAACTTTTCTAAGGTTAGGAATGGTCAAATCCAGAAAACAAGCATGGGAAGCAAACTTTTCTCTTAGAGATCCAAATGTGAACTAAGAGTGACCATCTGGACCATCGGGCGTCACACATTCCTGGTTCTTGTCATCCACGTCCATCTGTCCCGACCGGGTTGTGACATTGTCCGCCCACAGTCAGCCATGCCCCCCTGGACTGGAAGCCGTTTGTTGTTTTTACCTTAAAGTGGCCAACTCTCTGCTATTCCTATAGTGATTTGACACAGTAGGGGTTTCCACACTTCCCATATCTGTGGCTTCTGTCACTTTTTTCAGCAGTTAAAGCTGTTTAATCCATTATTAACAAGTCTAAACCTGTTTTTCCGAGCCGCCTTTAAACGCAACATGAGTGCTAAGACGCTAGCTGGGTTTACACCTGCTGCTGCTGTGGAGCTGCACAGGATGGTGTTTGAATCATGGTAGCAAAACGCAAAGAACTTTGCAGTTTTATGTTAGCTAAAAGATGACCAGCTAATGTTAGCTAAAAGATGACCAGCTAATGTTAGCTAAAAGATGACCAGCTAATGTTAGCTAAAAGATGAGAAGCTAATGTTAGCTAAAAGATGACCAGCTAATGTTAGCTAAAAGATGACCAGCTAATGTTAGCTAAAAGATGACCAGCTAATGTTAGCTAAAAGATGACAAGCTAATGTTAGCTAAAAGATGACAAGCTAATGTTAGCTAAAAGATGACCAGCTAATGTTAGCTAAAAGATGACAAGCTAACACCAATACAGCACCTTAAGCCTGTTAACAAACATAGACTACTGCCCTCTGTGTTCAGAAGTGGGTAGTGCTTATTACATTAACTCGAGTAACTTTTTTTGTAAAAAAGGTACTTATAAGAGTAGTTTTACTGCACTGTACCTTTATCATTTACTTGAGTAATATTATTATTACTACGTAGATTCCTTTTGCTCCCCCATCCCGGAGCTGGTCGGGTACCATGAACCCAGTGTCCAGGTCTGGCACCAGCCATCAAATTATGGGCCAGAATAAATACTGCGGCCTTACCTTCCTCAAAACTCCTCCAGTGTGGCTGAGTTAAAACATTTAGGCCTTAAAAAGCAAAAACATGATTTAAAAACAACTTTAGACCTCGTGTCATAATGAAACAGCGCCCTCTGCTGGCCCCCCAGAGCATTTCATCAGTCGATGCGTCATCATTTAATAAGCGCTTCTCATCCCACCTGTTTTTTTTTTTTTTTTTTTTTTTTTTTTTATTTTTTTTTTTTATTGCAAACAAACAACATATATGAACAACATAGAACATTAATAATTACACAAATACAACATCAGAGGGCTTTACAGAACATAGAACAATTATTTTACAATGTCAAAATTAAATCGGTGCTCGAGGGTTGTAGTTCTTTAAGGGCAGTTATGATTTGAATGGCTTTAACATTTGAGCTGATTTTTAAAGATTCTATATAGATATTAATGGAAGATAATAAAATCTGGAAATTAGGCTTTTGTTGTAAACATTTGGAGGTATGAATATGATATTTACCATAATAAAAAAGTTAACAAGATATAAAAATTCTTTTTTGACAAGTTCACATTTCTCTATCCCAAACAAAATATCCTTATCTGTTAAAGTAATATTGAGCTTTTTTGATGAAAAAAAATTGACATATCTCTCCAGAATATTTTGGTGTAATTACAATCCCAAAAAAGATGAACAAGCTTTTCTTCATTATTTTTACAAAAAGTACACATAGGGTCCAAATTCCATTTATATCTTTGAATCAAAAAGGCTTTAACGGGATAAACATTATGAATAATTTTATAAGAAATTTCTCTAACTTTATTGTTTATTAAGTATTTTTTTGGGAGTAACCAAGTCCACTTCCAATTTATACTTTCAAAAATGCTGGACCAATAAGATATACAAGCCGGTGAAAAAACAACATCTCGTAATAGAATATTTCTTAACATTTTGTTGGTTGTTTTCTTACTTAAAAAAGGGCAATCACAATCAATATAAATGGAGTTTGGATCAAAATTTGGCATTAAGTGGATTTGACCTGAAGGTATAGATGATAAAAGCTTTAATGACCCACTGGGGATTGCGTCAAACACAATAGCATATTCTTTAGGGGTGACAGGAAATTGGAAAAGTAACATAAAATCAGAATAGGATAATAAATGACCATTTGGATTTAATAACTGGCTTACAAGTAATATTCCCCTATCAAACCATTTTCTATAAAAAATTGTCTTATTTTTGTATTTAATGTCTTCATTATTCCAAATATAGTATTTATGGGGAGAAAAATTGTGTTTGTACAAAAGTGACCAGCTTAACAGCATTTGTTTATGAAACGTAGATAGTTTTAGGGGTATTTTGGGTATACTATAATTGCATCTAAGAAGAAAGGGTAATCCTCCAATTTTGTCAAAGTTGTAAATGGGAATAGCATACCATATAGAGTTTGGGTTTTTTAGAAGATTTTTTAAGTATTTAATTTTGAATGAATTGTTTAAAGATGTAAAGTCAAGAGCTTCAATTCCACCTTTTTCAACTTTATTCATTAGAATATTTTTCTTGATGAGATGGCATTTCTTTTTCCATAAAAAGTTAAAGTTTATTTTATTAATATTATTACTGATTTGTTTGGGAACATCAAGAGCAAGGGCCGGATAAACGAGTCTAGATATGCCTTCAGCTTTGACTAATAATGAACATCCTAAAAGAGAGAGATCTCTCTGGAGCCACAAATTAAATCTTTGTTCAACTATTTTAATTATAGAGTTAAAATTGTCTATTGATCTTATATTTTGATCTTTAATTATTGTGATTCCAAGATATTTAACTTTGTCTTTTATTGGAATATTGAGGTATGTCCCTTTTAAATTAGATTTAATGGAAAACAGTTCACATTTGTTTAGATTTAAAGTCAAACCAGATGCTTTGGAGAAGGTGTTGATGATTTCAATAGAGTTTTTTATTTCATATTTATTTTTTAAAAAAAGTGCAGTGTCATCAGCAAGCTGGGAAATTATGATATTTCTATTTGCAACATTAATCCCTGTAATTTTTTCCTTGATTTTAACTGAAAGAATTTGCATGGCCAGAATGAATAGATATGGGGAGACTGGACACCCTTGTCTCAGACCTCTTCTCAAATAAAATCTTTTAGAGCAGCCATGTGACAATTTTACAGATGCATTACAATTCCTATATAACATTTGACAACTTTTAATTAAGATTTGTCCGTATCCAAATACTTCTAGTGCTTTAAATAAAAATGTATGTTCCACTGTGTCAAAGGCTTTAAAAAAATCTAGAAATAATATGAGACCATCCCCCTCTATTAACTCTGAGTAATCTAGCAGATCCAAAATAAGCCTAATATTATTAGTTATATGTCTACCTGGTATGAATCCAGACTGAGTTTCATCAACCACTTCTTCAAGAGTATTCTTAATTTTTGTAGCAATACAACCTGCAATAATTTTATAGTCATTTTGTAGTAATGTAATTGGTCGCCAGTTATCCAGAAGTAGCTTGTCTTTTTTTGGTTTTGGAATCAGTGTAATCAGACCTTGGGTCATTGTTGGTGGAAGTGATCCAGAATCCAAACTTTCAAGATAAACTTGATGTAAAAATGGCGATAGTTGATCTGAAAATTTTTTATAAAACTCTGCATTGAGGCCATCAGTCCCGGGTGATTTATTTAGTTTTAGTTTATTGATGGATTTTTGGATGTCATCAAGTGAAATCAAGGAATCACATTCTTCTTTATTATTTATACTAATTTGTTGCATTTTATTCAAAGAGTTAAAAAATTGTGTAACAGTTTCATCAGAACATCTTGACTGATAAAGTTCTTGGAAAAAAGTTTCACAGTAAGTAGAAATTTGAACAGGGTCTTCACAGATATTATTATTGATTTGAAGTTTCATAATACTGTTAAATATTTGGTGTCTTTTTTCTAGACTAAAAAAATAAGAAGAATTTTTTTCTCCTTCTTCTAACCATTTCTGTCTCGATCTGATGTAAGCTCCTTTAGCTTTGGAAACGTAAATATCGTCCAGGTTCAGTTGTAAATGGTTTAATCGAATCTTTTGTTCTTCAGATATATTTTCTGGCAGAACATTGTTCAATAAGATAATTTCTTTTATTACTTCTGATTCTACTTTCCTTTTTCTTTTAGCAATCTCAGCTCCAGTTTTCATAAACATTTTTCGAAGTTCATATTTTAGAAGTTCCCAATTTTTACTAAATTCCTTCTGACTGCAAGCTGTATTCCAATACTTTATAATTATTTGTTTAACGTTTTCTTCTACTGTTTTATTTTCTAACAGTGTAGAATTGAGTTTCCAGTAAGCTGTAATTTTATTTTTTCCGTATTGGTTTAAATTAGTTTTTTCAATTAAAATAAGCTTGTGGTCTGATAAAGGAGCTGGAAGAATCTCCGACTTAATTTCATCACCTATTAAATCAGACACCAGCCAGAAGTCAATTCTTGATTTAAAGGAGCCTGTTTTGTTTTTCCATGTAAATTCAATTTTGGAGCTATTTTTTTGTCTCCATACATCAATCAGGCCAAAGGTTGACATAAAGTTTTCTAGAACTGTGTTTGTATTTGTATTAGCTTTTGGAGGAAATCTATCCAATGCATCATTTAGAGTCAAATTGAAGTCCCCACCAATAATAATATTCATATTATGATATTTTCCATAAAAGTAATTAACCCCGTTACTTAATCTATCATAAAGTTGCATATTTTCTGCTTTGGTATTGTATCCATATACAGAACCCAACAAAAGAATTTCTTCATTTATTGATATAACTAATAAAGCAAAATGTCCATATGCATCTAAGAGTGAACATAATACATCTCCACTGAAGTTGTGTTTTAATATTGCCACTCCTGCTGATTGAGTAGTGCCATGTGCCAGCCATAGTTCGTCCCCCCATTGACTTTTCCAGAATTTGGTATCATTTGCAGTTGAATGAGTTTCTTGGATAAAACAGAAATCTGCTTTAAAATTTTTAATATACAAAAAAGTTGCCTTTCTTTTAATGTTGTTCCTTAACCCTCGAGCATTGAGTGAAATAACTTTAAAAAAAAGAAATGCTACTAAGTGTTGTAGCTTCTAACCCTGAAAATTGAGTTGCAAAAAAATCTAACAAACTCTCCCAATAGAAACATTATAGAATAAACGGAGCTTTTTCAATATTTAAATGTCATTACTTAACTTTTAGTTCTGATTCTCAAGATGTCTTCTAGTCATTAGCAGGTTCAAGTTCTTTTCTCTTTCCTCCTTTGTCAATAACAAAAGCTCTGGGACCGATGTAAAAGGCTGTTTTCCCTTCTTCGCGTGCTTTTTTCACCAGTGGCCACAGCATGTTTCTTCTCTGACGGTCCTCTGGGGAGAAGTCCTCCTTGAAGCGCAGGTTGCTTGATTTCAGAAAAGATGACTGTTTGGCCGCCTTCCATACTGTATCCCTGTAGTGTCTCATGGAGAACTGGATAATCACTTCTCGAGGACGACCAGTGCCTGTAACGCGACCCAGCCGGTGTACGCTGTCGATGACGTCTGGTAGTTTCTCTTTGCATCCAGGCGCTGTCTTCTGGCAAATGGAAATAACCTTGCTACGAACATCTTCTCCTTCTTCTTCGTTTATTCCCGAAAGCCGCAAATCCCATCTTCTTTTATAACGTGAAAGTTCGAGCAGCTTATTTTCCATTTGCAGCACCTTTTTTTCTGATTTCTCAACTCTCTTGACGGTTTCGGTCATCTTTTCTTGTATTTCTTTCATTTCAGCATGGATATAATCCACCGAATCTTTGAGATCATTTATGCTTGCTTGAAGACTGTCCGCTCTCTCGTTAATCGTCAACTTTAAAGTTGTTATAATATTTTCAGCGAAGTCATGGTCTTCCGTCGATTTATGACTTTTAGCCGACATTTTAGTTGGTGTATTTTCTGTGCTAACGGATTTGCGCTTACCACTTGCAGCCATTCTTGAAATTTTTAGGACGTCTTTTTCAAACAGCTTTAAGCACAATATTTGACGAATGTCTCAGAATAAACGCTTCCCTGCGTTAAAACAGCAATAATAGCTCCTTATCCAGACAATCACGGGAGAGCTTGCAAAGAACGACCGCTCACGCCGCCATCTTGTTCGGCTACCCTCATCCCACCTGTTGACTTTAATAAGTGACGCCTCGTTACGTCACAGGACCCGCCCTCCTCCTCCTCCTCGGTGTCCGGGTCCGGACCACTCCGCCCAGCAGTCTGTCCGCCGCTGAGTCCCGGAACGTCTCTGCCCTCAAGCGCGGAACCGAGGTCCGGACTAGAGCCGCTGGGAGTTCTACTGTCACCAAGGACAAGCTGGGATTACGGAACCACGTTTGGGTTTTCCTGAGTTTTGTTACCTGGAAGAGAGACGAGCTACCGTCATGGCGAGGACGCCCGACGGAGTGAGTAAACTGACGGAGAGCACGTTCAAGGTGAGACAGACACACCTGAGACAGACACACCTGAGACAGAAACATCAGGGACAGACAAGCAGTTCGGTCCGGTTCGGTTCGGTTCTGCTCTCTGGGGAAATGAGCCGTTCTCAACTGAATTGATTGAGTCTTCAGTTTTTGATGGGTTATCTCGAGTAAATTCATGCGCTGGATGTTTGCAGCTAACCTCCACCTGTGTCAGGTATGAGAGCCCAGCCGGCCCGAGACAGAAGCAAACCCAGCTTCTGCTGCTCTGGACCCAAACAGAGACTCGGCCTCTTCTCAGAACAGGGATGAGCTCAACCAGCTTGTTGTTGGCCAGATTGGATTCATTTCTGAGGCAGGCGTCACATTTCATACTCTGTCAAAATTTTATCTTTGTTGGAGTGAAACAAGATATTAGAGAAATCTTTCAGGGACAGAGTAAAAGTTTGTGAAACGTGTCAATCCAGCTGTGAACAGATTAATCCTCATCTTGACTGCCTAATCTTGTTGAGTAATCCATGTTTGTTATCAGGTCCAATGAGCTGGAATATTTGATGATATTCAACTGTAATCCAGATTATCTGAAGGAGCTGCGATACGGTGCATGCTTTCACACTCCAGCCTTTCCTGCGTCATCTTAGGCTCAACCAGTTAAACCAGAGCTTCGAGGCCCCGCTTGACAATTAGATTAACTCATCATTAATCTGTCTTGGCTGGAAGGAACCAGCCTGGAGGTCAAAGGTCAAACTGGGAGAGGGATGAAACCAGGAACTGGACTCTGTCCATATAAAGTGCTCCCTGTCCTTGATCTCTTGGTGGTGCTGCTGGGTTGGGGCTTCGCTTTGTGACAATGGAAAGGAAAGATACACACACACACACACACACACACACACACCACTTTGTGTTTTCCCAGCCTAGAGGTCAAGTTAAAGATTGAAGGTTATTGTCGTCATGACGACATTTATAGACCAACCGCAGGAAGAGACTGACCTGGCTCTCCAGCCAGAGCAGCAAGGGGACTCGCTCTGCTCTTCATCGCTCCTCTTCCTCCAACGATCAGAGATGTTTACTGGGAAAGCAGCAGCAGTGGGGCTGCTGGGGCCAAGTGGGAATAACTAACTGGTTTCTGGTTCTGGTTCACAGAATGTGATGGAGCAGTTCAACCCGGCCCTGAGGAACCTGGTCAACTTGGGAAAGAGCTACGAGAAGTCCGTCACAGGTGAGGTCACCGGGGTCACCAGAGGTCAGTGGGGCAACTGCTGCTGCTGCTGATGATGATGATGATGTTCACAGCGGTTTTCTCTTGCAGCCATGACCGCGGCCGGAAAATCTTACTTCAACGCCGTGTCAAAGATCGGAGAGAACGCCATGGTGTCGCCCATGTCCAGGGAGCTGGGTGAGCGCAGCTGATTGGTTCAGGCCTGGTTGCCATGGTGTCACTGGGGTCGCCATTAATTAGCTCAAACTTTCAGCCCAACATGATGCCGATTCAGTGACTCTGGGAAAACCAGCCAGTGTGTCGCTTTCAGCCACATGAAAACTGTTTCTCAGTACCAACAGTTCTAGAAATCTGTGACCGGAGCGGAGATTCGTGTCTGTCTGAGGGAAAACAGAGATTTAGGGTCCCGTCTGTCCGTCCCTTTTATTTATGAAGCGCCTTCATACCAAAAGCGCACTAATAATATATCCATTGTTTCCTGGGCCACTTGAGGCCACAGTGGTCATCAGACCCTGGAGGCACCAGGCCAGGCAGCGTTGGCTGCATGTTCAGCCCTGTGACCCTGACGACCCCAAATAAAACCAGAGCTGCAGTCTGAAGTTCTGGTTCTGGAGACCAACCAGCATCTTGAAGCAGCTCAGGGTTCTACTGGACCTATTGCACTGCGGTTCTGGAAGCTCTGCTTCAGTGACTGAACACTAAAGGGGACATGCTGGTACCGGGCCGGTACCGGGCCGAGCTGCAGCTCCACCATGTGTTTTACAGGTTCCTGTTATGAATCAGGTTTCTCAGCCGCACCCTGCGGTGAACAATGGCCGCCTTCAGCTGCAGCAAATGTTTCTCTGCTGAGACGCGCTGCAGCTTCTGCCTCTTTGGACCCAATCAAAACCGGGTTCAGACCCATACTGGTCATGTGACCTGCTGCAGGCCACGCCCATTAGATGCTCCTCCACTAAACCAGAAACCAAACCGTCACCGACAACAAGACAGGTGAAAACATGACAACACTGGCAGATCCGACGCCTCGTGAAGCAGCTCTAACTGTTTTAAAACCATCAGATCAGCTCTGATGGCCTGGGGTCAAAGGTCATGTCCCTTGCAGCTGAATGATGTCATCAGTTATGAGCAAAGCTTTTTATTTTAAGGACTAAAATGGAGAGCATCAACACAAATAAATAACATGATCATAAATTAAAGCTTGAACACTTTCAATATTAAAACTTAAATTCGTAGAACAGGTGTGTGTGTGTGTGTGCGCGCGTGTGTGTGTGTGTGTGTGTCCACGGTTTTGGGTGCAACTGCAGTTCAAACAAGATTCTCTCTAAAACTCTGTTTCAGCTACAGTTTTAGTCCAGTCAGAGTAACGGTACTTCAAAGTATTATTACTCAAGTGAAAGTAAAGTACTTTGTAGTAAAACTAAAAGCTCATTCTGTCCAGTAGAAATAATTAGTTACTGCCCCGTTGTGCTGCAGCATCAGTGACCTCATCGTGACGGTGGTCAAAGCGCCGCTGCTGTCAGCTCGTCCTGAGGCAGCGGCCATTTTTAATAGCCGTCAGCAGGTGATGAAGACTCTGACCAAAGTTCAGGTTCTGAGCCAGCCCGTCCGGCTCCCTTATCAGAACCAAAGAGGTGGGGCTGTTCCGGTCCGAGGCGCTCCCTACTCATAAAGCAGGAAGGCCAGTCAGATTATTAATTCATAATCTGACCTGGATTAACAAAGCTAGAGTTAGCTGCTGACAGAACCAGACGGATGGGTTCTGGTTCTATCCAGTGATGCTCGCTCTCCTCTAAAGCCCGTTTCTGAGCGGTAGCATTACTCAAACATTGAAACGAGTTGTGTAGAAACTAAGTTGTGAATGAAACCGGGTCGGGCTGGATGCAGTACTGGGTCTGTATTGGAACATTTGTTGGTCTTCCTGTTGGACTCTGAAACCAATAAACCCAGTAGATATTCCCACCTGGCCCAGTTTGGTCATTTGTTCTGAACAGTTCATGGTTTAGAGGTTGAAGGTTTTCTCAGCGGCTCATCTTGTCTCTGCTGATCTCTGCTCCTACCTCAGCGTAATTCGACATGCTTTCTGTAGCTGAACTTCTCTCTGTTCTGTTGGACTGAGCAGCTCCTTGTTGTCTGAACACTAACTGGTTTGTTGCAGAAAGTGGTTGAGGTTTATTAGTATCGTCCTTCCCAGTAACTACAGACAGTAATAAAGCGGTTAGCTAGAACGAGCTTCAGTGTCGTGTTGTGAAAGAAAGCAGCCGTCGTGATGACCTCAACATGACATTGTCTTGCAGGTGTTGTTCTGAAGGAAATGGCCGAAAGCCACTGGAAGCTGCACACTGAACTGGAGGAGAATGTAAGTAGCTTTAAATCACATTTCATAAATATAAAGTGATAAATTGGTAAATATTTGGGTTTAGCCGTGCACCGGTTTCCAGAACCTCCGGTTTGATCCGTAAATCTTAGATTTGAATCTAGATATTGAGTCCAACAGAAGGACATTTCCACCGTGTTGGGCTGGCGCTGGGTTACCGGCGTTGGCGTGTCTCCCTCTAGGGGGCGCTCTGCGTGCCTGGAGGTGAACCATGATCTGAACGCTTCTCTCTGCAGTTCAAGCGGTTCCACAGAGAGATCATCGTAGAGCTGGAGAAGAAGACGGACATGGACGTAAAGTACATGACTGTGAGTGTTTGACTTCAGCACCTCCGTCTGAAGGACGTCCGTGTCTCATGTCTCCGTCTTCTGTCTGTCCCCAGGCTACCTTCAAGCGCTACCAGACGGATTACAAACAGAAGCAAGAGTCTCTGGACCGCTCCCAGACTGACCTGAAGAAGCTCAAGAGGAAAGGTCAATCCAAGCACGCGTTCAAGTACGACCTAAAGGAGAACGAGGTGAGACCGCCACACTGCCCCGACCTCTGACCTCTGCTTCTCCAGGTTCTGTTGAATGCTTCTGTTTGGATGACGGCCGGACCAAACGGATCCGCCGTTTGGACAGTTCAAGGCGTTGTCATAGCAACGCCCTTCTCCAGATGTCACTCTATGAACCAGTGTCGTTTCAACATGGCAGACACGTTTCAGCGTTGAACCGGTCGATGATGCATTTGGTGTCAGCTGAAAATCCTGTTGATTTTCTAAATATATGATCTGAAAATCTGATGTGAGATGTTTCCAGGAAGAATACAAGCTGCTATCAGTGATTTGGATGATTGTCGTCCCATTGACTAAAAGTCTGAACTTTCAGAAACAATCAGAACCCACCAACCTGTCCAATATTTTCTGAACTGAACAACAAGTTGACTGAGAAATCAGGAGTCTCTTAAATGTTTGAATCCAGACGTTTTGGACTTTCTCAGGTTGTTTTGTCATGAAAACGGAACCAGTGGGTAAAAATGGCATCCCATCTTGTCCTGTTTTACTCAGAATTTAAAATCTAGATCAAGGCTGAAAATGGAAGAGAAGACCCTGAAGTCTGTTTTCCATGTGGAAAGTTTCTCCCCGACCCGGCAGGAAAAACTCTTCCTCACATCCGTCTGGCCCGGCCGTCCTCCTCCAGTGAACCTGAAAGAGCAACAGAAAATATTTTGCTCTCTGCTGCGGTGGTTAATGTTTGACCTGATCGCTGGTCCGTCAGTTCGTTTCCTCAACTGGATCCAGCCGAGGTGGATTAGAGGCCAGACTTCAGACGAGGATGAAGCTCGGCAGAAGAGGCCATGAACACTTTCGGTTTGAAGACTTTCTATTCCTGATCAACCGGCTCTGACAGCTCATCTTTTACCTGCTGGAGTCTCTGCTGTTATTTCCCTCAGTTCTTCATCAAATCTGCTGAACTGGTGTTTGTTTATTTATCCAGGAGGGCTTTAAGCACCGCCCTCTTGGCTTCAGGTAGTGGCCAACATTTCTTTACAAGCAGATGAGGGATGAACAGAAATGTTCTCTCTTAAAGCTAACCTCAGGAATCTCATAGCAAACAGCTGAGTCACAGCTCTGAGGTTTTCCTGTGGACGACTTGAGGAAAGGCAGCACTGAATCAGAGCTGCTGCTCCTCTATCTCTGCTATTGGACGGAAATCCAAGAGACCAGACTCGGTTACCATGACGATCTGGAGAAAATGGAGAAAAAAAAGTAGAAAACAGTTTGGTACAGTCGGGGTCATCTGTGATATAAAAGGGAAATTATTAATTTGTGTTTGGGGCAGAAAGACACCCAGAGCTCCTGAACTCATCAGTGCCTTGATCTGCTGTTTTCACACCTCGAGTCTGTCAGCACTAAACTAATAACTGGAGCAATAGAAGCAAAGACCAGGGTGGTTTATGGGCTGATGAGCAGCAGCTCTGACTGTAAATTTGTGACGACGGCACATTCACTGATTCAAACAACACAGGAACCACTGTACAGTGAATCCAGGTACTCATATGCGGCCCGTGTCTCCGCAGTACCTGGAGACCATCTCGTCCCGCCAGATGGACATGCAGAAGTTCATCGCTGACGGCTGCAGAGAGGCGCTGGTGGAGGAGAAGAGGCGCTTCTGGTTCCTGGCTGAGAAGCACTGCATGTTTTCCTCCCAGCTCAGCAGCTTCCACGACAAGGTGAGGACGGACACAGACCTGCGTCTTCCTCAGTGGGGTCACGACCTTTAACCCTCTGTCCTTCTGTCTGCCAGGCCAAGGAGCTGCTGAGCACCAGACTGCCCAGCTGGCAGGAGAGATGCAGCAACGTGGACAAGGTTCCCGACACGGTGGCCTCCATGATCCAAGGTCTGTCCACTGACCCAGAGTCGGCGCAGACACGACGCCACAGCAAGGTGAGAACCTGCTGGGTCCGGTTCTGGTTCTGGTCAGTGAAACGTTCTGACAGAAGACTTGAGGAGCCTCATAGGATCCTAAGGTTCTGTTTCTGCAGATGCTCATGTTACTTTAGATCAGTAGGAACTGGGTCAGAATGTTTTGTCCATTGTTTGGGTCAAAGAGCAGAACCCAGCAGTGTGGGAACTTCCTTGCTCTCTAGTTCCTGGTCATAGTCCAGCTAAAGAGGAAGTTCTGGCTGCTCTCTGGCCCAGTTGAGTTATGGTTCTGATAAGAACTTGCCTGGTTTATGAGGTTCTGGACCCGAGACGCTCATCTGAGTTTCCTTGTTGTTCCTCAGAATCACGTGGGCCCACTGACTCCGCCTCCAGCACCGCCGCTGAAGATCAGCCCACTGGCCAACATGTTCAACCCCGAGCCCAGAACCCCTCTGAGCCCATCTTCGGACCTCAGCTCAGGTACCACCAGAGACACGCCTGTCCAGAACGCTGCGCCGGCCCGGCCAGAAAATCCTCCTGACTGTCCCTGTGTCCTCCAGTGCAGGGCAGCCTGGGAGACCTGTCCAGGTCCACATCCATGTCCTCCGGTCTCAGCGGGGGAACCAAGTTCCAAGTCAAGACCATCTTCCCTCATACGGCGGGCAACAACGACACGCTGCTCAGCTTCGACCACGGTGATGTCATCACGCTGCTCATCCACCAGGAGAAGGACGGCTGGCTGTACGGAGAGCTGGACCGGACGCAGCAGTGAGTGGTCCAGGTCCAACAGGACCGCAGGAAGTTCTGGTTGGTCTATGTTGGGTACTGGCTGATGCCTGGTTCTGGACTGGCCCAGATTAAGGTTCTGTAAATGTGAGCAGTCAGCATATAAGTGGAGAGCAGAACTTCATCCTAGTTCAGTTAAAAGAGCCAGGTCCGGTCCAGATCCCGGTATCTAGAATTCAGTCAAAATTCTGTCCAGCTCGATCCGATGCAATCCAGTCCCTGTCATCGCATCCAGATCCGGTTCCTATGGGCCAGATCTGTATGAACCGGGCCAGATTCAGTTTCTACAGGGCAGAACTTGGAACTTTTAGTTTCTTGCTTAGTGTGACTCCTGGACAGGTTCTGCTGGATGGATCAGAACCTCCTCCGTCTGCGAATCAGAACCAGCTTCAGTTGTCAAAGTGGTGGACCCAGTGGCCTCAGAACCGGTTGTGTTGGGTTCCAACCATGCGCAGGTCACTGGCTGCTCATAGGCCACGCCCCCCAGGAGGAAAGCTTCAGTTCCCAGCAGCAGAGGCGGTGGCTCAGAAGCGTGCTTCACATCGCTCAGCTGGAAGGACGGGTTTCCTCCGTCGGGTTAAAATCTTGCTGCTGTGATGCAGCGGGGTAGAAAGTATGCCTGGTATGTTTACCCCTCTTCCTCTCTGAAGCCTTTAGTGGAGCTTCATCATCATCAGCAGCTTCAGGAGGAGCAACTGGTTCTGGTTCCTCCACCTGCTTCAACTCGTTTCCCGTCAGGAGGAGGCGCCGCAGTTTCTGTCCCGCCTCAGTCGTCTCGTTAAGATGCTCTTTGTGCTGGACATCCTTCAGTCTGATGAGCCGAGTTTCTCCAAATGTCAGACATGATGGCATCATCTGGTGTGTGTGTGTGTGTGTGTCCAGACGCGGCTGGTTCCCCTCATCGTACTGCCGGCCCTACGCCGACCAGAGCACGTCCAGCAGGTATGGAGACATGGCTGCAGGTCAGGGGGCGGAGTCAGAGTTTCTCTGCTGACGTGTTGTTCCTCTGTAGCAGCAGCCTGAGCGCCGCCAGCCTGCAGGAGGAAGAGGAGGGTGATGAAGACTACGAGCCAGTCCTGCTGCCGCCACCCGACTACAGCGATGTCAACCCGTCCAAACCAGCACTCCCAGAAACGCCTCCGCCTCAGAACACGGTCAGTACCGAACCCGACCCACTCCTACGGTCTCCAAAGCAATCACAGTCCTGGACCTGCTTCACATTAAAACAACACAAAGTAGAACCTTGTTGTGTTCCAATCTTCCACCAGCTCTGGCCGTCCTTCCTTTGCCGAAGAACAGCATTATACTGCCACCACCATGCTTCACTGTGAGCTGTGTGGTTGATGTGTAGCATCTTCCACACAGACCAACAAGTTTTGGTCTGTGGTCAACAAGTTCTGACCAGAAAATCATCTTTCCCACGTTGGTGGTTTAAGCAGAGCAAGCAAACTTCATCACTGTCTCTCACCACTGAGACTGAGCTGTCCTGTCCGTCCTGGTTGCCGTCCAGGTGGACGTCAGGCCGTCCATTCTGTCTCCATGATGCTGGTTGGTCTCTAGAACCAAAGCATCTGGACCGTGGTTGCTGAAGTTTATCGACTGAGTTATATTTAGATGCATGAAGGGGTGTGAATACTTTGAAGATTCTAAGGTGTTTTCTTCAACTGGAGCTGACCTCTGACCCCTGGACTTCCATCCTACTAACACATGAGACTCCACTGGCTAAAAGTTGATTTAACACCAGAATACAAAAGCTTTAGAAATGAAACCTGGAGAACTCGTCTCCTGTTTCCAGATGAATACTTTTCTTCCTCTTCGTCCCGGGGGCAGGGACTGGGCCCTCGCTGCTGGGAGCTCCCCAGTCTGAACTGGGTTGTTTCCTGCCGTGTCAGAGCAGTCGATACTCCACTCCCTCAGGTTGGACTTCAGTCCTGGTGTTATCAGCAGCTCCACACCCCGAGCAGCTGCTGGGCCGCCTCCATCCTGAAGGAAACTCCTGGTCTGATTGGTCAGTCTTTCGGCAGACAGGGCAGGTTGCCATGGAGAGGGTTAAAGGTGCTGGCAGGATCTTCAACTGCTGACTTATCAAAACAGAAAGCAGGTGAAGTCGGACGCGCTTTGTTGTCCTTTATTGTTCATTTGCTGCATCAGTGAGTTTCTCCTCTGATATGTTTCCAGTCCCAAATCCTCCCACCAGTTACCTGGATTTTAGTTTTTTAGCACGTAGGAATTTGACTTTCCTCCTAGCTTGTTGTTGTTTTGGTTGCTGTGAGCTCTGGGGGCGGGGCTTCCCCAGAATTTGTGACAACAGCATTAAACTTGTACTTCCTTATACTAAGTGATCATAGTAGTGAGTTGTAGCTGTTAATGATGCTGAGAGTTTATCTGGTGTGAATCTTTAGTTTTCTAACATCTCTAGAGAATTAGAGATGTTAGCCGTAGTTTCTATTTGGTCAGATGCTGTGTTGTGATTGGAAGGTGACTGGATTCCTGAGCTGTGATTGGTTGGTTCTTTACCAGATAGCTGGTGAACTATGCTTCCCTCTGCAAGGTTTCAATCCGGTCAGCTGGGCTGCTGCATGCCTGAGTTCAGATTTCAACAGATTATAATCTGTAATCTGATGGCTTCACAGTATTTCATGGTCCAACACGTCTCTAACTGGGCCCGCAGAACAGTCTCTATCGAAGCGTGTTTCCATCTCTACAGTCTTTGGTTAGTAATGCTGCGGGCCACCAGCCCAGCATGTTGAATCTTATTTCCTTAGTTCTGCTTTCTGTTGCAGTTTAATGAATCCTGATTTATGAACATTGTTTTCCTGCTCCGTGTCGACCTGATCCTGGTAGATGAGAATGAACCCATTTCATGTTCAGCTAATAAAACCTGCGAAGTTACAGCTGGTAGATTATTGACCTGAATGCTTGTTTTTTACATTTTATGCTGGTATTCCACAGAACTATAAATGCAGTCCGGTTTAGTGATATCTGGGTGTTGTTTGCCCTGTAGTGGACAATTAGTGCTTGTTAAGCATCATTTAAACTTGCTGAGTTTAGCAGGGGCCCCCAAAGTGGGTCCTGGAGGGCCGATTGGATCCTGCCTGTTTTAGTCTCTCCCTGGTGGCACCAACAACCTTTTCAGCAGGTCAAAGTTCTTCTTAGTCCCTCTAACAGCCATCATTTGATTCAGGTGTGTTAAACCAGGGAGAGACTAAAACAGGCAGGAGGCCCTCAGGGACCCACTTTGGGGACCCCTGCTTTAGAGGCTTTCTAACATGAATGTTATTGAAGACAAGTGAATAAATCCCTCTAGTTGGGTCACCTGTTGCTGTAGGCAGCCATGATCAGAGGGACTGAGGTCATGTTCATGTACGTAGAGGATCTAATCGCAGACAAAATGCTGCTACACAGAGAGATGAATCAGCAGCACCTAAACCTCTTAATGTTCCTGAGTGGCTGTAGTACCTCCCCAGGCCAAAGGAGGCGCTATTTAACTCGGTCATACTCCTGAACGTGGTGCCAGATTGTTATTCTGGATGTTTGCCAGAGATGGCGACGTGTCTCAGCAGCTGCATTCTCCAGATGCCTCAGCAATAATAACTCCTGCGTCGTTTTGTCCTTTGTCTCGTTGACAGGTGTCCTTACTTAATGGAACGGCCAAACCTCCTTTCTTGGGGTGAGTGATGCAGCTCCAGTGACAAACAAACTCTTTCTGCTTCTGTCTGACAGTTTACTGATCCATCTGTCTGTGTCCTGCCTGCAGAGGAGGAAACCCGTTTGCAACAGTGAGGTTGCGGCCAACCGTCACAAACGACCGATCCGCTCCGGTCATCTAGAAGTTAGTTTGACTGCCGCTACGCCTTAAGAGGAGTGGAACCACCCAGAAACTCCCCAACGTCTCCCCAGCCTGCTCACCTCTCTGCTCCATGAAAAATTACAGCTGTGTGTCTGATATCGACCCTCGTGATCATGAGGCCTCCTTCCCTCTGAACTGCGATTGATCTGCAGTATTCAGCATTTCCTCCTGCTGTTAGCTTACCGCCTTATCGCTGTATTTTCAGGTGCTTCCCATCAACCTGCAGAAGTTTCTACAGATTCACCATCAGTTTAAGCCATGCTGCAGAAAACTTCTCCCAGACAATGTGCACAATTTGGAGATGTGTGTGCTCTTGTCAGCAGCTATGAGCCTGACTGCAGCACATGCAAATCTCCTGGAGATGCTTTGTTTCTATGTCATTAGTGTTGTGTCACTCTAGCTGGTTTTTTGATCATTTTGGTTGAAGTTAGGGCTTAATGCACGTAGCTGTTGCATTGTGGGATCTCTGCTGTTCTATGACGAGCAGCAGAGGGCTCGTCGGGTTCCTGGAGAGCCTTGGGGAGCGCTGTGTTCCTCCTGGTCTCGGCCCGGTGTGAAGGGGCCCAACAGGTTCAAACAATCTGAGAAATGCTTCAACAAAATGTCCACAAGGCGCCTCCTGCTTTGGTCTTCACTATGATGTATCCAGCATTCTGCAGACCCATCGATGCCATGAGCAGACATCCCAAATCAGGAGCTAGAAGTCTAAAGTTGATGGTACCGGTTCATTGGACGCCCAGAACCACCAGGGTAATTACATCAATGGAAATGATGGCCCTTCTGATTTAAATCTGGACCTTTTTGCACTTCTGACTGTAACTAAGCACATCATTTATCGATCTTCTGGGCTGTTTGGGTCGGTGGATCAGTACCAGGCCCTCCGGTCTGGTCCTGTGAGGGCCGACGGATACCGTGTAAATATAATTATGAGGCTTTCATTTTAATGTGAACTTTAAAGAGAAAACAGAGAAGAGATGTTGGTGTGTTGGACAGTCCAGACCAGCCACCGCCTTCCTGACTCACCAACATCATTGGGTCCGAAATCTGTCTGGGAAGCATGGAGGAGGTGAAGGTGAAGGGAGACGTGGGTTTGCAGTCTGAGGGCAGTTATGAAGAAGGTATTTTATATAAAGTTGTTTCAATAGAATATCTAATAAACGTGAATCCAGATGAAGCTTCTCTTGGTTTAGATTTCCGTTTAAATGACCTTTTAACTTTTCACCATTAATTTTACTGTCATGTAACAAAATGTCTGTTCAATTCATGCCTTATTCAAAACTGACTGGGCTTTTCTGGTAGACGATTAAAATATGTGAATATGTTTCCTCTATGAAAATGACTTATTTACATTCAATCGTTTGATTAATCAAGTCAAATCTTCTCATAGATAGGATATGGGACACCATGCTGAGATACTGAGACTTTCCCTCTGCCTTTTTTTCAATAAAAAAAATTAAGCTTGAATCTGTGATTGTTGGGTCTGTAAACCACAGGCACTGGCGCCCTCTTGTGGGAATACATGGGAAGGATTATTCTATTATGAATTCTAGAGAAATGGAAAACGGATCTTAATGAGAGAATTGTACTTCTTCATCCCCGCCCCCACCTGTTGGTAGTATAGTAGTACTGCAGATTTTCTGTTGTGGTTTTGGATTTCTTTCAATAACTCTGAGGATGGATGTGTGGAAGAGCCCACTGTTGGGCAGAGAGGAGGATATATGATGCTGTGGGAGCCTTGATGGTGCAAGAACAGGTGAAATTGTTTTTTTTTTTTTTTCAGTTTGTGTATTTAATGCAGCTGGCATCACGAGTGTCCATCACTGGGTCAGAATCAGGTCAGTTTTCCCTCCAATTGATTACAATAGTTCAGAGCAACTAGTCAGGGTTTTCTTTCTGCAGTTGGAAGATGCATCGTGTCTGAATCTCCAGGTGAAACCTAAGCATAGAGCGCCCTCTGGTGGAGGTGGGCTCTACAAACAGACAATGAAATCGCTCCATTCTGGGCAGGTGGAGGTTTGAACAGAGGAAGCTCCGCTGCAGGAATGTTCGGGCCGTCTGTTTGATTATCATTTAATATCCATCATGTTGGGTTTGGTGCCGATCAGATGATTAAACCTGATCCAAATAGTGTTGCATTGATTATGAGCCCGTTATCGATAATTCTCAGGGTTGAACAAAACTTTGTAGGTTCTTGTTGTCCCACAGCTGTCCCTTCATTATGTCCCCGTCAGTAATCACCTTCCCCAGCATAAATACCGAGGCTCCATTGTCAGATCCTCTGTTGCCTTGTTTGCCTGTGTTCTGAACGGGATACTGCAGATCGGTTAAAGATGTCTATCTCATGTTCTAAATTAATTTCTGGTTGCATCGTCTGTTTCCTGCAGGTTGTCTCTGATTGCTTCAATCAAAGCAGTTTTAATTTAATCTGGAAATGATCCTTCTGATCCAGAGCCCAGCTGACTTTCTGGTGTCAGACTGACAAACACGTTTAGGTTCTGAACCCGACCCGGACACGTTTAGGTTCTGAACCCGACCCGGACACGTTTAGGTTCTGAACCCGACCCGGACACGTTTAGGTTCTGAACCCGACCCGGACACGTTTAGGTTTTAATTCAACGATCAGACAGGAGCCAAAAATCCTGCTGAACTTCCTTCTGTGTCCACTTGGTGTCACTGTCTACATGTCTGCCAGAAGCTCTGCTGGGACGGAGGGAATTCCCTGAACTGGGACGACTGGAATCCCTGCGCAACACACACACACACACACACACACACACACACACAGTACCAGAGAGCTGAAAGTGTTTTGTGTTTGCAGCTGAAGGTCGACTTCTTTGTTTCCTCCCTTTTTCTTCTCATTTTGCTTCTTGTGTGTTTTGTCCATTTTTCAAGTAGTTCTGGACAACCAGAACCAACCCAGAACCAACCCATTAAGCATAAATATATACTGGACATGTTCTGGTTTTCTACATGGTGACAGAATCAAAGTTGTTTTAGAGACACTTTAATTTCCCTGAAGGTCAGTTATATTAGATCACGACTGAGTGATGAAGGCGTTCTGGACCAACCGGGTCGGAGGGAGAACCGGTCATGTTCACACAGCGGGCCAATCTAACTCATATCTCACATTTCCTGCAATCTTACCGGCCCGATTTCAATCTTTAGACCTCTAAGAAATGAGATCTGATCCAGATGTGGCGCTGAATCGGACCGATTCCAAAGCGGCTGCAGTCGAAACGCTCATGTGGCATTTTACCGACTTTTTGTCATCAACGTGAAACATGTTTCATTCAGCAGACGGTGAATCTAGACTTCGCCTGAAAGTGATGGATGCAGTCTGAGTCAGTGAACGCATCACATCTCAACCCCACCACTCCTGGTCCCACTCCAAACAGAACCGGGTCAGAACCTGCAGTGAGTTCTCCACTAAAGGCCGATGCTGTTAGTTTTCTATAAGCTTCTTTCACCTGATGATCATGCTATCCCTCTGCAACTTTACACTCTATCCAGAGATGGCGGCCATCTTTACTGCAGTAAACAGAGCGCCGCTGGGTACTGCTATGTTGTTCTTCTGCAGATTATTTTGGTGTTGGAAACCGTTCACACAGACTGCGGTTCTTTTAATTAGCATGAACAACCACAAGAAAAAGGTGCTTTCCACTTAGCCGGTTCTGTCCAGGTTAATTTATTTGTATCTTGATGATTTCTAAATATTCAGGTCTGGTCTCCAATCCTGAATGAAAAGGGAGGTGCTGATTCTTTGAGGCCAATCTCCACCCCTAGAAGCTGATTCCTTCTAGGGAATTCCTTAAAAGGGTTTAAACAGCAGCAGACCAAGCATAATGGAGAAGAGAGTCGGCTGTTTTAGGATATTATCGGCATTAGAGGTGGAGCTGGTGATGGAGGAATCTGAGGAAACCTCCATAGAAATTCTGCCATGCAGCTAGAAAGTTTCCTCCAGCTGATCATATACCAAAGAAGATCTGAGAGTAAAGCTGGACTCTGGTTCCGCCTGGGTTCTGAACAACTCCTGATCTGACCCGGTCTCGGTCAAACATGCCTCAATGATGATCCCCAAGAAAGCATGTCTGGGTCACCCGGTTGCTCTGAGCTGCTGTCCTGTAACGCCTGTTTGCGATTCTGGATCAAACGTCTGAATCGTCGTCATCCAGCCTCCCCCTTACACACACACACACACACACACACACACACACACAGTCTCACAGTAACAAAAGGCAGCAGGACAGGAAGAAATATCGTTTGATATTGGCCTGGTTTTATTCACCGGATCGATACAGATGTTGGTGCCAATATTTTATGCTTCCCTAGATGGTCAAGCTAACTTCTCTCCAAAAAAAGTTCAGTTTTCAGTATTTCAGTTTTTCACTCTTCCTGTGGCTTTTTGAGACAAGAGTAGAAAATGTGTCTGACTTGAATATCAGTGTAGACGGTCAAAGCTGATTCTCTGCTGATCTCGCTCTTCACCTAATGAATTAATCAGAGCAGGAGCTGCGCTGCTGGGTCCACTTCGCTCAGGAACACACTACAGCATCTGAGGACGGAGGATCATCCAGGTCCTGATCCAGGCCCGTCTGTTCTTTTCAACAGTGAATTCCAGGTGGAAAGTTTTCAGGAATGACGTCTGCCCTCCAGTTTGGCTTTAGGGAACCGTTCCTCCTGGCAGGGTGGAGGTTTGGACTGAGGCCTGAACTCCATCGGCAGAAAGAGACGTTTCCAGAGCAACAGCCGCTGATCCAGATCGCTGAGGTCTGCGTCGCAGGAAACGCCGCAGCTCCTTTCAGCCGACACGCCGATGGAGGGAAGCAGCCTGGCAGCAACGCAGCAGAGTTCAGTTGTTCTAATCCCAGATTACACACAGTTTAAATCCTGCTTTTTAACCTGAACACATGAATCAATGGTTCTCACCGACTCAGCCGAGTGTGTGTGTGTGTGTGTGTGTGTGTGAGAAAGACAGCTGGCTCGTCTGACTTTGCCGTGACATCTGGGAAACCCTCCGGTGTGCTGCCATCATCGCTGGTTGATGTTGCTATTTAAATGCAAATGTGTGTGTGCTGCGTCTCTCTCTCTCTCTCTCACACACACTCCACGGCTCGGCAGAAAAACTCTATTTTATTTCAAATTCTTTACAGCTTTATTTAAATATCACATAGACATTTTTCAACTAGTAATAAAAAGTCATTAAAATATAACGTTTATAAAAAATATCTGGAATAAAATGACTGCTATATTATGTAGTTTTAAGTCAGAGAATTTCCTGGTTTTCTGTAATTGGGAGCTGCAGCCTGTCGGAGTGGAGGGCCGGGCGGGAAGTGGAGGGCCGGGCGGCGGAGACGGAGGGCATGCAGCGGCTGCAGACGGGGAAATGAAATCAGGAATGATTTGTCCGCCGGCTGCAGCTGATGGATGGAGAGCCGACGCTAACATGGTTTCTCTTTATGGAAATGAGATCAGATCCGGAATATCTTTGTTTTCCTGATGAACATTCCCAGAATGAAATTCCTGTCTCCAAATAATTTGGTCTGAATTAATCCGAAGTTCCAGGATTAAATCTTAAGAATTTATTCAGTGCAGCTTCAGAGAAATATTAAAACCTATTTTATTTAAATTAGAACCCAGATAAAGTGAAACTGGTGAGTAATTTGTGGATTTTGTTTGAGGCCCAGCGCGCTCTTCCTCCTCCTCCTCTTCCTCCTCAGACCTGCAGACAGCTCATTTATTGCTCCGTTTAAATTGAATTATCAGCTTTTTATTACGAGGCAGAGCGAGCCGCAGGCTCTGATCCTCATTACCCAGCATGTTGTTGTTACGGAGTATTGATCAGGACTGATTGATTGAAGGCTGGGAAGCTTCACAAACTAAACTCTGGGAACTAACTCCTCTTCCTCAGGCTGGAGCAGACCTGAGGCTCCGTTAAATTCCCGTCTCCCTCTGAGGAGCTTCCTCTCCTTCAGCTTTTTATTTCACCAGAAAAACATGAAAGCCCTCTTCTTCCTCCTCCTCCTCCTCCTCCTCTTCCTCCTCCTCCTCTTCCTCGGCCCGCCCCTCGGAGCTTCGGAGGCCCCAGTGGAGCGGCGGTGGGCCGGAGCGTCCCGGCTGTGAAAAGCCTTTTCTCGCTTCCTGTCTGACGGTTCGGAGTTAATCAGCTGAACGTAACGAGGCGCAGCAGCAGCAGCAGCAGCAGCAGCAGCGGTTCTGTTTCTCCAGTCTGAACATAAGGATGGAGGAAGCCGTCAGCAGAGGTTCTGACCCAATCGGACCTCCCCTCCCGACCCGCTCAGGGAGGTTCTGTGGACTTCGGCGTTGCTGGACAGAACCGAGTCCTGGATCTTCTTGTCCGGGTCAACGTTGGTTTTGTGCAGAACTCGGATTTGGACCTCCTGGATTCTGACCCGGTTCTTCAATGATGACCTCTGACCTCGGATGTTCGGTCCAGGCGTCTTCCTCTGGCCCGTCCAGAACCAGAGAGACGACCAGATGACGGTTGTGGTTTGATCCAGCAGCGACCCGGTTCATCGGCAGGTTCAGGTTCTTCTGGGTCAGTGGTACCAGTGAAGGTTCTGTTGGGTTTTCACAGAACTCTCAGATCTTCTGTTGCTCGGGTTCAGAGTTCTTGTGGAACCATTTGGGTTCTGTATGTGATTCGGTTCTAGTTCAGTGCAGATGGTTCTGGTTTAGTTCAGGTTCTGGTTCTGGTCCGGCTCGCCGATCCCATGACCCGTCGGACCTGATGGGTTCTGGAGCTGCGTTTCCATGGGAACCAGTTCAGTAACTGGTGGGACTGGTGCAGCACACACACTGCTCCGTCAGCGTGTCGCCCCCCTCCTCCCTCGCCCCACTCTCTCTCCCTCTCTCCCCGCCCCCGGCCCGCCCAGGCTCCGCCCCCGCCGTGATGTCAGCGGCTGGGAGGAAGACCCGTGGGGTTTTTGGGTTCTGCCGTCCAGTCCTGTGGGGCCGCAGGGCTGAGAGTTTGTGGTCCGTCCCGGGCGGCCGCCTCACTGCTCTCTTTGGGGAAAAGCCGAGCGCCGGGCTTCGATTCGCCGTCCGGAGCGTTTCCTCTGAGGATTCTTCCTCTCTTCCTCCTCCTCCTCTCCTCTGCAGGTTCATCATGTCGGCCGACTGTTGAGTCTTTTTTCTGCCCTTCCATCGCTTAAAGTTGAATAAACCAGAAAAACAGAAAGTTCTGAAGCCAATAAAGAACTTCTCAGATTCCCCAGTTTTTGTTCTTCGTCCTCCATTATTAAAATGTCTTCCGCCCTGAAGCTGCGCTCCGTCCTGTAGCGCTGCGCTCCTCCAGTCCAGCTCTTCTTCTTCTGGTGTTTTTTGTTGGGAGATGTTTGGGATCCAGGACAGCCTGCCTCGCGGCGCCGCGGCCGGCCTGAAGGAGGAGCCGCTGGGCGTCCGCTCCTGGATGCACTCGGCCGGCGTGCTGGACGCCAACACCGCCGCTCAGAGGTAAGCTGCTGTCGCCCCAGGGGATTCTGGGAGCTGGAGTCCCGGCGCTCCGCTCCGACGTTTACAGATGGGAAAAATTCATTCTCCTCAGACAAAATCGGTCCACTGACTGTCTGCTGAAACTTACTGTTTATTTATTATTAACAGTAATAATGTTAATAATTACTGTTATTAACCAGGAAGAATCTGGTTCACACAAAATGACAAACTGTTTTAATTAAAAACTAAAGTTTTCCTGATTTTAAAAATGATCAGGTCACACTACGTTTGAAATGCAGATAAAATAAATGTGTATATATGTTTCTGCATTTTTTTTTTATTATTTGAGAGAAAAATTCATTTGATTTTGAGAAACCTGTAAATGTTTTTCCTGAGGAATCTTTAAATTAATTTATTTATGGCGTTTTAACTTGGCTGCCAGTTCTCACCAGAAAAAAGATTTTTAATCTTAATGGGACTTTCCTGGGGAAACAGAGATTACAGAAACAAAAAATAAAAATTCTCCTCCAATCCGAGATCATTTTTATCCCTGCAAAGGAAAACCATTTATAGCAAATTATTCAAATGATTTTTCTTCTAATTATTTAGAAAATCTGCATATATTTCTATTTTGTAAGTGCAGCGGCTGAACATCGTTTCATCTCAGCCTGAATTATTCACTACACAGAAGTTCAATTAAAATAAATAAAATCATTCAAATCCCTCTGAAATATTAACACAAAGATTCAGGTCTGCAGAGCAAAAAGAAAATTAAAATAGAATAAAGGATTTACATTCAGGAAAATTTATTTTAAGTCAGTCTTTTTTTATTTTCATGTAAAAATATTAAAATGAATATGAAATGTGTTTATTTACGTTAAATAACTAAATAAATTACACGTTAAATAATAAATGACACTGAGCTAAATAAAATCTCAATGAATCTAAATTAATTTAATCTGAAAAGAAAAAGGATTTTCCACATGAAGAAATCAAAAAGGCTGATTCTTTAACACCCGTCTGGGATTATTTCTGGGATTAGACAGTAAAATCCAAATTGAACCTTAATGTGATTCTGCACAGTAATTATTATAATCACACAAACCTTTGATACTACGGCTTATTATTCACTTTATGGAAAATCTAATCCCAGAACAATTATAGAAACAATTATGATTTTAAGGTTTAAAGTAAATATTTAACCAACATATAAAATATTTGTTTTAATAAAATCATTTAGCTGATTTATTCTGAGGATTTAAAAATATTTATTGACCAAATGTTTCAGTGAGTTTGTGTCCACTGCTGATTTTTATATTTCAAGATTATTAAATATTGAGGTGTGTGTGTGTGTGTGTGTGTGAGAAACAAGCGCTCCTGGTGTTTTCAGTCACATTATAATGAGGAGCAGATTTACTGTCGGGGTCGAAGCTGCAGTTTGACTTCATCTCCATGAATATTAATCAGTCGTGACTCTGCTGTGATTCTTAACTTTATTTCCTTTGACTAGACCTGAAGCCGCGGGAAGCGCCGCGCTTTCATGGCCGCAGACAGACTAATCAGAGGCGCCAACGCGCGTCCTAAACACGTCTCTGATGCGTGCGGCCAGGTGTGGCGACCTGCAGTCTGTCCTCAGAGGAGCGCTTCATGCACGCCGCGCTGCGGCAGCCGCTTTCTGAACTGGTGGATTTTTACTGGTCACCAGTGGCACCATGATGCTTTAGCTGAAGATTCAGAGAAATGCATTCTGGTTCTGAAAACATCGCTGCAAACACCCCACAGATTTTACAGATAAAAACTAACGTGAAGATTTATTTTAAAAACACCATTTAAACTGAACTTTACTCTTTTAGATGCAGGTTTCTTTCTCAGCTCTGAGCTGCTTTTTCAATGAAAGATGAATTGATTATGTAAAATAAAAATATGTTATGTCACATGTTAAATCTGTAAAACAGTGTTTAGGTGATTTTTCTGCTCGTGTGTTCCAGCGGGGTGGGGTTAGCTCGAGCTCACTTTGAGAAGCAGCCGCCGTCCAATCTGAGGAAATCCAATTTCTTCCACTTCGTTCTGGCGCTGTACGACCGACAGGGGCAGCCCGTCGAGATCGAACGCACCACATATGTCGACTTCGTGGAGAAAGAAAAGGTGAGTCAGACAAAGGCAGGGAGGAGCTGTGACACAAACCAAACACACCCACAGGACGACAGAAAAGCAGATGCACCTGCCAGGTGACAGAGACCCCCAAACATCTGGCAACTTATAAAACAAACGCACCCTGAAATCTCGTAGCTGGATAAAAACATGAACTGTGAGCTTGGAGGTCAGCGCGTCTTAAACAAACCGCAGGCTGAATGAGCTTTCTTCTTCTACTGTTTTAGGAGCCAAGCGGAGAGAAAACCAACAACGGGATTCATTACAAGCTGCAGCTCCTTTACAGCAACGGTAGGTGATCTTCCTTCACTGCACAGAGCAGCTGAAGCCTGCAGACCAACATGAACACGGCCGATTTCTGCGTTCAGGTGTCCGAACGGAGCAAGACCTCTACGTCCGACTCATTGACTCCATGACCAAACAGGTGGGTGATTCAGGAAGTTCATCTTCCTCCTCCTCTTCCTCTCCATATTATTAAGTTCCTGTTCTTCAGGGAGATTTAATCTGACAACAAAAACTTCCCACTGAACACCAACTGGAAATTTTCTGTGGTTCAATTTACTTCTCATGTTTCTAACAAAGAACTGATTTTCTGAAAGAGTTCTGACGGTCCGGACAAACGCCACACTATTTCCATTGGTTCTGTTGGTGTGTGTTATTGTTGGTTCTGGTTCTGTTGGTATCTATATTGTAATTCACTACTTGAAGCAAGGTTAAAAGCACATATAAAACGTCATAACGACCATATTTTACTTTATATGTTGCAAAAAAAAAAAAATCAAAAATTTCCTTGCCGAGATGACAAACAAATTTTAATGATCAAAGAAATTTAGTAAAACAGTGAAATCAGCTACTGAGCAGGCGCCACTGAGTGACTTTCCAAAGTTTGTTTGGAAAAAAAGTAAAATGGTGTCTGACAAATTAGCAGTTTTAAATGATCTTAATGAGCATTTTATCTCTGAAGGCTCTCTATTTGATGATTCAAATTCATTTGGCCAAAATGTTTTTGAATAATGATTGTAACTTTTCCCCCTATTTGTACAGCTGAGGTTCTCAGACAATTGAAAAACAGATACCAGAAAATCAGCAGGGCCAGACGACCTGGATCCTTTTTATCTAAAGTTGGCTGCAGAGTTTATAGCAAAGCCATTGTCTCATATTTTAATATAAATCTAATCTATAACTAAATCCCTGGTGTCTGGAAATCAGCATCTGTTTAGCCTCCATTTAAAGGTGGGGAATCGTCACAGGTAAACAGTTACAGACCGATTTATAAACTATGTATCCTAACAAAAAGATTTGAAAAGTTAACTGCAGATCAATTGAAGATTTTTTTAGATTCAAAATGTGTTTTATAAAATGTACAGTCTGGTTTTAGAAAGAAACATAATGCTGTTACTGCCACTTTAAAGGTTTTAATGATCTCATCCAGGCTCTTAATAAAAAACTGTGTTGCTTTATTTATTAATCTATCAAAGGCATTTGACAGTAAATCATGATTTTAATTGACATTCTACACAGGATTGGGCTCTTGCATCAAACTACCCTGTTGGTCGCTGATTATCTGTCAAACAGAACCCAGAGAGTCCAACTGGCTTCACTTCTTCTATTTTAAATGGTGTACCACAGGGCTCGGTTCTTAGTCCACTTTTATTCTCTATTTATATAAATAACGTGTGTGACAACGTGTCAAATGGTTTTTATCGTTGTTATGCAGATGATTTAGTAATTTACTGCTGTTCTCCATCACTATCAGGTCATACAGGATTTGCAGTCTGATGTCAATGTAGTTCAAACACTCCTACAAACTCTGAAGTTGGTTTTGAATCTGGATTAGACAAAATCAAAGGGTTTTTTCACACTCTAGAAAATTACCAGAAATCCCTCTAATGCTGACCACTGCTGCTGGAGCACAAACTGAGTTTGTTCATAACTATAAATTTCTAGGCTTTATTCTAGATAAAGAGCTTTCTTTTAAAAATCACAGCAAATTTGTTACGAACACTGAAAATGAAGTTTAGGTTTTATTATTGAAATGGATCCTGTTTCTCTATCAATGATAGAAGTAAATTAGTAGCAGCAACTTTCCTGCCACTCCTGGATTATGGAAATGTTTTATATATGAATCCTTCAACCAAATGCCTTCAATCACTGAACATTGTGTATCATCGTGCTTTAAGGTTTCTAACTGGTAGCAGACGTTTAGTGCATCTCTGTGATTTGGATGTAAAAGCTGAACGGAGAAACAATCAATATGATCCTGATCTATAAATCTCTACTCTGCTTGGCTCCAGCAAACCTTCGCTCTCTCTTCCATAGATCTGTTGTTCTTTACACTCTAATAACATTTTTCTTTTGCATGTTCCACGTGTTTGAACTGAAAAGGCGAAACAAGCATTCAGTGTGAAGCTGCTTCAGTAATCAGCTCCAGTCTGAACTCAACATGTCAGAACTGATTTCATTGGATTTATTTCTTCTTAAAAACAGGCAACAAGATTTTATTAACCAGCGTCACTGCTTTTAAATGGTTTTTATTGTTTTACTCTTGTGCATATAAATTAATGAGTTTTATTTTGTAAGCAGGTTGCTGTGTATTGCAGACTTTCTGCCCAGGTCCCTGTTGAAAATGAGATCCAGATCCCAACGGGGTTTACCGAATAAAGGAAATAAAAAACAAAACAAATATTTTCTAAATATTCTTAAAATATAAAAACAGAAACACTAAATTGATAACTATAACATTTATAAAATTAAAACTGCTAACTAAAGTAAAATATGGTCTCATATGAAAGTAGTGAAAACAGCAGATTAGACCGCTGTCTGGGCCCGGATTAGCCTGACTCACCCGGAACCGAGCCGCTGGGTTTGGTTTTGGACTGGAGAACTGATTCCTCTTAAGTCAGGCATAAAAACTCAACTCAGAAGCTAATATATTTAGATTTTTACTTTAACTGAAACCTTTATTTAATTTGAAAGTTTTCAATTATGTCTTAATCGGTTCCATTCTGTAAATTAATGCCATGGCGAGAAAAATAATGAATATTTAATGAGGTCAAATTTGATTACTTGAACGCTTAAAATGTTTTCTTTGGCTCATCTCTCTCTCGCTCTCTTTTTTTCTTTTTAAATAAAATTACAAATTGTGTATGATCTCACATTCATTTATAACGTCCATGTGCCTATCTCTTTTCAATTAATATCTCAGTCACTCTGTTGTAAAAATTGTTCTTGTTTGCGTCTGGCCTATTAATCAGACTGGACCGGTGCTATTCTCATGCTAACTAGCCTAGCATGTCGTAGTTGCTCACCTTCATCCCGGGAGCAGGTAGGCTGGTCTGGGGGTCAGGACCGATGCTGACTCAGACTCGTCTGCTCGTAAATGTGATAAAAGGTACAACGACAACTTAATATATGAATGTATATCTTGCTACGTATTTTCTTTGAGTAATGAAATGTTAGAGAAATGGAAGCTAGCATTCGTCGGTCGCTAAGCTAACAGCATAAAAGGTTAATATTCACTCACCTCTCTAGGTGAACAACTTTGTAACAGATTAACATGCTTTATTTCTTCTTTCCTTTTTTAAAACCAGTTTTATTATATTTCAAAGCAGCATCGTTATTATTTGTGTGGCTCTCATTCTGTCTGCTACTAAACACCGTCAAACGCTAAAGCAGAACAAATCATTTCAATCAGAAATAGGGGGGTGTTCACTAAATATGGAAGCTTGCTTTTTGTCTGGAAATGCTAATATTTAACTTTTACAGGAAAAAACAAGTAAGAACACAGCCATCATCATCAGTGTTATCATTGAGAGGGCCCCAAAAAATATTTAAATACATTAAAAAAAAAACCCTTCTTTTAAGGCGACCCTGGCAGTCAGGGGCCCTTGGAAATGTCCAAACTTTCCCCCTTTCAGTGCAGAGAGTTGTGTTGGTGTGTGTTCTGATTGGTTCTGGTTGTGTTGATGTGTGTTCTGGTTGGTAATGGTTGCAAGTTACAAGTCCACCCTGCTGCAGCAAACAAAAAAAGGGCGGGTCGGACCACTGTCAGTCACATACCTTATTTGGAAATGGGACCATTGCACTCCGGAAGTGAAGGGGGCGCTATTTTCTGTATCATCCACGGCCTCCAGTTTTTATTTTCTTTTGAAATCTGTGATATGTCTTCACTTTTAGAAAGAAGTTTCAATTTCAGCATGTATTTGAACTTCTCTCTGTCATTTACTTTAGCGAAGCTTACAGTTTTTAACAAATTCTATAGCGTTTGGTGGACTTCTAAATCTGCTCCCTAGTCACATCTTCTAGCGCCTCCTTCATTTCCGGAGTGCAATGGTCCCATTTCCACATAAGGTATGAGACTGACAGTGGTCTGTCCAGATCCTGCCTGTTTGCTGCAGTGAGGTCTTTCTCACTGGTTGTGTTTGTGTGTGTTCTGGTTGGAACTCGTCAGTTCTGGTCGGTACTGGTTGATACTGGTAAAACCGGATGGAGTGGTGTGTTTGTTGACTCTGTGGTTTTCAGCTCTGGCTCTGTTGGACCAGAACCGGTTTGTTCCAGTTTCATATCCTCGGCAAACATCCGGTCAGGTTTATGTTCACGTACAGAAGCTCTTCGCGATGAACTGAAAAATTGAAAAGTCCAAGTGTGTGAAGCAGCATAAACACCAATTTCTGTTCCCAGCAGGCGGTCAGTTCCCCCTGCTGGAAGAGCCCTGACCTGCGGGAGCAGAAAGACCAACCTGCATCTGAAGCCAAAGGCTGACTCCGTCCCTCTGAAACTCCTGTGTGGAGTCTGATCAGAGTTGATCACAGACAATACACATGATCACTTTAGTCACATGATGTCTCACAAACTCTTTAAATTTTGAAACCTGTGAATATTCCTGGAAGGAGTTTTTAAGTGATCAGAGTCTAAGTTCTGTTCATCAGCTGGTCTCCAGCCTGCAGGGGGCGCAGTCAGGACCAGTTTCTGTGTGGCAGGAGACTGTTATCGTCTGCTTCACTCTCTGCTGTGACACTAATGGAAAGCAGCACCGTTTAAATCCAGCAAGTTATTTACTTATTGCGCCTTTAGCGCTGCTCTGATTGGAGACGTTTGGTTCCAGCTCCTTCCTTTGAGTCTCCAGTGGAATTCGCTTCTTCCTGTTGCTTCAGTCTCACTAATCACCAACAATGAGTCCTCAATCTCGTTGTAATCTGTTGATGACAATGACAAATAAATCTTATCTTATCTTATCTTAATTGAGACAAAGGTTCAACCTGCTCTCTAACCCGTGCCTCTGTTTCAGGCCATCATCTACGAGGGCCAGGACAAGAACCCTGAGATGTGCCGGGTCCTGCTCACTCATGAGATCATGTGCAGGTAAGAACACCTGGACTCACCTGACCCACAGGCTGCAGGCTCTCCAAGCTGGAAACAACCAGAACCAAACCCTGTAGACTAGAGTGAGACCTCCAGCCCCAGTTGGACTCAAAGCTTAGGAATAAATGAATGAACTGGTAAAAAATCAGAACACCAGCAGGTACCAGTCAAATGTTACCTGATGCCAGTCAGTTCCCAGTTACTAACTGGTAACTGCTGGTACCAGTTAGACCTAACTGTTAGAGGAGTTAGAGGAGACGTTCTAAGAAAAAGCTTTTCCTGAATTCTCAATATCTCTGTTTCTATCCCAAACAAAAAAAAAAAAACACAGAGTGTTTCTCTGGGTTTTGTTCCCCTGGTAAGGCACAAATCCACCAGTTGATGGAAGCACTTCCTACATCAAAACTTGTTCAGTAAATGTTTCCACCTCCCCTGGCATGTTAGCTGTTTTTTGGTAAAGCCAAAGACCTCCTGAAGAGAGGCCTGCCAGTCTGCAGGTAATCTTCTTTAAAGATGAATCTGATAGAGCTGTTTGTCCATCTTTGTGTTAGCCGCTGCTGCGACAAGAAGAGTTGTGGAAACAGGAACGAGACGCCATCAGACCCGGTCATCATCGACAGGTAGTGCCTCAACACACCCACAGATGACTCAAAACACGCTGCCATGCAGTCCGCTGCTGCTCCTTCACACACCAACTAGCTGGTCATGACAGAAATAGAAAAAACTCAACAGCTGAAGCATAGATTAAATAGTTTTCAAGAAAACACAAAAACCATTAAAAGTATCATCAACAAGGAGAAGCTGCAAGAAAAGAAGAAGAAAACAACAAGAACGGCTGATGTCAAAACACAGAAACGCTAAAACACTGAAACATGAAACACTGAAACACTGAAACATTGAAACATTGAAACAGTAAAACAGTAAAACAGTGAAACAGTAAAACAGTAAAACAGTGAAACAGTGAAACACTGAAACACTGAAACACTGAAACATTGAAACATTGAAACATTGAAACAGTGAAACACTGAAACAGTGAAACAGTGAAACATGAAACACTGAAATGCTAGAACATTGAAACAGTGAAACACTGAAACATTGAAACATTGAAACAGTGAAACACTGAAACAGTAAAACAGTAAAACAGTGAAACATGAAACACTGAAATGCTAGAACATTGAAACAGAGAAACACTGAAACATTGAAACATTGAAACATTGAAACAGTGAAACACTGAAACAGTGAAACAGTGAAACATGAAACACTGAAATGCTAGAACATTGAAACAGTGAAACACTATAAAACAAAACACTGAAACACTATAACTCTGAAACAGAGGAACACAGAAGCACTGAAACATTGAAACACTAAAGCAGAAAAACTAGAACACTGAACCACGGAACCACTAAAACATTGCAACATTAAAACACTGAAACACTAAAACAATTGGCACATTGTTTGTTGCAGACTGTATTACGTGGGATCCTAAATATTTGTTTTGCCACGAACATGCAAAAACATAAATACGGAGTTTTCTCAAATTTCCCCTTTCTTTCCTATTCCTCCTCTTCTCCCTGTCTTCTTTTAGCCTTCCTCCTTCCCCCTCTGTCCCAGGAGGAATCATGCGCTCTCCTGTCTTCACCTCCCCCCTCTCCTTTCTGAGTGTTAATCTCCCCCCACCCACCTCCTGCCTGAGAGCAGTGAGGAGGGGATGGATGGATGGATGGATGGATGGATGGATGGATGGATGGATGGATGATGGATGGATGGATGGATGGATGGATGGATGGATGGATGGATGGATGGATGGATGGATGGATGGATGGATGGATGGATGGATGGATGGATGGATGGATGGATGGATGGATGGATGGATGGATGGATGGATGGATGGAGCAGGCTTTTGAAAAGAGAAGTGGTGTTTGTGCAGCAGCTCTTTTCTGCCCCTGCCTGCTGCAATGCATGATGGGAAGGTCTCCTGTGTCTTCAGCAGCATCCAGTGAGCAGAAAACATGTCAGACTGCAGCTCAAACACTCGCTGCTTCATGTTCTGGTGCTGCTGCAGCCTGCAGCCTCCATGTCTGCACATTTCACTGCAGCATCCCAATTATTAATATTAATTGATTCTGCTGTCATATTAAGATGGTGTTGAATAGAAACAATCTCTATTATCACACGACAGTTCAAAAAGTGTTTCAAAATTATAGATAAGCAAGATTAACAACAGCTTATTTTACAAGATTACTAAAACGCAGAAACACCATAAAAATATGGTGTAATTATCAGAAACATAAATATATTTAATGCAAGTGCAGTCCGTCTGAGCAGTTATTGTTTAACATTAAAACAACAACAGTTTGAATCTTACATAAAGAACTGGGATTTCTTTGTTTCAATTGGAAACTTCTCATCAAAGAGGTCAAAGGTCACATGTGGGGTTCCCCAAGGTTCAATCCTAGGACCCTCTTATTCAATATCTATATGCTCCCACTGGCTCAGGTTATAACAGGAAATAATATCAGCTACCATAACTATGCAGATGACACACAGCTCTACATTACATCACAAGGTGACCTTTGACCCCATCCAATCACTGAACAGATGCTTAGAACAGATAAATGTGTGGATGAGACAAAACTGAAGTTATTATTTTTGGACCTTAAGAGGAACGATCTAGAGTTATAGATCTGGAGCTATAGATCTAGAGTTACAGATCTAGAGGTATAGATCTAGAGTCAGTGCACAGCTTCAGTTATTACAACTAAAAACCAGCGATCAGCCTGAAACCTGGGAGTAGTGATGAACTCTGACCTGAACATTCAGAGCCACATAAAGACAGTTACAAAGTCGGCCTTCTATCACCTGAAGAACATTTCCAGGATTAAAGGACTAATGTCTCAGCCAGATCTAGAGAAACTCATCCATGTGTTTATCTTCAGTCGTATTGATTATTGTAACGGCGTCTTCACAGGTCTGTCCAACAAATCAATCAAACAACTGCAGTTGATCCAGAATGCTGCTGCTGGAGTTCTGACTAAAACCAGGAAGATAGAGCACATAACACCAGTTTTAAAGTCTCTCCACTGGCTCCCTGTAGCTCAAAGAATAGACTTTAAAATACTGTTGTTAGTTTATAAATCACTGAATGGTTTAGCACCACAAAACATTAAAGATCTGCTGCTGTTGTATCAACCTTCCAGAACTCTCAGGTTCTGGTTCTGGTTCTGTTCTGCATCCCCAGAACCAGAACCAAACGAGGAGAAGCAGCATTTAGCATCTATGCACCACAAATCTGGAACAAACTTCCAGAAAACTGTAAAACAGCTGAAACACTGACTTCCTTTAAATCTCAACTAAAAACCCACTTGTTTAGAGTTTTATTAGAAACGTAATCAATTGCAAGTTTATTGACGGAATCTGACTTGATGTTGTGTTTTGATTATTGATTCTTTGTTGCTTCACTTTGTGTTTCTGTGTTTGATTTGATGTAAAGCTCTTTGAAATGCCTTGATGCTGAAATGTGCTATACAAATAAAATTTGATTGATTTGATATTAATAATAATACAAATTGTATTTGAAATGTCCAAATGATTGGCCAATACCAGTAGGGTGTGAATACTTATTGGGTGTGCTGTGGGCAGAGATCTGCTGGAGGAAGGATTTGTGGTAATGCCGCTTTGTGCACCTGGGATCATTCTAAATGGTAAATTTCTGAGCTGCTGCTAAGAATCTAATTATTAACAGAAAAACATCAATTAATAATTATTTTAAAGCAGGTTGCACCATAAAAATGAGCCCGGTCCAGAACTGAGCAGAACAACATCAAAGCAGGTTCATCCCAGTGTTCCCAGTCTGAAAGCTAGCAAACCCAGACAGCACAGGTAATCTCAGTTAGTCCTAACCATGTTAGTTAATCCCATGTTTTCGCTGGGATTAACGGAAAAGACCGGTTGTTCTCAGTCAGGCACATAACAAGGTAACAGGTGAGGCAAACTGGCAAAGGTTAACAGAAGGATCTGAAGAGGAGAGAAGGAAGCTGGCTGGCTTAGAGCTGCCGGGAGGTGATTAGTGACTGCACTGATATCCTGAAGTGAGGAGGAGTTTTCATTGACAGACGGATCTAAACGGGACAGGTGAAATGATCTGAAGAGCAGCAGCAGGAAGAAACTGAACTCCGAAAGACGGAAAAACAGCGAAAGAATTAAAATCATAGAACGAGGAAACGGTGAACAGAGCGTAAAGAATCTAAATGTTAACTGGGAATAAAGACACAGAGTTTTTTGTCCCGGCCATCCCTGAGGACAGTTGTGGTCATGGCGGTGAACAGGGACGACCCCAGACCTGATCTCTTTGCAGTTGGGCTGTGGGACGCTGCAGGTCTCACAGGTTTCTGCTGAGTCTGCGATGTTTGGGACCCGCTGACGATGCGACGATCCCGTCTGAGGGTCGATCGTCTCTGAACTTGGTGAGAACGTTTTAATGCTCTGATCCTCAGCCAGTTCCAGTTTCTGCTGGTTTTTAGCTGACGATGTGACGATGATGATGATGGGAGCAGCTCTCATCTTTCCATCTGAATTCCTGATGTGAGAATTTCTTGGCGGCGCGCTCTCTGCCTGCGAGGGTCTCTGGTGTGTGCAGCGTGGGATTATGGGAGGACGGCGTGCCGTCAATCATGTGGCGGCGTAGGTGTGAGCTCCCTCTCATGCTGCGGGTCGGCTTGGGACAGAATCTCATTAGCGGCCGTGCCGCAGGGTGATTGACAGCAGCATAATGTTTGGGGCCCCAGAGGGCCCCGGCCGGCTAAATGTTAAATGTATGAATGCATGGCAGTCGATGGAGAGATGAAGTGGAGCCGAATATTTCTGTTCCTGGGAAACAGGCGGGGAAACAGAGTGACCCTGAACACACCGCCTACTGCTGTTTCACACAGACAGGAACACCACACACACACCTGGATACACACACCTGGACACATCTCAACACACCTCTGGTTCCTCTGATTCTGGTACTGGAAATGTTTTAGAGGTTCTGTTCACCTGCCGGACCGTCTGCCAGCCTCGGCGCAGTTCGCTGCTCCTCCTCATCGTCACTGGATGCAGCAGGTGGTGAAGAACCTCCTGTCTGTCTCATCAGTATTTAACAGGAGTCTTCTCCTCACTCTGTGTGTGCGTGTGTGTGTGTGCGTGTGTGTGTGTGTGTGTGCGTGTGTGTGTGTGTGTGTATTGATCGTCTGTACTGCAGGTTCCGAAGCATCAGTATTGATTGACTATTTAAAAAGAAACTGGTGTGTGTTTTATCTGACACACACTCACTGTTGCAATTTCAGAAGACAATTTAACATTACATCAGATGGGTAATTAACCCCCCCCCCCCCCCAAACACACACACACACACACACACAGACAGTGTGACTGACAGCCGGGTGTTTTTCCAGTTAATTGCTTAACGAGCTCTTAACGACCTTTGTAATCAGTTAACAAGCTTTAGTGAGGAGCTAGTCGTTGTCATGGTGACATGTTTACGGCCCTCTGATGATGTCATCATTATCAGTGAGGAAGACGGTGCAGGTTGGAACCGTTCCAAGATTCGGTTCTTTATAGATCTGATTCTTTCAGGGCCCCAGTGGTCCACGTTGATCCAGCTTCTACTGGATCAGCGCCGTTTCCAGAACTGGGTTCTGCTGGGTCCACCTGCTCTTGTTTCCAGAACCATTTGGATCAGAACATGCTTGTGCAAACAGACTTAATGAAGCACTGATGAGTGGAAGCTGCTGCCAATCGTGCCTCTGACGTCTGAATTCTTCTGGAACTATTTTCAGCGGCGGATTAATCTGCGTCAGGTTGTTGCAGCAGGATAATGAAGTGCTGATGGACCAGAGCTAGCGCGATTTTAACTGTTAATAACCTGCTCTTCCTCCTCTTCTTCCTCACTGAGACAAAGAACAAGAAGAGGTGTCTGATTCCATTTACCTTGAAGAGCTGATGATGGACTTCTCATTATCTCATCTAATTAACTCTTCCTCCTCTTGCTCCCCGTCCTGTGGAGCTCTCAGAGTCAGGAGAACCTGGTTCAGATGGTTCTGGAAAACTGCAGGTGTTAGAGAGTTAGCTGGCATTAACATGTTTAGCTGTAAAGTGTCAGAATATTTCCCTGGCTTAGTTTGGCCCAGTTTGGCCACCTTAGGAACATACGGACCTGCTGGTTCTGATCTGGATCTGCTTCAGTTTGATGGACAGTCAAGAAATGGGCGGGTCCATCAGAGACGGCTCCTTATTGTTCCATCCAGCTTTTGCTGCACCTGCCTGTCAGCAAGGAAGAAGGAAGAGGAGGAAAAGAGCTACATTAGCTTTACCTACAACTAAATCATTAATAGTCATTTCTCATCAGAGTATCGTCTCTGTGATGGTCTGGCAAAGGGTGCAGCTCAACTACTGCTGCAACTTGGGGGATTTGTCTGGAAATCCCCTCAGAGAGTTTTGGCGAATTCTGATCACTTCAATTTGACAATCGTTCCCCGTTCAGAAGTGTTTTTGGTGGTGCTTTTAATTCCAGTGTCCATTATAGTTCAGATTCTGCGAACTGATCAACATTAAAACCTTGAGACATTTCATCATGACAGATGGAAAGTTGTTCCTTTCCACTGGCACACTGTGCTGCAGAGCCAGGGATTCACTTAGCTGAGCCCAACTGGTCTGAACTGGTTTCAGGTGACCTGATATGGGTTGGCCATGTTGGCTTTGTTGGTGCTGTCTGAGAACCGAAGCTGTCTGGCAGCAGAACCTCTCGGCGTGTTTCCGGATCATGTTGGCCGATCAGAGTTCTAACGACTGTTAATGAGCTCTGAGTACAAATGAGCCACAGATGTTAATTAGCAGAAATCTGCTCAACATTTGGTGATAATTAGAGTTACAAGCATAAACACATCCGACCACACACACCTGTATACGCGCACACACACACACACTTTCTCATGTACAGATGGAAATTAATATCAGGACTCGTCAAAACACTGAAACATGTTCAGCTTCTGCCTGCTTGCTGTTTCCACTGATTACTGGAGGAACCAGGAATGTTCCCTCAGAGACACACACACACACAAACACATAAAAGACACATGGATCGACATCGCAACCGGGTCTGTTGGGTGCGGATTTAAAGCACCCAACGGTTAAAGTGATATTCCCGTCAGTTCTAATTAGTTGGTGTGAGTTGTGACCGTTGGCAACCGCATCAGCAGATCACTGGTTCCATCTCGGTGATTTCAACTGGGATAATCTATTCCCATTCAGCTGGATGCTGAGGAACCACCTGCTGGTTCTGTTGGACCTTCGGAACAACAGACAGAATCTGTCTGACTCACCGGATCTGGTTTACTTGCTGAAACAGCCTAAATGGACTGGCATGATACACACACTGTGACACACACACACTGTGACACACACACACACTGTGACACACACACACACTGTGACACACACACTGTGACACACACACTGTGACACACACACTGTGACACACACACACTGTGACACACTCCGTCTCTCTCAGTGTCGGAGTTAATCTGCTCTATGAGGTAGAAAATGTGGTCACAGTGTGAAGATGAATTATCCTGACGGTGAAGTGCAGTCCCACAGTGTGTCGCTCTGTGTGTGTCACAGTGTGTGTGTTTTCAGTGTCAGAATGTGGATCTTCTGTTCTCTGAGGAGATAAATTTGCAGTGTGTCCTAATTTGCTGCTCGTAAATATCAGCAGCGATACAGCAAGTGTATGTCAAGAGTGTGTGTGTTGTGTTTTGTCTGTGTGTGTCTGTGTGTGTCGGGTCGTCCCTCCTTATCACATAACAAATTGAGAGCTTAATCTGTCCTGCGTGGAGATTTACGGCTGGATCGTTCGCTGGGAGGAGGTGAAGAGTAGAGCGCTGATAATCAGCTGGAGATGCTGAGGGTTGCCACGGTGATAAGACTAGTCAGCTGATCACAGATCAAAGTTTATCTTCAGATAAAGGGAGCATAACCCTCCGCGCTGGAGAACAAGAATCACATGATGAGGATCACTCCAAGGTTTCTGGTCCGGGTTCTGAATATGCCAACCTGATTGGACCAACCTGTTCTGTACTGAATATCTGTAGAACCAATCACCAGTGGTGTGTGTGTGTGTGTGTGTGTGTGCAGGTTCTTTCTGAAGTTCTTCCTGAAGTGTAACCAGAACTGTCTGAAGAACGCAGGGAACCCTCGGGACATGAGGAGGTTCCAGGTAAGACCACCGGACCGGCTGACGTACCCACAATGCACTGCAGCGTGTTGACACGGTTTGGAATAATAATATTAGTATTGTTATATTATCAATCTGGTCAATGACGAGGTTAAAGGTCACAGCTGTTCCTGAGTGTGGGGGGGATGTCATGGAACGTTCTAGATGTTGAGGAACAATGGACGTGTCCGATCATCAGTCCTCTGCCGGTTCTGACGGGCCCGTTTTTTTGTAGGTGGTGGTTTCTACAACCGTCAACGTGGACGGCCATGTCCTCGCTGTATCAGACAACATGTTTGTCCATAACAACTCCAAACATGGCCGCCGAGCTCGAAGATTGGATCCATCTGAGGGTAAGCAGACACAATTCTGCCTGCTGATCAGAACCAGATGAGCAGGATGGATCTGTGTTGGGTGGACGGGCTGAAGGTTCTGTGTTGGATGTTGACCTGACCCGGTGCACAGTGAATGCAGTCCTGCAGAAGCTACGCCTGTAGCTGCACATGTTTGGGTCACAAGAACCCAGAGCTACATAGACAAGTCAGCCCAGTGGATTGTGGGTAATAAGACCAGACACCTCCCCCGTCCCCAGAGAGGCCACGGCTGTGTGTGTGTGTGTGTGTGTATGCTTTCAGCCTCTTTAATTGCCCTCCTAATTAAAGACGGTCACCATGGAAACCACCCCTCCCACCTTGAGTGCTGCAGAGTCCCGTGGGTCCAACTTGTCTCTACTCGCTTGTTTCTTGAATCGGCCGGGTTTTCCCTCCCAGCCTCTGACAGAACCTCAGAGCTGTGAATCCCAAATCTGAGCGTCTGAACTGGAATGACCTGCGCTAAGAGTTTCAGTCGGGTTTCAGAGCGCATCGTAGCTCTGAATCAGCACTGCTGAAAGTCATGATAAATGTTTTTCTCTTGGCCTCAGGTAGTGGACTGGTTCTGGTTCCGTTAGAGCTCAGGTCTGGTTCTGATCCAGTCAACCACATTGTTCTCTCAGAACAGTTTGAACACAAAGGCATGAAGAGAACAGCAGTATGCTGGTTTAAACGCCATCTGAGAACCAGCAGGGTGACTGGTGGAGTCCCACAGGGCTCTGGCTTTCTTTAGGAACTTTTGAAGCCATTTTGAATAATTAATTGAGCGTTCTGTTTGGTTTGACAACTAGGATCACTTTTAAAGGAAGTTATTGAAGTCAAATGATTGTTGTTGAATTGCCTACAGACACCATTTGTTGTGAGTTGGAGCTGCATAACTAAACTGGATTGAATTGAATCAGTACCGGTCCATTTGGATTTCTGGGCCTGGCAGCTAGCTGCGTGGTTGTGGTTCTGGAGAACTTTGGTTCTGGCATACAGAACAAGATGGACGGCGTCCGAGGAGCCTTCAACATTTTTCTGACCTGTCCAGGTCTACCAGGAGGACGGTCTTGCGATTGGTCAGGTTGCTCAGCCGGGCTGTGATTGGTCGGCAGGTCCTTTACCGACTGTGTTTGCGTTTCCTGCTGCCTGATTCTGTTGGGGAACCTTTCCTCCTGTCTCGTTCCCTCAGGGGGTTTAGGGTCCTACAGCTCATGTGTCTCAATGGCAGATTGTTGGGGAGGCATCCAGGGGTCAAAGGTTCGTTAGGAACACCTGGTGGACTCAGCCATGGTGCTGGCCTGGTTCTGTTCTTACTGTCAGAATCGAACAGCAGAACACACACAACCAAACTAAACACAATAGAATAGAATAGTTTGGTGCTGTAATGTCATTTGAAATTATCAGTTATGAGATTAGCTGTTCTCTCTCTCTCTCACTCTCTTTCATTTCACTTTATAATTAATCTGCAGCTGTACTTGAGAGGAAAGCGAAGTAGCTATTACTGAGTGTGTGTGTGTGTGTGTGCAGCGTGTGTGTGTGTGTGCTGAAGTTAGTGAAAGAGGATAAAAACCGCGACCCAATTAAGACGCGCCTCGTCTCTTCTCTTGTTATGTAGATGGGGTTTCCAACCTGTGACTCTGGGCCTTCTCAGGCCACCACATGCATCAAAGTGGGTCACAGCAGAACTTAACCTGGATCTGATGAGTCTTTACCGACTTCATCCTGGATTTACTCTGACCCACACCGGGTCAAAGTTCACCACAGAGGCTCAGATATTTACATACAGCTCCAATATACATCTATTCTATTCTAGTGGTGACCAGATGCTCTCCAGGTGACTCTGGGTCAGACGCAGCACCTTCTCTCTCCAGATTGTTGTCTCAGCAGGTATTTTGTCCCAGTTTGGTGTTAACTGGTCTGTCTGTGCTCCAGCAGCCACTCCCTGTATAAAAGCCATCAGTCCCAGTGAGGGCTGGACGACGGGCGGCGCCACCGTCATTCTCATCGGAGACAACTTCTTTGATGGACTCCAGGTTGTCTTCGGGACCATGCTGGTGTGGAGCGAGGTAACGCACACCAACCAGTCACATCACCAGTAAGCACCAGTTAGATTCCAGTCAGACGGTCGTCGTGTTTATCGTCTCAGGTCAGAGGAAACAGTGAGGCCTTCACATCTGACACTCGCTCTCCTGATTTCTGATTGGACGAACTCTACCTTTAAAGGGGACACAGTTCAATAACGCTGTCTGATGTTTCTGATGTCTCTGTGTCCAGCTGATCACGCCCCACGCCATCCGGGTCCAGACTCCGCCCCGTCACATCCCCGGGGTTGTTGAGGTCACGCTGTCCTACAAGTCCAAACAATTCTGTAAAGGAGCGCCGGGACGCTTCGTCTACACAGGTAATACTGGGACAAACTGGGACAAACTGGGACAAACTGGGACAAACTGGGACACAGCATAAACATGAAGAGCTTGTAGCAGACAGCCGTATTGTTCCCTTTTGACCCCGGGGCCCATTTAAATATTAACCATTTATTGGTTCACCAAACTGATCTGGCTTTTGTTCTATTTGAAAATCAAATCTATGTATGGTTTACCATCAAAAGCATAAAATATAATCACAGCATGAGGTGATAATCACCAGGGGCCTTGTGGGTAAAGCGTTCATGCGGCACCATATTTTACACACAAATCAACATGTCTAAAAATGAACTTTGCGTCAAAGTTGGCATAAATATACACACACTTTTTCCCTGGCGTGAAAATGTGCAGCAGCCACACAAACTTTCTCTGTGGACAATAATAAACTACAAACCTGAATCCACTGAAATCTGATGACATTCAATTATTTAGAGCAGGAAGCATCAAACCCCAGGATTTATGATTTTAATATTTCAGTGTTTAAACAATGAAACTGAACCCGTTTATCCTCAGACAATAAGCCAACAGAAAATACAGAAAATAGAAATAAAGGATGTGAAAACCTCAGTCCAATGTCAATAATCATGTTGCTCAGTTTGAGTCTCATAAAGATGAAACTCCTGGACTGAATGAATCTATTTATTGTCCCTAAAGAGAAACCAGGGCTGATCAGACAGTTTGATTATTGATCAGGTGTGGAGACAATCACAGGTCCATCAGTAGCTGCATCCAGGTGAGCCGCTACCTGAGGAGCTGTAGGAACCCATCAGCTATTCCTCCTTCAGCCAATAGCATCCTTCACCACCGATATCCACCAACGGGTTCAAGGGTTTCCGCCGCGACAGGCATTGATCGGCCGCAGGACCGATAAACCGCCTCAACGATGGAGCATGGCCCACTTGGACTCGAAGTTCCCAACTCCTCCGGAACGTGTTCGACCCTCTTCTGATGGAGAGTTCCCAGCAAATCCTCACAATACGGTTAGGCCTGCCAGAAACCAATAAACTACGAACACATGCAGAGTCCAACGCACGGCGCTCTATTTCCATTATGTCAGACCTGAGAGAAACAGACATCCACTAATAATGGCTCCTCAGAGCAGCTGAGCGGGAAGCAGCAGGTTAGAGAGAAACAGCCGATAACAAAGTGAACAACATCAACAAGGTCACCGATAACACACACATCAGGAGAGACAACACACTCTGAACTGCTGCTGGTTCCGCCCTGTGGGCCTTCAAGGACTGAACACACACACAATGACACACACAGACACACTAAACACACACTCAGTAACAGGCTGTGATGATGTATAGGACAGTCAGTCTAAAGCTTGTTAAATGCAGCTGAACCAAGACGGGATTATGATTCACACACACACACACACACACACACACACACACACACACGCACGCACACACACTTCCATCTGTGCTCTGCTGCGTTCACTGATGCTCTGATTTATCGCCTCCAACCAGCTCTAGCTGTAATGTTCAGTGGCAGGAAATAAAAATCAAGATTGAGTCTCAGAGATGATAGCAAAGTTCCTCTAGAATGTTGACCTATTGGTGGTTCTGTTCTGGTCCGACAGCAGAGATTCTGTTCCAGATCGGGATTGTTTCTGTTTGAGTGTTTACTTCTGACTCCAGATGTATGGCGGACGTTTTCTGCTATAATTTTAGAGCACACGTTTTCAATGTGAAAGCAGAACTTCTGGAACAGAAATGTACCGTTGCCTGGCAACCTCTCAGCCAATAGAATGGAATGTTATCCTGGATGCGTTTGTTTCCTTCTAGTGGGTGAGCCTGTGTGGCTACTACCCATTGTAGCAACCGGCGCTACCCTCTGAATGTAGGGAGAAATGACGACTTCATCTTTCTGCTCCTTTTTACACTAGACCTCCATCCATCCATCCATCCATCCATCCATCCATCCATCCATCCATCCATCCATCCATCCATCCATCCATCCATCCATCCATCCATCCATCCATCCATCCATCCATCCATCCATCCATCCATCCATCCATTCATTTGTCGTAGATAGATAGATAGATAGATAGATAGATAGATAGATAGATAGATAGATAGATAGATAGATAGATAGATAGATAGATAGATAGATAGATAGATAGATAGATAGATAGATTGTTAGATAGCGGCTACATGTTGCTACAATGGATAGTTGCCACACAGGCTCACCCACTAGAAGGAAACAAACACACCCCGTGTAACACTTTCATTCTATTGGCTCAGAGGTTGCCAGGTGATGGTACTTTTCTTTTCCAAGGGCGAGCAGAGAGACAAGTTTTGAGCGTGAGGAGAAAGGTTGGAGAAAGCAGTGAATATTTGAAAGAGAGCATAAGTTTGGAGTTCAAGCATTACAAGTTTTGAGAAGAAAGACATGAAGTCCTGCTTTTGAGACAGAAAATATGTGCTTTTGAAATATGGCAGAAACATTCCCCCTACAAATCACTATGATTCATTGTGACCCGAACAGAACCATCAGAACCTCTGGTTCCTCACTGACTGCAGAGCTTCTGATCCCTCCAGCCTGAGAGAGAATGTAAACAGGGATTTTGGTCAGAGGTCAAAGGTCAGGAAGATTGCAGAATCAATCCACACCAGAACAGACACACACAGTGTCGGTTATCACAGGTGTTCCAGTTCTGAACTTCAAGTAGATCGTTCCTGATACCTGTACTTGCAGAACCTTAGTAACCTTCCTTTTCTTCCTCTCCCTCAGCGCTCAATGAGCCAACCATCGACTACGGCTTCCAGAGGTTACAGAAGGTCATCCCCCGTCACCCTGGAGATCCTGAGAGGCTGCCCAAGGTACAGAACCGCAGGGTACTGCACAGAATCACCCAGAATGAAGAACCTTCAGAACCGCTGGCAGAGGAAGCGATTAGTGGTTCTGTGTCTCCATCAGTGAGCGTTCTGGTCGGCTGCTCAGGCTGATAATCATCTACTGACTCTACTGTTTTACGTCTCACACACACACACACACACACGCACACACACACACACATTCTGAGGATGTCTCCTGCTGAGGAGCTCAAACTGGATCGCTGGTTTAACTCAGTGGTTCTGGTCAGGTTCAGGTTCTTCAGACTGGTTCTGTTTCCAGCTTATTGAAGATGTGGTTGTCATTCCTGAGCTAACATCAGTGCAGTGCTGCGCTCACATGTTCACTAACCCTGAAAGTCAGGTCAAGGTCGGCCGCTAGTACTGTTAGCTTCGGGCCCTTTAGCTGCAGTTCCTGCTCTAATGGAAAGGAGGCGCTGTGTGGAGGATCCAGTAAACGAAACAAACAGAGCCATCAAAAAGATCACTGGGTGTTACCGTCCAGACGAGCACCGGGTGTGTGTGTGTGTGTGTGTGTGTGTGTGTGTGCGTGCGTGTGTGTGTGTGTGTTAAGCCCATTGGTAAACAAGACGGTTGAAACAGTGAAATCAGGTAATCAGGAAGTGCAGCCATGTGGCAAGAAAAGAGATTGGCATACACACGATTATCAGCCGCCATCTTATCAGATTTCTATAAAAACCAACATGTGTGTGTTTCTGCTGATCTCCATCCAGTAAATATGCAGCTAACTGGCTGTTAACGCGTCTGACCTCGACTGCAGGTTACAGACTCATTCAGACAGAAAACATCTGAGGGACTGATAAATAATGACATCATCAATTCAATAACTAATCCAATTAATGGAAAACCAAAACAACTAAACCATTTTCTATACTAGGAATACTGGAAATGTTCCATAAACCAGTTTCCTCTGCTTTCTCTTTTCGGAAAATGTTCCTGACCCTTCACTAATCTTCAGTGTAAGAGCCAGTTAATGGGGAGTTCATATAGAATAATAATTTAGATTAAAAATGTATAAATATGCTTAATTTACTTTTAAGAAATTCATGATGAGTATATTTTCAAGAATGTATAACTTAGTTAATGTAAAAGGATGCTTTTATTGTGAAAAGTAATTTTGGCTTCCACTACGTAATTAATGTTGCCCGTATGCACGTTTGAGTTCAGATTGCAGTTGGATACGGTGGAAGCAGCACAATTTTTTGACCGATCTGTACTGAGCCTTTCATTTTTTCTGTAAGTGTACTTTTTTGAGTTTTTTAAGTAAACATCATAAAGAAGACTTGGTTTCAGTCGAGTGATTCAAATATTGGTTGTTAGACAAACTGCAAAGGTGGTACAACGAACTTTTGGGACGCAGAGTGCCACTACATTCAGTAATGGATCAGAACTGGAATATGGCCTTTTTTGCTGATGCCATTGAATCTGCTGGTTCCGGACAAGGTGTCGGCTATTTTTGGGTCAGAACCAGTGCAGCAGGGGAAGGAGAAGTCCTTCATTTTCTCAGATTATTGTTGGATTAATTTAGGCTTTTATCTTGCTGTTATTATTTCTCCTGTTGGGTTGATTAGAGTTTATATCCTGCTGTTGAACCTGAAGCATCAGTGTGTGTGTGTGTGTGTGTGTGTGTGTGTGTGTGTGTGCGTGCGTGCCTGTCTCACTGTGTGTGTGTGGACATCAATCTGCTCTTGCTGCGACACTCAAATGTTTCTCTGCATAATCAGGCAGATCAGAGACAATCTGAATGTGAGAGCTTCTTCCTAACCAATACCATAAACCAGTTTCCTTCCAGTTTGATACCTAACTCCCCCAACACTCCAACACACATACACACACGCTCACACACCCACACACACACGCCCACACACACGCACACACACACACACACATTGCGGCTGACACGTGTCCATCAAACTGAGTTGAACTGGCTTTAAATCAGCTCTGCAACATTTCTTTGTTGTCCCAACAATCAGTGGAATAACAGAGAGATGAGAGTGGTAGAAAACTAGGAGAAACATTTGGGAGGGAGGAAGAGAGAGGGAAGGAGGGCGGTCAAGAGCAGAGTATGAGAGGAAAGAAAAATTAATGCAGAAGAGAGAAAGATGACGGATGGATGGATGGATGATGGATGGATGATGGATAGATGATGGATGGATGATGGATGGATGATGGATGGATGATGGATGGATGATGGATGGATGGATGATGGATGATGGATGGATGAATGATGGATGGATGATGGATGATGGATGGATGGATGGATGATGGATGGATGATGGATGGATGGATGGATGGATGGATGGATGATGGATGGATGATGGATGGATGATGGATGGATGGATGGATGATGGATGGATGATGGATGGATGATGGATGGATGATGATGGATGGATGATGGATGGATGGATGGATGGATGATGGATGGATGATTGATGGATGGATGGATGATGGATGGACGATGGATGGATGATGGATGGATGGATGGACGGATGATGGATGGATGATGGATGGATGGATTGATGGATGGATGGTGGTTGGTGGGATGGATGATGGATGGATGCTGGATGTATGATGATGGATGGATGATGGATGGATGGATGGATGGATGATGGATGGATGATTGATGGATGGATGGATGATGGATGGATGATGGATGATGGATGGATGATGGATGGATGGATGGACGGATGATGGATGGATGATGGATGGATGGATGGATGGATGGATGGATGGTGGATGGATGGATGGATGGATGATGGATGATGGATGGATGATGGATGGATGGATGATGGATGGATGATGGATGGATGGATGATGGATGGATGATGGATGGATGGATGATGGATGATGGATGGATGGATGATGGATGGATGGATGATGGATGGATGATGATGGATGGATGGATGATGGGTGGATGGATGGATGATGGATGGATGATGGATGGATGGATGATGGATGGATGGATGGATGATGGATAGATGGATGATGGATGGATGATGGATGGATGGATGATGGATGGATGATGGATGGATGGATGATGGATGATGGATGGATGGATGATGGATGGATGGATGATGGATGGATGATGATGGATGGATGGATGATGGGTGGATGGATGGATGATGGATGGATGATGGATGGATGGATGATGGATGGATGATGGATGGATGGATGATGGATGGATGGATGATGGATGGATGATGGATGGATGGATGATGGATGGATGATGGATGGATGATGGATGGATGGATGATGGATGGATGATGGATGGATGGATGGATGGATGATGGATGATGGATGATGGATGGATGGATGATGGATGGATGGATGATGGATGGATGATGATGGATGGATGATGGATGGATGGATGATGGATGGATGGATGATGGATGGATGATGGATGGATGATGGATGGATGGATGATGGATGGATGGATGATGGATGGATGATGGATGGATGGATGATGGATGGATGGATGATGGATGGATGATGGATGGATGGATGATGGATGGATGGATGATGGATGGATGATGGATGGATGGATGATGGATGGATGATGGATGGATGGATGATGGATGATGGATGGATGATGGATGGATGATGGATGGATGATGGATGGATGGATGATGGATGGATGGATGGATGGATGGATGGATGATGGATGGATGATGGATGGATGGATGATGGATGGATGATGGATGGATGATGGATGATGGATGGATGATGGATGATGGATGGATGATGGATGGATGGATGGATGATGGATGATGGATGGATGGATGATGAATGGATGGATGATGGATGGATGATGGATGGATGGATGTATGATGGATGGATGGATGATGGATGATGGATGGATGGATGGATGGATGGATGATGGATGGATGATGGATGATGGATGGATGATGGATGATGGATGGATGATGGATGGATGGATGGATGATGGATGATGGATGGATGATGGATGGATGGATGATGGATGATGGATGGATGGATGATGGATGATGGATGGATGGATGATGGATGGATGGATGATGGATGGATGGATGGATGATGGATGGATGATGGATGATGGATGGATGGATGATGGATGGATGGATGGATGGATGATGGATGATGGATGGATGGATGATGGATGGATGGATGATGGATGGATGATGGATGATGGATGGATGGATGGATGATGGATGGATGGATGGATGATGGAGGGATGATGGATGATGGATGGATGGATGATGGATGGATGGATGGATGGATGGTTGGATGGATGATGGATGGATGGATGATGGATGATGGATGATGGATGGATGGATGGATGATGGATGGATGGATGGATGATGGATGGATGATGGATGGTTGATGATGGATGGATGATGGATGGATGGATGATGGATGGATGGATGGATGGATGGATGGATAGATGATGGATGATGGATGGATGGATGATGGATGATGGATGATGGATGGATGGATGGATGATGGATGATGGATGGATGATGGATGATGGATGATGGATGGATGATGGATGATGGATGGATGATGGATGATGGATGGATGATGGATGATGGATGGATGATGGATGATGGATGGATGATGGATGATGGAGGGGGGTTAATTGAAAACCCTCCTGAAGGAGTTTGTAATGAAAAGCAGCAGATTAACTGGGAGAGTGTTTAATTAAGATAAAGACTAAATGAAGCATTGTTCTCTTGCTGCCTGATTACACACACACACACTGCTACACACACACACTGCTACACACACACACAGCTACACACACACACACACACACACACACACACACACTGCTACACACACAGTCAGGCTCAAAGTGGTTCTGAAGTTGATCCACTTCACTTTAACGAGCTGCTGGAGAGCAAACACACATCTGACCCGCTCTGTTACTCTGTGTGTGTGTGTGTTCTACGTGTGTGTGTGTGTTCTACGTGTGTGTGTGTCTTCTACGTGTGAGGGGGTGTAGCAGTGTGTGTGTGTAGCAGTGTGTGTGTGTAGCAGTGTGTGTGTGGGATAACCCCTGGGGTTCAGTGATCAGTGTAAACATGATAATAAACCTTCAGGTGGAGTCGCTCGTTAAGCTTGTTAAGCATCTGCAGGAGTCATGTGAACTAGATGCTGCTGGTGAAGCGATGAAGACTCTGATCTTCATCAGGTTCAGCTTCTCTCTGAGCAGCTGAAGCTGACCTTTGACCCTAATGCCATCCACTACAGGAAGTGCTGCTGAAGCGAGCCGCTGACCTGGTGGAGGCGCTCTACGGCATGCCGCACAACAACCAGGTGAGCCGCACCTGACCGAAACCAGGAGGAACCAGGGCAGGTCAGAGCCGGAGGCACAGCCTGCTCCGGACAGTGGAGGAAGTCCCGCCCTCTGACGGCCGGCTGACGTTTCCGTTCAGAGGAACCGAGAGCAAACGGGCCGGCTCCGGTCGGGTTCCCGTTTCGCCCGATGTTCAGTGTGCGCTGTCTCTGCAGGAGATCATTCTGAAACGAGCGGCGGACATCGCTGAGGCGCTCTACAGCGTTCCCAGGAACCACAACCAGATCCCGTCGCTAGGGAACTCCACCTCCCACGGCATGATGGGAGTCAACTCCTTTGGCGGCCAGCTGGCCGTCAACGTCTCTGAGACAGGTCAAGGTACGAGCCGACTGTCCGGCTCTTATTGCAGGGGGCGCTGTCCATGTGAGAATCGGTTCTGATCCAGAGGACAGGAACCTAGAACCTTGGAGTCCTGGTGGTTGTTTGGTTCCTGGTGGTTCTCCAGCTGCTGGATTATGGTTTCCTCATCAAATTCTCTCATTTAATCTGCAACATTTTCTTTTTCCAGTGGGTTACAACCGAAACACCAGCAGCGTGTCGCCACGGGGATACGTCCCAAGCTCCACCCCCCAGCAGAGTAACTATGGCAACACCGTCAGCAGCAGCATGAACGGCTACGGAAACACCAGCATGCCGAACCTCGGAGTGGCGACGTCTCCGGGTTTCCTGAACGGATCATCGGCCAACTCGCCCTACGGCAGTAAGTACCCAGGGACTAATACTACCATAGTACTGTAATAATGTAGTACTGTAGTAGCGTAGTAGTGTGGTACCGTAGTACCGTAGTACTGTAATAGTGTAGTACTGTAGTAGTGTAGTACCGTAGTAGTGTAGTACTGTAGTACTGTTGTACAGTTGGACTGTAGTACTGTAGTACCATAGTAGTGTAGTACTGTAGTAGTGTAGTACTGTTGGACTGTAGTAGTGTAGTACCGTAGTACTGTAGTAGTGTAGTACCGTTGGACTGTAGTACTGTAGTACCATAGTAGTGTAGTACCGTAGTAGTGTAGTACCGTAGTATTGTAGTAGTGTAGTACCGTAGTAGTGTAGTACAGTTGGACTGTAGTACTGTAGTACCGTTGGACTGTAGTACTGTAGTACTGTAGTAGTGTAGTACAGTTGGACTGTAGTACTGTAGTACCATAATACCGTAGTACTGTACCAGAGTACTGTGAGTACTGTTGTACAGTTGGACTGTAGTACTGTAGTACCATAGTAGTGTAGTAGTGTAGTAGTGTAGTACTGTAGTACTGGACTGTAGTAGTGTAGTACCGTAGTATGTAGTACCGCTGGACTGTAGTACTGTGGTAGTACACCGTAGTACTGTAGTAGTGTGTAGTACTGTAGTACTGTAGTAGTGTAGTACTGTTGGACTGTAGTACCGTAGTACTGTAGTACTGTAGTACTGTTGGACTGTAGTACTGTAATAGTGTAGTACTGTAGTACTGTAGTAGTGTAGTACTGTTGGACTGTAGTAGTGTAGTACCGTAGTAGTGTAGTACCGTTGGACTGTAGTACTGTAGTAGTGTAGTACTGTAGTACTGTAGTACTGTAGTACTGTAGTACTGTAATAATGTAGTACTGTAGTAGCGTAGTAGTGTGGTACCGTAGTACCGTAGTACTGTAATAGTGTAGTACTGTAGTAGTGTAGTACCGTAGTAGTGTAGTACTGTAGTACTGTTGTACAGTTGGACTGTAGTACTGTAGTACCATAGTAGTGTAGTACTGTAGTAGTGTAGTACTGTTGGACTGTAGTAGTGTAGTACCGTAGTACTGTAGTAGTGTAGTACCGTTGGACTGTAGTACTGTAGTACCATAGTAGTGTAGTACCGTAGTAGTGTAGTACCGTAGTATTGTAGTAGTGTAGTACCGTAGTAGTGTAGTACAGTTGGACTGTAGTACTGTAGTACCGTTGGACTGTAGTACTGTAGTACTGTAGTAGTGTAGTACAGTTGGACTGTAGTACTGTAGTACCATAATACCGTAGTACTGTAGTTGTGTAGTACCGTAGTACTGTTGTACAGTTGGACTGTAGTACTGTAGTACCATAGTAGTGTAGTAGTGTAGTAGTGTAGTACTGTAGTAGTGTAGTACTGTTGGACTGTAGTAGTGTAGTACCGTAGTAGTGTAGTACCGTTGGACTGTAGTACTGTAGTAGTGTAGTACCGTAGTACTGTAGTACTGTAGTAGTGTAGTACTGTAGTACTGTAGTAGTGTAGTACTGTTGGACTGTAGTACCGTAGTACTGTAGTACTGTAGTACTGTTGGACTGTAGTACTGTAATAGTGTAGTACTGTAGTACTGTAGTAGTGTAGTACTGTTGGACTGTAGTAGTGTAGTACCGTTGGACTGTAGTACTGTAGTAGTGTAGTACTGTAGTACCGTAGTACTGTAGTAGTGTAGTACTGTAATAGTGTAGTACTGTAGTACTGTAGTAGTGTAGTACTGTTGGACTGTAGTAGTGTAGTACCATAGTAGTGTAGTAGTGTAGTACCGTTGGACTGTAATACTGTAGTAGTGTTGTACCGTAGTACTGTAGTACCGTTGGACTGTAGTACTGTAGTAGTGTAGTAGTGTAGTACCATAGTAGTGTAGTAGTGTAGTACCGTTGGACTGTAGTACTGTAGTAGTGTTGTACCGTAGTACTGTAGTACCGTTGGACTGTAGTACTGTAGTAGTGTAGTACTGTAATAGTGTAGTACTGTAGTAGTGTAGTAGTGTAGTACCGTAGTAGTGTAGTACCGTTGGACTGTAGTACCGTAGTACTGTAGTAGTGTAGTAGTGTAGTACTGTAATAGTGTAGTACTGTAGTACCGTAGTACTGTAGTAGTGTAGTAGTGTAGTACTGTTGGACTGTAGTAGTGTAGTACCGTTGGACTGTAGTACTGTAGTACCATAGTAGTGTAGTACTGTAGTACCGTTGGACTGTAGTTGTGTAGTACCATTGGACTGTAGTAGTGTAGTAGTGTAGTACTGTAGTAGTGTAGTACTGTAGTAGTGTAGTACTGTAGTAGTGTAGTACCGTAGTACTGTTGTACCGTTGGACTGTAGTACTATAGTAGTGTAGTACTGTAGTAGTGTAGTACCGTAGTACTGTTGTACCGTTGGACTGTAGTACTGTAGTAGTGTAGTACCGTAGTACTGTAGTAGTGTAGTACTGTAGTACTGTTGTACCGTTGGACTGTAGTACTGTAGTAGTGTAGTACTGTAGTAGTGTAGTACCGTAGTACTGCTGTACCGTTGGACTGTAGTAGTGTAGTACTGTAGTAGTGTAGTACTGTAGTACCGTTGGACTGTAGTAGTGTAGTACTGTAGTAGTGTAGTACTGTAGTACTGTAGTAATGTAGTACCGTTGGACTGTAGTAGTGTAGTACCGTTGGACTGTAGTACTGTAGTACCGTTGGACTGTAGTAGTGTAGTACCGTTGGACTGTAGTACTGTAGTACTGTAGTAGTGTAGTACCGTAGTACTGTTGTACCGTTGGACTGTAGTACTGTAGTAGTGTAGTACCGTTGGACTGTAGTACTGTAGTAGTGTAGTACTGTAGTAGTGTAGTACTGTAGTACTGTAGTAGTGTAGTACTGTTGTACCGTTGGACTGTAGTAGTGTAGTACTGTAGTAGTGTAGTACTGTAGTAGTGTAGTACCGTTGGACTGTAGTAGTGTAGTACTGTAGTACCGTTGGACTGTAGTAGTGTAGTACCGTTGGACTGTAGTACTGTAGTAGTGTAGTACCGTTGGACTGTAGTAGTGTAGTACCGTTGGACTGTAGTACTGTAGTAGTGTAGTACCGTTGGACTGTAGTACTGTAGTAGTGTTGTACCGTAGTACCGTAGTACTGTAGTACTGTAGTAGTGTAGTACTGTAATAGTGTAGTACCGTAGTACTGTAGTACTGTAGTAGTGTAGTACTGTAATAGTGTAGTACCGTAGTACTGTAGTAGTGTAGTACTGTTGGACTGTAGTAGTGTAGTACTGTTGGACTGTAGTAGTGTAGTACCGTAGTAGTGTAGTAATGTAGTACTGTAATAGTGTAGTACTGTAATAGTGTAGTACTGTAGTACCGTAGTACTGTAGTAGTGTAGTACCGTTGGACTGTAGTACTGTAGTAGTGTAGTACTGTAATAGTGTAGTACTGTAGTACCGTAGTACTGTAGTAGTGTAGTACTGTAGTACCGTAGTACTGTAGTAGTGTAGTACTGTAATAGTGTAGTACTGTCGTACCGTAGTACTGTAGTAGTGTAGTACTGTAATAGTGTAGTACTGTCGTACCGTAGTACTGTAGTAGTGTAGTACTGTCGTACCGTAGTACTGTAATAGTGTAGTACTGTCGTACCGTAGTACTGTAGTACTGTTGTACCGTTGGACTGTAGTACCGTAGTACTGTAGTACTGTAGTACTGTTGTACCGTTGGACTGTAGTACTGTAGTACTGTAGTACCGTAGTAGTGTAGTACCGTAGTACTGTAGTAGTGTAGTACCGTAGTACCGTAGTACTGTTGTACCGTTGGACTGTAGTACTGTAGTAGTGTAGTACTGTAGTACCGTTGGACTGTAGTACTGTAGTAGTGTAGTACTGTAGTAGTGTAGTACCGTTGGACTGTAGTACTGTAGTAGTGTAGTACTGTAGTACTGTAGTAGTGTAGTTCTGTAGTACTGTAGTAGTGTAGTAGTGTAGTACCGTTGGACTGTAGTACTGTAATAGTGTAGTACTGTAGTAGTGTAATACCGTAGTAGTGTAATACCGTAGTAGTGTAGTACCGTTGGACTGTAGTACAATAGTAGTGTAGTACTGTAGTAGTAATACTACTGTAGCTACTGGTTCTACATTTTTGCCAGAGGTTCTGATGACAGAAGGGGTCGAAGGCCAGACGGTTTCTCCTCTTCTGGTAGTTCGTCTCCCTACTGGACATGTCTGCCTCCAGTAAGCCTCACTTCAGGAGTCTCTGTGTGAACTGGTTAAGCTGGTGTTTGTTGTCTTCCAGTTGTCCCATCCAGTCCCAGCATGGCCGTGTCCAACTGTAACTCGTCTCACGGAGTCTTCTCCTTCTCGGCTGCCGTCAAACAAAAGAGCGCCTTCGCTCCGGTGGTTCGGCCTTCGGCTTCGCCTCCGCCTCCACCCAACTGCTCCGGCGGGAACGCCAACGGATTGCAAGGTGAAGCCCCGCCCCCTTTGCTGCCTCGCTAGCCCACGTCTCCAGCCTCTGTAAAACTGTGTCTGATGTCTTTGCATTGAGACAAACACCAAGCCAGACCATTTTCACCAGTTTAGTCCTGAACTGGTTTATTTGAAACCAGTGAACCCATTTGAACCAATTAATTCCTCAGAAGGAATCAGGTCAGTGGTCAACCAATCGCAGCGCTTCGTTCTCAGCGCAGAGTTTGGCTCCATCACAACGGCTTTGCCACCATGTTTGTAGTTTTCTGGTTCTGGGCCAATCAAACGTCTGCGGTTTCCTCTCTAAACAGAGTTGTGTTAGAGCTGCATGAGAGAGACGGGCTGCCATGTTTTATTCAGTCAGAGTCACAGATACACCGTCTGAACACACACACCCACACACACACACACACACACACACACACACACACACACAGCCACACACGCATACACATACACATACACACTCTCACCCACTCACACACAGAACCAGCTCAGTGTTCAGTGTGTGTGATGGGAGTATTTTTGACAGAGAGGTTTGTCTATCCTCAAATATTCATGCAGCACTCATGCATGTGGATTTTTATCTGGTGTGTGGGTGTGTGTGTGTGTGTGTGTGTGTGTGTGCGTGTGTGTGTTTGTACTATGTTGTGGGGACCGAAGCCTGGTTCCCACAAGGAGAGTTTTGGATGGGGTTAGAAAAGGAGTGAGGTTTAGGCTGTAGAAATTAATGGACGTCAATGGAAAGGGTTAGGGTGTGTGTGTGTGTGTGTGTGTGCACTTGCAGATCTGCAGCGTTACTTCTGAATGAAGCCAATATGAACAGTGATACAGCTGCAGTAGAAGCAAACATTTGTTTCTGATATTTATTGTCACTGCAATTATTATTATTAAAAATAATAATCATTATTATTATTATTATTTTCTATGATGTATTATCTTAAGTTTGTGTTTTCTATATTTTTTGTACTTTCATGAGCCAACACGTTACACCTGAATTTCTCCACTGTGGAACATTAAAGGAGGTTTCTATTCTATTATTGTTCTCACAGTGGAGCTGCAGGAAGAACATGGTGCTGGGAGGAGGCGGGGCTAACACAATGACAACATTATGAAAAATGGAAAAATAAACAAACTTACAGAAAAACAAGCCAAAGAGGAACACAAACCAGAAATCCAAGGAAACAATCACAGGTGTAGACAAGAGGATCCGGCGAGGAGTGACTGAGAATGAGAAGCTGGAGAGGGTGAATGCTGAACTAAAGATCTGGGCTGTGAGCTACCTGACTGCAGGTAGAGGGAGAGAAGGAGTGGTAAAAGTGGCTAAAGAAACAATAAAACTAGAGTAACAAAGAATAAATATAAACATAACTAGAAATGCAACAATGGATTTAAAAGAAAACGGGAACAAGACAGAACTAACCAAAAGAAGAGCACAAAATAATGAAACTAGAAGCAAATCAAACTATCAAAACATCCCATGATCCGAACAGATAATGAACAGTAAATGTTTTTATTTTACAGCGCTGTTTCTTCTCATGAGACATTTTTCTTCTTGCGTTTCTGCAGCCATGTCAGGACTCGTCGTTCCTCCGATGTAGATCCTTCCTGACCCTCAGCCTCGAGCAGCAATCACCTCAGAGGGGAAGGGGCCAGTGGTCCCTGGAGGCGGAGCATCAGGCAGCTGCTGACCAATCAATGACCTGATCCTGTTCTGACTGGACAAAGACCATGAAAAAGACTTTTAGTGCAGCATTTTCTGCAGGTGCTTCAACCTTCTGTTCTGCTCTGATGTCTAGTCTGCTAATGTACACCTGTGATGTCACACCTGGGATGTGACATCACTACCTGTACCTGGGTGGGCTTGGTAATTTTTTTAAACATGACAGATTAAAGGTAACGTCTGCTGTTTTTATCTGGTGTTAGCTGTGTGATGACACAGTGACCTGTGGATACACCTGGGTGGAGGTGATGCTAAAAGTGGGCGGAGCTAATATTCAGAAACCTCATCTGGACTCAGCGGGTCCATCCTGGTTGTGATCAGCTTATTTAAAACCTTTCATTTCTATTTAAACACAGAGTTGTGTTAAAGCACAGTTATAAAAAAGCAGATAGTGTTAACTCTGCTTTTTGATGGCTACACTGTAAAAACTAACTTGCATAGCATCCTAAATAGTCACTGGAGCCCCGCCCCTTTTCACACTGGGTTCTGTGATTTTTGCTGAGTACTCTTTTGTGACTGCTGTGGTTGATGACACGCCCCTCTATCACCATGGCAACCTGTTTTTGTATCATATCAAGATCTAGATATTTATATCAGATTGTTTTTAGTATTGATGGATGTTTGTCATGTCGTCGTGTTGTTGCCACACAAACAGCCCTGGTTTTATATCACGTGTTTATGGAGCTGCTGCTGCACCTGATTGTTTTTAATGTGAACCATGTTGTAACTTCTCCACAGTGAATAAAGTCAGCAGCTTGCTCTGACAGACTCTGTCTTTCCTTCCCTGAAGGGATCGGTCTAATCCCTGGAGAACAAGGCAGTTTGCAGTCTGCACACATTATTATTTTGGAAGAAGGGAAAATGTTACAGGAAAAACTGGATGCACACAACTCTGATCACATGACCTCCATCGGCCATCTTTACCATCCTGACAAGAACCAGCAGGCCCGGCGCCCAAGGTACAGAACCGCAGTATTATAACAAAGCAACATTAGTAATAAAACGTTTGGTTGATAAACTGAGCAGAAAAAGAAGAAAAAAATAGTCACAAAAGGTAAAGTAAAACAAAGGCAGATTTCAATCTTAAATGAAGCTGTCAACATATTTAACGTTTAATCATTCTCTTAAATAAAAATTATTTCACTTTAGAAATGGAGGTGATTCTTAGAAAGCAGTATTTGTGAATAAGACAACCAGAGGATTAAACTCTTCGTCCCTGTTAGAAGATCAGATTTTATTAGATTAAAACTTAAACATGGAGTAGATTTCTTGTGCGATTTCCACTTCTGAAAATCTTCCTAAAAACATTTGAGAAGTTGGAACTGAAAAAAGGTTTATTGTCTCAAAATCTCAGTCATAAAACAATAAATCAAATTAGTCACAATAAATGGAATGGAATGGAATTTCTTTTTCAGAAAGTTTCATAAATAAATATAAAATTGCCATCTTATATTCTTGTGGGAGTGCAATAGAAAGATATTTAGTTCTTATTATCACCAGAATTTTTAAACAAATGTTTTCTTCTCAGACTAGAGGAGCAGAAAACTGATGAATTGTAATATTTTTGATTCATAAAGTCACAACATTCTTGGTTTCTTTTAAAAAGCACATTTTAGTTCCATTAGTCTTTTTAGTTTTCAAATGTAGCGTCAGGCATTTTTCTATTTCTTTATATGTGCCATATGTTTGTCCTGAACTTGATCTTTGTTTTTAGCTCCACTTTATACCAAACTAACTTTTATCTGCATAAAAGAGATGGATATGTTTTTTTTTAGTAAAAGCTGAATATGTAATCATGTCTCTAATTAGTCAAATGTTGAACTGTTTATGGAAATGTAGCAATGTTCACAGAGCAAAAAAATGGCAAAAAAAAAAAATCTGTTTTCAAAAGTAAAGTATTGAAATAATTTAGTTTATCACTGAACAAGGTCAGTTCTCATGTGGTCCAGATGCTAATAAAGTGCTGAAATTGCCCTTTATTGAAGTTTCACACATCACAAACTTGGTTTTAAATATTCTGCTATTAGAGCAGAATAATCCATTCCAGGTGTTGAAGTTAACTAGAGTAGATGAAAGACAGTGAAGCTTGTGAAAGATTAGGTGGAATCGCCCTGTAGCCATTTCAACTTCAGCTTCATGTCTCTGAGGACAACGTCCTCATCTGGGACGTCTCTGTGGGAAACGCTGTAAACTGTCCTCTGTCTCTCATTTGGACTCCGCCATCACTACCGGCTTTTTCACCCAAAAAAGGATTTTTTTTTACCTCTCCAGGGGGTCTTTTGTGGGCTCTAGTGTCCCTTATATGAAAGAAGGCTGACAGGAAGGGGGAAGACATGCAGCAAATGTTGTCGGGTCCGGAAATCGAAGGCCTCCAGACATGGGATGCGCCGCCCTTACGCCACCACAGCACGGCCCGGAATCCCCGATTTTTCAATCATTTCGCAGGATCTCAATAAAGTCAGTCAGGATTGTTTTTTCTCTCCTTGTCTCCTTACGGGCTCCGTACATTGGCTTATTCTAGCATTGCGTACTGTTTAATATTGGAAAAACTAAATAATTATTAGAAAAAGTGTTTCTTCTGTCTGAGTTTATTTTTTATTTATTTGTTGCGAAGGCCTATTGGAATCAGAATTTCTTATTCTTATTTTTCCGTCAACAGACGCGGCTCTTTGGGGGCTTTAACATATTCAAAAACTCACCAACTTGACCCAAAATTGTCCCCCAACTAAAAATTTTGGATTCCAGTGGAATCGCAAGTGGGCGTGGCCAAATTGCTCTACAGCGCCCATTGTAGGTTGTAGAGATCTGCAACTACGTCAGTAGTCTCTTGGAGGTACCCTCTAAAATGCACTGGGAGGCGGCCATTTTGGGTCAAGGGACAAATTTTGTCCCTTTTTCACTTTTACTCACGTCGAAGTTTGACTAACTCCTCCTAAAGATTCGACCTATCGGCTTAATTCTCAGTCAGAGTGCAGTTAAGGCATGGGGCTTTAAACGTTATCAATAAAATTTACTTTTTGTTTATATTCAGGGGGCGTGGCAGAGCGGCAAACTTGGCGTACTCGCCCAAACAAACAAAAATCTATAACTTTCACATAAAAAGTTCTGTTGGCACCAAACTTGGTATGAGTGATCCTGGTTGGATCCCTGACAATCCTATGACGTCATAGTTTAACGTCATCTAAGCCCCGCCCCCTCAGAACAGGAAGTGCCTTTTTTAACTTGGAAAGCTCCATCTCTGGCTCTCTTGACCTAAACAAGATGCTCTTGTGTCAGAAGACTGATAACAAGTTGGTCTCACTTGCTTTAAAGCTCCAAGAGTTTTCCGTGGAGGGCGTGGCCGTGGAGGGCATGGCCGTGGCAGCGCGGTGAAGTCACGGGTCACACCGCTGCCAAATGTTCCACATGTTTCAACCAAGCTGCACCAAACTCACTGAGATTGATCCTTGTCCACCCACAATAGTTGGTGGGCGTGGCCTAATTCCTCCACAGCGCCCCCTAGAATATTTTTAAAACTCAGCCATGCTTTGACCAACAATCATGAAACTCAGTACACTTGTACATCTTGACTTAAAAAAGTCTCTTGTAGCCATGGTCTCAACCCAACAGGTAGTCGGCCATTTTGGATCAAAGTCAAAGAAGAAATACTGAAGAGAAACGATGAAGAAGAAAAAAATTAGACCAATTAGGATTATTTAGCCCTTGCTGGACGTCAGCTTTCTGTGATCAATCATTAACCATTAGACATAAGGTACAGGAATTAGTGCTGATAAGTTGTGGTTTTCTTTGTGAGCGGTTCTCACACCAGAATAAATCCTGTTTTATGATTTACATCGTGTGTGAATCCTAAAGGGCTCTGCAGTAGTTTTTACAAAGTTTAGTTAAAATGCAGAATTTGCATGTAACCTTATATTTTATCTGTTTGGCGACATCATAATAAAATACTAAATAAGTAGCATTTTTATCAAATACTTTTAGACTTTCAGCTTCTCTGCAGGTGGAGTTAGAGTTCTTACTGACATCCTTCCCCTTTGAAATGAATAAAATCTTCTTTTATTTCTGCTGAGCTCACAGTGAGGAACAGAAATGATTGGTCACAACAGAAAGAGGAAAGATGGCAGGCAGCAGGATGAAGATGATGATGATGAAGATGCTGCCGGGGTCCCCAGGTCTGGGTTGAGTTTCTGTGGGGTTATGCTGTCGGTTCCAGAGTTTGCTGGATCCCGGATGTTTCATCTCTTTCCTACCAAATTATTTATTTCCGTCATATTTTGACTTTTCATTTTTAGAAACTCCAGGGATCGGAGGCATTTTGCTAATCTGAGCAGAAAAGCGTTTTCTGGTAACTCATGCAACCTTACATGTAATTCTCTTTATTTTCAATCAATAAACAATGTGTTAATTTCATTTTATGTTTTATATAGATATCAATTTAAAACCCTGTTTAGTCCGGGTCAGAACCGACCATGAGGACTCATCAGCTCTGACGGTTTTATGTCTGCATTTAGCCACCACAGCGCCTCCTGCTGGCTTATTTCACCCTGATGCTGGTCGCCACAGCGCCTCCTACTGGCTTATTTCACCCTTATGCTGGTCGCCACAGCGCCCCCTGCTGGGCCTGCTGCAGCTGATGGACGTCATGTGATCAGCTTCCAGCTCAGCCCCGTCATTATTAAAACAGAGACCTGAAATGAATGTCAGTTCACACAAGGGCACAAACAGGAAGTGACTAAGATGAGTCATAGTAACAAACAGGAAGTGATTAAGATGAGTCATAGTAACAAACAGGAAGTGACTAAGATGAGTCATAGTAACAAACAGGAAGTGATTAAGATGAGTCATGATAACAAACAGGAAGTGACTAAGATGAGTCATGATAACAAACAGGAAGTGACTAAGATGAGTCATGATAACAAACAGGAAGTGATTAAGATGAGTCAGGATAACAAACAGGAAGTGACTAAGATGAGTCATAGTAACAAACAGGAAGTGATTAAGATGAGTCAGGATAACAAACAGGAAGTGACTAAGATGAGTCATAGTAACAAACAGGAAGTGATTAAGATGAGTCATGATAACAAACAGGAAGTGACTAAGATGACTCATGATAACAAACAGGAAGTGATTAAGATGAGTCATGATAACAAACAGGAAGTGACTAAGATGAGTCATGATAACAAACAGGAAGTGACTAAGATGAGTCATGATAACAAACAGGAAGTGACTAAGATGAGTCATGATAACAAACAGGAAGTGACTAAGATGAGTCATAGTAACAAACAGGAAGTGACTAAGATGAGTCATGATAACAAACAGGAAGTGACTAAGATGAGTCATGATAACAAACAGGAAGTGACTAAGATGAGTCATAGTAACAAACAGGAAGTGACTAAGATGAGTCATGATAACAAACAGGACGTGACTAAGATGAGTCATAGTAACAAACAGGAAGTGATTAAGATGAGTCATGATAACAGACAGGAAGTGATTAAGATGAGTCATGATAACAAACAGGAAGTGACTAAGATGAGTCATGATAACAAACAGGAAGTGATTAAGATGAGTCATGATAACAAACAGGAAGTGACTAAGATGAGTCATGATAACAAACAGGAAGTGACTAAGATGAGTCATGATAACAAACAGGAAGTGACTAAGATGAGTCATAGTAACAAACAGGAAGTGATTAAGATGAGTCAGGATAACAAACAGGAAGTGACTAAGATGAGTCATGATAACAAACAGGAAGTGACTAAGATGAGTCATGATAACAAACAGGAAGTGATTAAGATGAGTCATGATAACAAACAGGAAGTGACTAAGATGAGTCATGATAACAAACAGGAAGTGACTAAGATGAGTCATGATAACAAACAAGAAGTGACTAAGATGAGTCATGATAACAAACAGGAAGTGACTAAGATGAGTCATAGTAACAAACAGGAAGTGACTAAGATGAGTCATAGTAACAAACAGGAAGTGACTAAGATGATAACAAGAACATCTCATTACAGCTTCCTGTCAGATTCATCTGAACCTGAGGAAGACAAGTGATGAAAAGCTGCTCTGACCCAGAAACAGCACAGCGTTGAAGCTATAGAACCAGAACCAGAACTGGTCCATAGATTTCCCATGTGCCTTCTTCTTCTGCAGTTGTATTGTTTCCTGCTAAAATGCGACATGGCTGTTCAGAGTGCAGAGCTGAAAGGGAACAGATCGAGTTCTCTGAGTGGAAGCATCGGAACCATAGCATCTAGATAGATATATCTACACCACTGACCCCTGAAGTAGATATATAGCCGTGTTTCTAGATGTGCCCTGATGAGCTGCTCCGCCTGAGGAGGACAGGAAGTGATAGTTGCCATAGCAGCAGGTTTTAAATCAGGTAAAGCAGAAAGTCTCTCAGATAGTTCTCTGTTAGTTTTACTAAAAGTTTCTGATTGGTTCTGACCCAGTTCTGCTCTCATCAGGTGGAGTTCATTGAACCCACAGGGGGCGCTGCACTGTCAGACTGATGCTCTCCATTACTGCTGATCAATAGATCAGCTATTGATCGCGCCTGTATTGATCACTCTGTGCATGTGTGTGTGTGTGAGAGAGAGTCAGCGTGACGCACTGTCACGTCCAGCTCGTTAGCCCACCTGCTCCCTCCTTAGGGATTTTAATTGGATCGTTGAGAGTCACCTGACCTGCTTTAACGAGCAGAGACAAACTGACAGATTCTCCAGGTGAAAACAAAGTTTCTCTCTGGAGTGCAGCAGCTATCTGCTGCTGCTGCAGTATGGGGGTAATGTTTCTGCCATATTTCAAGAGCACATATTTTCTGTCTAAAAGCAGGACTTCGTGTCTTTTTTCTCAAAACTTGTAATACTTGAACTCCAAACTTATTGCTCTCTCAAATATTCACTCTTTCTCAAACCTTTCTCCTTGCGCTCTAAACTCATCTCTGCTCGCGCTTGGAACAGAAAAATATCGTCACCTGGCAACGTCTCAGCCAATAGAATGCAAGTATTATACTGAGTGAGTTTGTTTCCTTCTAGTGGGTGAAGAACCTCGCTGCAGCAAACAGGAAGGGGCTGGACAGACCACAGTCTCATACCTTATTTGGAAATGCGACCATGGCACTCCGGAAGTGATGGGGGCGGTATTTCCTGTATATTCCTATAAATGGCCTCCCATTTTTATTTTGTTTTGGAATCAGTGCTATATCTTCATCTTTATGAAGGATTTTCACTCTCAGCATCTATTTGAACTTCTCTCTTTTATTTATTTCAGCTCAGCTACAATTTTTAACAAATTCTGTAGCTTCTAAATCTGCTGCTTAGTCGCATCTTTTCCGGTCTTCTACTGCCTCTAGTGGTTTGGCGATGGTAACACAACTAAATATAATTACTTTATGGTATATGACATGGTAAATATTGCCTTCTTGCTTGTTAGATGTCATAAACACTGCTATAAATGGAGAGGTTCAACACCTTGTTTAGATTTTTTTTAACCAATTCAAACTGTATTACCCCTCATTGACTCATGTTTATGCAAAAAAAGTAACTGCCAGTATCTCTACTTTTCTTTTGTTTTAAATCTTGCTCTATTTGTATTCATTGCCTTACTGTTACGTGTTTGTCTTTAGTCTTAGCCCCAGGCTTTGTTTATTTTTTTTCTACTTTTGTTGCAATGTTCTTTGTACCTCAACTAGTCTTTGTATACTGCTTATCTAAAACAAAAAGAAAGAAGATAATCTAGGAAATAGCGCCCCCTTCACTTCCGGAGTGCAATGGTCCCATTTCCAAATAAGGTCTGAGACTGACAGCGGTCGTCCACAGCGGTCGTCCAGCTCCTGCCTGTTTGCTGCAGTGAGGTGGACTTGTGTGTGTGTGTGTGTGTGTGTGTGTGTGTGTGTGGCTATGTGTCTATCTAGAGAGAGAAATATCTGTCTATCCTATATTAATATAGGAACAATCTCGATAGACAGATACTAACAGAAAACCCATTAATCGAATAAAAATCAGCAGCCATTGTTTTGAATCCTTAAAGTGTAACTGACCTCTGAACCCTGGCCCCGGCAGAGACAAGATGAGCAGAGGGATGGGCGGTGTCATCAGGATTCGATTATTCAGATTTCTCTGTGACTTTTTTCCAAAACAAAAACAACAACAATGTATTTATGTTGTTTAAGATGGATAGATAGGAAACATTTGGCTCTGCGCTTCTGGTTTGTTTATGTCGTCATAGCAACGACTAACAACTAACATAGGAACTGTCATGACAGCTGGGTACAAACACCAGCTATGGACATATAGAACATGTATCTGTTGGCACTTTCAGCAACATATTACATGTTGGTGGAGACATTTATGGCAACAACGTTCTGCAGCCGGACCATCCTGAGCGAGCTACTATTAGCCACTATTAACCACTATTAGCCACTATTAGCCACTATTAACCACTATTAGCCGCTATTAGCAGCTATTAGCTTATGCTTCTTCCTCAGCACTGCAGTCAAACCTTCATCAATAGTCCAAGCAGAGCCGTTTCACTCTGTATCCACATTGCAAATAAATCACATAAAGCCGAGTAGCTATCGATCAATGCTGGCCTGTCGCCATGGCAACCCTTGCTACTTCAAATTTGGACTCTCATTGGGTGGGCGGGGAGGGAGGGAGCGCTGGCTCACCCACTGGAAGGAAACAAACACACCCAGTATAACGCTCGCATTCTATTGGCTGAGAGGTTGCCAGGCAACAGTACTTTTCTGTTCCAAGCAGAAAATGATTCATAAGACAGCAGAGAGGTTTGCAAGGGGAGACTTGATTCGAGCAGAGAAACGGGTTTTGAGCCCGAGGAGAAAAGTTTGAGAGAGCAGAAGTTCAAAGTTCAAGCATCAGAAGTTTTGAGAAGAAAAACACGAAGTCCTGCTTTCAAAATGAAAATGTGTGTTCTGGAGTTATAGCAGAAAAAAGTCCCCCCATATTGTTGAACAGACCAAACTCTGTTCCAGTTTTCCTGGAGGTCCATGAATGCAGCACAGCTGTTTCCATTTCCTGGGTTGGAGAGAACCAATCAGACGATGCAGAGGGTGATGTCATCAGATATTTCAGCAGAATATCTGATAACATTCAGATATTATGAATCTGAATGATTGCCAGCATGCTATCGGTTGCTAGCTAGCATGCAGGTTGGTTACTCTCGTAATGCTCAGAGCCACCAGTAGATGGCAGCGTTCGCCACATCAGAACATATTCAGTTCACTGGTTTCTGTTTCCCATTTATTAATTCTTCAGAGGAACCATAAATCACTTCAAACTCTTTTTTTCAACATTCAGATTATTTTAATTTCCGCCATTTCCATCGACCGCTTCTAATGCGAAGCTTCAAAATGCAGAAGAAGCTCCAGGAGGAAACCACAGCAGCAACGAAACAGGAGAACAAACGTCATCCCAAGGATCCGTTCCGTGTTATTTGGATGTTAAAGCTCCTCATCATCATCATCGTCTCAGAGCTTCGTTTTCATCACTCAGCAGAACCGTTCCCAGTTACTCTCACCTCGCTGTGGGCCACAAGACAGTCTGTTGATCAATCAGCCAATCGCTGGAGCCGCTGTGTCGCCGTGGCGACCAAGGTGAAGGCGTCCCCAGAGAGCCGCCATGTTTGTTGATTAAACTAAAACAGGACAAACAAAGAGACAAAACAAACTAATTACGGGCAAACACCTAAGAGCGCTAACGAGGCTTAACGAGGTCACACTGTGTTTACACAGAGGAGGCCACAGAGAGCGTGTGTGCGTGTGTGTGCGTGTGTGTGTAGTGTGTTAGCAGGATGCTAACAGGATGTAGCAGTATAAGCATAACGTTCCATCAGCTTCCAGAACAGAATCAGAGCTGAATAATAGATGCTTCAGAGACACACGGTCTGCGTTAATAAAACACCATGTGTGTGTGTGTGGGTGTGTTTTCGTTTTTGTCCACTGAATGAAAGATCAGCTGCCATGTTAACAGATAAATTATAAATCAACACATTAGGAAACCAGTTTGTCAATCACACAGACACACTGACCCACAAATCTGGCTCAGAAACAGGTGGGAGAGGGTCCTAGAGTGGAGCCTGGCAGCAGGATGGAGGTGGCGAGATATTATTATCTGTAACTGGATTCGTCGCTCAGACAGCTGGATGCTAACTGGGTTTCATGGTTTTAACTCTGATCCATGCCCGTTGTCATGGCGACACAAGCAATTATCATCCTGCCTCCCAGATATTGGACCCAGAAACAATGAGAGGCCCGGCCAGCTCGATAGGACCCAACAGAACCCAACGGAGCCCAACAGCTTTAAGTTTCTGATTCTCCTCCAGATATAACGGAACCAGAACCTTCCATCAGGTCCACTTTGTCTCATCACTCACCAGGAAGGTTCTGGCCAGTCTGAGGCAGGTCTTTGAGTTGTTCTGGGTCAGCGGTGGTTCAGTGGGTCCTGTTCCCGACCTGTCAGCTTCTAGTTGACTGATTTCTGTGTTTGGACTTCATAGAGAAGAACATAACTCAGTAAATGAATGAAGTTTATCTGGTTAATATTTACATTGAAAACACACACACACACACACACACACACACACACACACACACACACACACACACACATATATATATATATATATATATATATATATATATATATATATATATAATAAGTCATATCCTGCAGCTTTATCAAATTTCAGTGACAAATCAGTCAATAAAACCCGTTTTTTTTCTGAAGTAATTTAAATGGACCTTACCAAGCTCCGCCCACAACCGACCTAGAAAATGCCACGTGGCCCCAAGTCTCACAAACAGCCTGGCGGTGTGTTGTTTCTATGGAAACATGGCGTCTTGCACTTGGACTGATTCTCTGCTGTGTATTTCTGACCCCATTAGTGCTTCATTTCTACTGGATTTTCACAATATATCAGCTACTACAATGGACAGAGGAACTAACAAGTTCATGTCATGTTTTTGGATGACATCAAAGTGTTTGAGCCGCGATGCCTCCAACATTGTGACGTCACAACAACATGCTTTCGCTCCAGGAGGAAAACGGCAGATCCACAAACCCTCAGCATCAATAAAGCTGAGGACAAGATCACTGATGACTGTTGTTCTTTAAGGCTGGGTGAGTCGGACATTCATCGATTTATTGGCTACTTTTGAAATCAGTGGGTGATTCCTGTGGTTTGTTGGCAAATGTCTGAGTGTGTCCAGGCCTGATACACTGTACTTGGTGCTAGAGAGGCTAACAGGAGGAACAGTTTAGTCCAAAGCTTTTTCTGCTAAAATAAAATCTTCAGTGTGAGTCAGATACACGTTGCATATTGATCAGTTTAGCTAACATAAGACTGTAGCAGACAGACTACAAGGTGTAGAAGTTGTATCAGTGCTGCTATTATGCTGTACTTAGCTAACAGGAAGCTGTTTGTGAGACGGCCAATCAGGTGACCACGTAGAACGGGCCCTGTGATAAGGTCCATTATTTTAATGTGGCATTAATCATTAGTCTGACAAAAAACTAGTATTGGCTATGTAATGTGTCAATCATAGCTATGTTTCACAGAAATCAAGATCAAGAAATGCTGGCTTATGATTGGTCAGGCAATGTAGACCGGTACTTCCGGAAAGAAGCGCTAGAGTGGGCTCTAGAAAACCTTCTAAAAGACTTTAAGATATCTCACAGTTCCTCTTTCCACAGTTCATCCGACTCTATTTTCTATTAATGTTGTTCATTTTACTTTGCTGGAGAAAATGAAAACAGAACCTTTCAGCTCCATATTCAGTATAATCACATTTAGATAATAGGTGCTAGAGATATGTGCAAGTTTATACAGATGCTTCAAAAAACTCAAATAGCAATAATGGGGTGCCGTTGATTGTTCCAGAGCTCGGTATTAAAATATGTAAAAGAATTACTGATGGAGTCTCAGTCATACAGTGAGATGAACACAGAATGCTGACATGACATGTTGCAGTGATCATAATGTCTTAAAAAAGTAAGAATCTGGACTATTATTTCTGTGTTATACAGGCGAGGTTCTTTTGGAGCTTTGGGAACCGTTTTGATGGCGACCCAGAACCCACTCCAATTGCTGAGTGGGTTTGCCGACCCGTCTGGAGGAGAAACCAGCCTGCTGCTCCATCACTGGTAGGACTGTTAAAGTCCGTGGGTCCGACCCAAAAAGATCAGAACTTACTGAAAGTTCGATCTCGGGAACCAGCCTGAATCTCTTTGTTTTTGTTAAATCTTTTTTTGAAACCAAATCAAATCCATTGAGATCAAAACGTCTTTCACAAGAAACAACGTTTGGTTCCGGCGTCTGCTGGGTCATCCTGGTGATTCTGGTGGAACCGCGCCGCTGATACTCTGAATAAACCAGCTCGGTTCTGGTTCACTGGGTCATCCACTCAGATAGCCGGGGTCAGCAGGTCACTGACAGTAAACATGTATTAGCCACAGTGCTGAGGTCATGAACCATAAAAACTCAAACTAAACATTCCAGCTGAAACGGGTTCAAGTTTCAGAACCAGTTAGCATCCCAGTTAGCGTCCAGCTGTTCTGAACCGACCTCGGCGTTCTGCAGGGCATCCAGTTTAGTGGGAAACATTCAGGAGTTGTGCAGGTTCCTCGGGAGCTGACCTCTGACCTCTGACGGTCTGCAGGATGCTCTCCTTGCTGCCACATGCTGCGATGTGTAACTGCAGGAGTAATGCGGCGCTCCATCAGCGCGGCTGCATCTATCTGCTGATTGTTTCCAGGCTGGTTATTATTTGGATCCTCACCTGGAAAAGTTGCTGCTGATAAATAGCAGGTGATGGATGTCGGCCGGCGCGCCGCTCCGACATGAAGAGCAGAAACGCTATTATTCCTTATCATCTTCTTAACATTATAAGCAGTGAAGTGTTATCAGGGAGCAGGAGGAGGCGCGCTGATAGACTGTCACCTCCTCCTGCCCGATTGCATCGCTCAGAGATGAGAGGGGGGGGCGGGGCGGGGGCGGGGGTGGGGGGGGCGGCCGGTGAATGACAGAGATATTACCGCGGCGCCAGATTTGAGCTGCGATTCGCTCCATGACAAATGACCCGGCAGCAGAGGAGGAGGACTGGACGGCCGGCTGACAGCTCCGATGATAGCAGGACGAGCCGCAGGACAGGTTCTGACTGGAACGGGTCCAGATCCGTCTGGAAGTATTCAGTTTAACTCTGTCACGGGTCGGGTCTGGTTCTATTCACAGGAAATGGATCTGAACTTCTCCGATTTTGGTTCTGACCTGGAGAACCACTCAGAACACCAGGTTCCAAATTATTATGCAGACTGGATTCAAGTCCTGAAGATTTCATGTTTAGTTGTTGCATTAAACTCCTAGATGGTTTCGTGTCTCAGGACTTTTGGGTCTCTGTGATTCCTGTGATTCGTTCACCAGGTGAGCTAAAGAAAACTTACTGAAGAAGAATGTTCCACATTATCAGTCAGGCTTCAAGCAACACGGGAAAGAGAAACGATCTCTGCTGAGCAAAGTGGACAAGGAGTGAAAACTTTACACCAGGGGTCACCAACACGGGGCCCGCGGGCCCCCAGTCGCCCAAGGAGCAAGTTCTAAAAATAGCCACTGTCATTAGGGAGCACTGCCAAAGAAATGATTTAATTTAATGTTTTTACATTGAATTAATAACTTTTGTTTAGATTTAGATTTCTAAAAAAAGTAAATTATAGAAAACGTTTAAAATAAATTGCTTTATGCATAAAACTCTTTTCTATAGTTGAAGTTCTGAACTGGTCAGACGCCTGCAGGGTTTTATCGGAGGGCGGCGGCGCCTGCAGGCTGCTTCCTCTCTGCCTACCTTAAGATTTTCCTTGAAGTAAAAAAAGAAAAGAATTTCTGAAATTTTTATTATGAACCCTCTTTACAATTAACAAAATTGTGGAGAAAATAAAGATCTTATGTCTCAAAACATCTTGTACGAAGCTCACGTCTGAGTCTGTGGGGGTCAAAGGTCACGCCAAAGCCTAAATCTGATTGGTCAGTTTGCTTTTGTTTATTTGGTGTTTTTTTCTGTAATCTAAAACTGAATGATCAGAGTTTGAACCTCCTGTAGTTCTAAGAGCCGTTTGGATCCCGGTGGAGCTTTTTACCGGGTCGGTTCTGTTGGGTCGCCGGTTTATGAGCTTCTTTGATGTTTCCTGACCTGCAGAGCTGATGGGTCACCAGTTAACTGACCTCTGCTGCTCTTCCTGAGCGTGGAGCTAAAACTGAGGGTTAAACCATTTAATCTAGTGGAAACGTTCCCAATGAATCAAACATTGTTGCTTCACCTTCTGCTCCTCTGGACTCTGACACCACCTGGACCTGGAATCTACATCCTCCTCTGGACGTGGATCTACTGGGTTTATAGGCTTCACTTCCATGTCTTTATTATTTAACATCGTTTGTATTAAAATAAAATAAAACAAAGTGTGTTCTGCTTAGTAGTTTAGTTTTACCTTCCGATCTGTCGGACATTTTTATTCAACATCTCCTGGTTTCAACAGGCGACCCGTCAGCTTTTAAGTTTATGAAACCACAAAAAAAAATAATAAACTGGCGACCCAACAGAACCGCACACTGTAAAGCTGACAGAAAAAATAAACTGACCAATAAGATTCAGGCTCTGGCTGACCTTTGACCCCCACAGACTCACACTGATGTGCTACATACAAAATGTTTTGGCATAAATAAAATAATAACTTTTCTGTTTGTATTTAAAGGAAAATCTCTCAGTGCCTCCAGATGTTCAGCTGCAGCTGCAACAATCCAGACTCTCAGTCACTTTGGACAATTTAGAATCAGACAGAAAATCTCCAACAGGGAATCAAACTTACAACTCTGAACTAAGAACTTCTGATCACATGATAGTAATGAACCATATCTGCCATGATAAATTATTACTGATAACTATTGTCAGTAGTCCCTAACATTAATATAATCATATATACATATATGTATTATTGTTATAAAGGCTGAGACAACAATATTTATGTCTGAATCAAACCAGTTGCCCTTCGTGTTGCTCTGGACCCGGGAAGCAGCTCCCAGTCTCTAGAAGGTCGGTGACCTCTGGTTTAGAGGTTCAAGGAACACTGAAGCATGATCTTCATACTCTGAAGAGATTTGTGGCCGATTCAGATGAAGGAACAATGAGGAAAGTTTCTGTTATACATTCCTGGGGTTCAGAGAGCGGCTGCTGAAATGTCTTTACAAAGCAGTAAACAGTGAAGCTGCTGGTTCTGGAGTCCCACCAACCCGAAGCTGTCGGCTCCTCCAGAGATGTGACACATGAAGGGATCCAGACGAGCCCTGGATGGTCCAGTGGGTGGAGCAGTAGCCGGGTTGTGGGTGGCCAACACGACATCAGCAAGGATGTGGTGAAGTCATGCTAATCCAGATTAGCTAACCCAGATTAGCTCCATTTTAGTTTAAACAGAAACCAGAATCTGAAAGAAACAAACAGAATCCAACCCATCTTAATCCCAAACTTCCTGATCTAGGAGCAAACCGAGCCTCCTCTGCTCTGATTGGCCGGTTCCTCCTGTTTGTTTTCTTCTCATTTGTTTCATTTACATGCAGATCACTGTTTATTGCAACCATAATTGCTGCGTTGCTGCTGCACCCTTCTTCCTCATACGGACCAATAAACTTCCTCCAAACATTCCGAGGCCCAAAGCATGATGGGAATGAAATTACCTGCTGATTTGGAGGAGCGGCTGCGGCGCATTCAGGGTAAATCAGAGAGCAGAGCAGCCAGTTTGTCGGGGCTGTTCATTTGTTAGTGCGCCACAGGTCCGATTCCCCCCGAGGCCGCGGCGCCGCAGCTCGCCCGCTTCACTTCACGCCGCGGCGCCGCAATATGGAGGCGGACGACGTTCCCCGCGGAGGACGCAGTAAATAAACTCTTATGGAAATGTCTGTCTGTAATGTCGTTTTGTCACAATCAATTTCCCATTACCCGTCACCGCGGCAACAAATACATCACATAACACACACAGACACACACACACACACGCATAACTCACACTCTCTCGTCCCGGTGAGGATGAAACTCAGTTTGAACTGCAGGGCGGAAAAATGAAAAGAAACCAGGAGGGACGAAGAATCAGAAATGAAATGAAGTTTCAAACGAGGTTGGTATGGAAAGAGGAAGAGGAGCAGGTCGGGAGGAAGAGGAGGGAAAGGGAGGAAGAGGAGCAGGTCGGGAGGAAGAGGAGGGAAAGGGAGGAAGAGGAGCAGGTCGGGAGGAAGTCACAATCACACTGTTTACATGGTTCTAAACTGATCCTGAGTGGGAAGAAAAAACAGCAGCAGGTATTTTGTTCCTTATAACACAGGAGGAGTGAAACAGGTAAACCTGTTATGGATGTAAACTACATTAAAAACCAACCTGATTAGGATTTTATTGGAAACGTGATCAATTACTAATTTACTGATGAAACCTAATTTAATGTTGTGTTTTGATTATTGATTCTATGTTGCATTGTGTTTCTGTGTTTGATTTGATGTAAAGCACTTTGAAATGCCTTGATGCTGAAATGAGCTATACTAATAAAATTTGATTGATTTGATTGATTGATTGAAGAGGAGGTGAGGAAGAGGAGCAGTTCGGTCCTTCAGTGGATCTCAGACCAAACAAAGGAAGATGTGAGATTTTAAAAACAAAATTTCATCACTTCCTGCAAACTGCTGCTCATATTGTTAATGTCTCTCTCTCACCGACACACACACACACACACACACACACACACACACCCACACACCCACGCACACACACACGCGCACACTCAGTTACAGTGGTGACATTTGTCTTTCATCATCATGTAAAGGTCACCAGCCAACAACCAAACACACTGCAGCTTTATTAGCATCACACACACACACACACACACACACCAACACCAACACCAACAGTGTGTGTGTGTGTGTGTGTGTGTGTGTGTGTGATGCTCTCAGGTGAGAGTAACACCCTCCACCTGTAGATACCCCTGACTGCCATGGAAACACCCTGTGACCTGTGAACCAGAGCAACTTGGACTTCCTGCAGCCTCAGTAGCGGCGGCGGCGGTGCGTTCAGGTTCAGCCTGCAGGAACCGAACCGGCAGAATCGGGCAGACAGAGACGTTTGAAGCGTCAGCACTGGAAATGTGGTGAACACGGCGGCGGCATGCTGATGCCGAGGGACTCGGCACAAAGTCGGTTACAGTGTGTGTGTGAGCGGAGCCACCAGAGAATTGAAGCTTCCAGTTTAGCAGGAACAATTTTTAATCTGCAGCTGACTGATCTGTGCATGTGGGCGTGTGCACGTGACTGCAGCCTGCAGACAGAGAAGAAGAAGATGCTTTTGTTGTAGATCCATCAAACTGGAGGATTTGTCTCCATTGGGAGCCTGAAGGAGCAGCTCTTAGAAACAGGAAGGCCATAAGCGTTTGGCGGGCAGCGCTGAAGAACATCTGCAGCTCATTGTTCATCTTCTAACACCTTGACCCTTGACCCTTGACCCTACTGGGTCAGGAGGAGCTGCTGCCTCTACAGCCAACGTTCTGGGAAAGAGGCGGGTCACCTGGACAGGTCACCAGTCTGTTGCCAGGCAACACACAGACAGACAATCACACACACACACACACACACACACACACACACACACACACACACACACACACACACACAGACCTAGGGAGAATTTAGGGAGAGACCAGTTAACCTGACAGTCATGTTACTGGACTGGGACGAAGCAGAAGAACTGCAGAGAACCCACCATTAGACCCCATTATTAGAACCCACCATTAAAACCAACCATTAGAACCCACCATTAGAACCCACCAATAGAACCCACCAACAGAACCCACCAACAGAACCCACCAATAGAACCCACCTTTTAGAACCCACCATTAGAACCCACCATGAGAACCCACCAACAGAACCCACTATGAGAACCCACCAATAGAACCCACCAATAGAACCCACCTTTTGAACCCACCATTAGAACCCCCTTTTAGAACCCACTATGAGAACCCACCAATAGAACCCACCTTTAGAACCCACCATTAGAACCCACCATGAGAACCCACCAACAGAACCCACTATGAGAACCCACCAATAGAACCCACCTTTTAGAACCCACCATTAGAACCCACCATGAGAACCCACCAACAGAACCCACTATGAGAACCCACCAATAGAACCCACCAATAGAACCCACCTTTAGAACCCACCAACAGAACCCACTATGAGAACCGACCATAAGAACCCACCATTAGAACCCACCATGCACAGGGAGAACATGCAGACTTCCTGCAGGGCCAGGAATCAAACCCAGGACCTTCTTGCTGCAAGGCAACAGCTCTACCAACTGCTCCATTGTACAGCCCCATTCCTGTTCAGTAAACGTTAGTCAAAGTCCAGTCCGTTGGGGAGGAATGAACGCTAAATGACCTCTGACCTCTGGTCCTCCAAACCTCGGTCTGGGTTCGGTTGAAGTGAACCCTAGTTTGGTTTGAACGGCAAGCGGACCAGAGACCTCTCCAGAAACAGGAAGTGGACTACAGCACAGGGTATTCTGGGTAAATGCAACCGTAGCCAATATGTTAGCCTAGCGCTAGCAGCAGAAATGGCCCCTAGTTTTTAGCCAAAGATAAAGAGAAATCCTCCAACACTAAAATCTGTGGGAGAAATGTTGTTTTTCCAGAATCCCAGCTGCTGCTGGGATCTTTATTCCATGGAATCGGATTAAAGCCTGACCCTCATCATTCCCAGGATTCCCGGTGTTCCTGCTCAGCAGACAGACTGTAAGTGAATCCAGGCTCCTGCCAATATCTGCTAACCAAATATGGACGTCCTGCCGGGGGCGGGCCGTCTGCAGCAGCAGCCAATAGGAAGCTTCAAACAGAAACAATAATAAACTGCAGTTTTGCTGCAGGGAGACGGACAACAACGCAGACCGCTCACCGGGTTCTGGTTCCCCAGTGGGTCGGGTTGGTACCAACTCCTGATCTGAAAACAAATCATACTAGATCTAATTTTTTATATGTTTATCAGCCAATCAGAAGGCAGCTTTTAGATTCTGTCCATTCAATCAGCAGCTCTGGTTCTGACCCGTGTGGTTCTGATCCTCAGAAACAGAACTGGCTTCATTAAGCGAGGCCCCGCCCACTGCCCCCTCCTCCAATCAGAGAGCTCCTTTGATGTGGAGTTTCTGTGAAGGCGTCCTTCAGCCGACCCGTCTGGCGGCGCTGATAGGGCCGGTTCTGACTCTGGGCTTCAAGTACCTCTGCGTCTGTGAGCGAGAGCGATAAGCCCGGCGCCGACCCGGCCGCCTCATCAGAACAGAGAGACGAGGGAGTAGTGCGGCCTGCGGGAGGCGCCACGGCCGCACCGGGCCGGGTCAGAACCAGCTACACAAGAGGACCAGAACCAGGACCGGGCTGGAGGTCCGGACGGTTCAGAAAGATCAGAACCAGAGCAAGACTGGAACCTCAAAACTCAAACTTGCAGAGGTCCTGGGGTCAGAGGTCAATTATTGCCGTGCTGCTGGCGCTGAGGCGGCTTGTTGTGATAGCTGGTGGTCGCCATGGCGACAGCCGATATACAGACAATGAGATTAATGCTGCGAAGCTCAATTCGTCATCCTGAGACCCGGACCCCGCTCACACACCGCCTGTGTGTGTGTGGGTGTGTGTGTGTAATGCATTGTGGGGACTGCTGGAACCCGGCCGGTTCTGACCCGGTTCTGTGGTGAGTTGGGATGTGATGCGTTCACTGACTCAGGTGGCTTTCGTCACGTCAGGCTGCAGACGCTTTGGAAACTTTCAGCTTGAGCTCTAGGTTTGGAACTGGACCGGACCAACCAGACCGGACCGGACCGGGCCGGACCTATTGCTTTGGGGAAGATTGTGACTGGGCCGAACGGACCTCAGTAAAAGCTGGATTTGGGTCGGGTTCGGCTGAGAGGTTCTGCGGGCCTCAGGAACGCGCTGAAGAGGCTGACGTCATCACTGGGAGCCAATCAGAAAGCGGATGGGAGTTCTGCTCGGCGAGGCGTCGGGTCTCCTGGGAAACGACGTGGGAGGAAAACAGCAGAAATCCAGCTTTGGGTTCTGGTCCTCACACATTCACCTTTATAGACACAATTATTCTCAAATATTGGGACGGATTTATCTGTCACACCGAGATGAAGGGACGGAGAGATGAAGTGTTATATTTCTATCAATCATCCTCTCTCTCCTCCTGCGGGGCTCAATCATCCTGCAGATTGGGTCTGCAGGTGGAGACATTTTAAATTGATCCTCCACCTCCTGACAGGCGGGGAAGGTGTGAGGAGGAGTCGACAGAGGGCCAAGATTTAGAAGTCAAACAGTAGAAAACTACAGTCTTTAAATATCGTAGGTACTTTAACGGAGGAGCTGATGAAGAGTTACTGATGTTTTTACTGGACTGAAGAAAAAAAGGCTGCTGCGTCCGGTTAGGGTTGGGGTCCGAACCAGCCGAGGAATGAAAGCGTCTCTGTGAGGCCGATGGCTGCGGTCGGTTTCTGCTCGTCCAGTGGTGGAGTTAGCAGAAACATCTGGAGGATACTCAGAGAGACGATCAGTTCTGGGATTGTTGAGCAGAAGAAGCCACGGCGGAAAAATGATTCAGCTTTTTTTATAGTTCACAAAACGTTGACATTATTATCAACCGTACGCCAACTTCAGTTCATTGATCTAAACCAGGGGTCACTGACCTTCTAGAGACTGGGAGCTGCTTCCCGGGTCCAGAGCAACACAAAGGGCAACTGGTTTGATTCAGACATAAATATTGTTGTCTCAGCCTTTATAACAATATTAATATATGTATATATGATTATATTAATGTTAGGGAATACTGACAATAGTTATCAGTAATAATTTATCATGGCAGATATGGTTCATTACTATCATGTGATCAGAAGTTCTTAGTTCAGAGTTGTAAGTTTGATTCCCTGTTGGAGATTTTCTGTCTGATTCTAAATTGTCCAAAGTGACTGAGAGTCTGGATTGTTGCAGCTGCAGCTGAACATCTGGAGGCACTGAGAGATTTTCCTTTAGATACAAACAGAAAAGTTATTATTATTTTATTTATGCCAAAACATTTTGTATGTAGCACATCAGTGTGAGTCTGTGGGGGTCAAAGGTCAGCCAGAGCCTGAATCTTATTGGTCAGTTTATTTTTTCTGTCAGCTTTACAGTGTGCGGTTCTGTTGGGTCGCCAGTTTATTATTTTTTTTTGTGGTTTCATAAACTTAAAAGCTGACGGGTCGCCTGTTGAAACCAGGAGATGTTGAATAAAAATGTCCGACAGATCGGAAGGTAAAACTAAACTACTAAGCAGAACACACTTTGTTTTATTTTATTTTAATACAAACGATGTTAAATAATAAAGACATGGAAGTGAAGCCTATAAACCCAGTAGATCCACGTCCAGAGGAGGATGTAGATTCCAGGTCCAGGTGGTGTCAGAGTCCAGAGGAGCAGAAGGTGAAGCAACAATGTTTGATTCATTGGGAACGTTTCCACTAGATTAAATGGTTTAACCCTCAGTTTTAGCTCCACGCTCAGGAAGAGCAGCAGAGGTCAGTTAACTGGTGACCCATCAGCTCTGCAGGTCAGGAAACATCAAAGAAGCTCATAAACCGGCGACCCAACAGAACCGACCCGGTAAAAAGCTCCACCGGGATCCAAACGGCTCTTAGAACTACAGGAGGTTCAAACTCTGATCATTCAGTTTTAGATTACAGAAAAAAACACCAAATAAACAAAAGCAAACTGACCAATCAGATTTAGGCTTTGGCGTGACCTTTGACCCCCACAGACTCAGACGTGCGCTTTTCTTTTTTTACTTCAAGGAAAATCTTAAGGTAGGCAGAGAGGAAGCAGCCTGCAGGCGCTGCCGCCCTCCGATAAAACCCTGCAGGCGTCTGACCAGTTCAGAACTTTAACCATAGAAAAGAGTTTTATGCACAAAGCAATTTATTTTAAATGTTTTTTATAATTTACGTTGTAAAAAAATCTAAATCTAAACAAATGTTATTAATTCAATGTAAAAACATTAAATTAAATCATTTCTTTGGCAGTGCTCCCTAATGACAGTGGCTATTTTTAGAACTTGCTCCTCGGGCAACTGACAAGGTCCCATTGGGCGACCGGGGGCCCGCGGGCCCCGTGTTGGTGACCCCTGGTCTAAGCAGTTTCCAAGGAAACCCAGCCGAGCATCGAGTCGTTAACCTCCAGCACTCAGTCCTCCTGGACCACCAGGGGGCGACAGTGGAGAGAAATAAACTCCCCTTGAAACGTCCAGCTGGTTCTGGTCAGGGTGGAACCAGAACCAGTGTGAGTGTCCACCTGCTGCCCTCTCAAAGTTTAAAGTCGTACCGGAGTCTGGGTGGAACCAGAGAACCAAACCGTCTGCCTCCCTGCAAACGTGACATAAATCAGAAAATAAAGTTTTTAGATGGACTTGATAATCAGAATATCCTCAGAGTCTTTCAGCCATAACTTGCTGCTACCCCAGTCGTCCAATCAGCTCACAGACTGAGGCCCAACAGCTGTCTCCATGACGACAGGCAGGAAGTAGAGCTGTGACAGGTGTGAACAGCTGTTTCAGTTCATCATCACCTCATTAATGAGTCCACCAATAAATTTCAGAACTTGTTAATAATCTGTCACTAATGGATCGGTGACACACACCTTAACCCTGGCAATGTGTGTGTGTGTGTGTGTGTGTGTGTGTGTGTGTGTGTGTGTGAAAAATCCAAGTGTGACTGTGGCTTTTTCTCAGTTCATGTCGTCAGTGGGCGCTAACAGGCTAACAGGTGCTAACGATGTGGCGTCGCTCTCTTTCTCTCACACTCACACACGTTTCAGGCTAAGTGTGTCGGCGTGTGTGTGTGTGTGTGTGTGTGTGTGTGTGTGTGTGTGTGACCTGCACTTTATATGATGATGAGCATCAAGAGGCAACGACTGCTTGGCGCCGTCCCGGCCCTCAGTGTGTGTGTTCTGTTAATGAAACTATGTCATCAGTATAGCGTTCCTCTAATTTGCCTCATTAGGCGCTGCCACGGCAACCAGTTTGTTTACACACTTGCACCCTATGTAAACAACACGTGCACACTCCCAGCTGACTGCAGCATGTGCACGTGCACGTGCACGCTCCTAGGGACGAACAGCAGCAGAAACAAAGTTTCTCATCTTCATCTGACTGCAGAACCTCCTGATCGTCCTTTTGGGTTCTGGCGGTCCTCTCTCACCTGCTGCAGAGTTGAAGGAAGCAGCTGTAGTAGTGAATCGGATCAGAGCAGGTTCTGCTGTTCTTTTGGGTCCGGCTGCTTGCAGGGCAACCAGATATTCTGTTTGTATCTGAACGGCTTCAGCTGCTGTTGCTCTTTTTCTACTTAATAATCTCATCGCAGACGGAGGCGCCAACACCAAACTGCTGCTCTGATCAGTTACTGTGTGATCAGTGTGTGTGTTACTGTGTGATCAGTGTGTGTGTTACTGTGTGATCAGTGTGTGTGTTACTGTGTGATCCACACAATGATCATACAGTAACACAGTGATCACACACAGTAACATGTAAAGCTGTCTAATCAGAGCGCTCTGCAGGAGGTGATGGGGAGAAGAGGAGGCTAATTAAGTGATGACACCTCTTCATCAACACACACACACACACACACACACACACGCGCACCCACACACACAGTTTAGAGTAACGATGTCAGCCATAGAGGCAATTATCTTGTGCGAGGGCGAGCGAGCACAGAGATGGTGGACAGATAAACAGAGAGAGAGACAGAGTGTGTGTCAGTTTTTGTATTAATTAGTATGTTTCTGTTATTGAGCGTTCTCTGGTGGGACTTGTGTGTGTGTGCGTGTGTGTGTGTGGGTGTGTGTGCGTGTGTGTGTGTGTGTGTGCGTGTGCGTGTGTGTGTGTGGGTGTGTGTGTGTGTGGGTGTGTGTGTGTGTGTGTGTGTGTGTGTGTGTGTGTGTGTGTGTGTGTGTGTGTGTGTGTGTGTGTGAGATCTGTGCTGCAGGAGGTTGTTTAATGAAACACAGCAGATGAGCCCTGATAATAAGGCCTCAGCAGTTCCACTCCACCCATTATTTGGCCCGGTGTGTGTGTGCGTGTGGGTGTGTGCGTGTGTGTGTGTGTGTCCACGGCTTATAAATGTGTGTTAACAATTAGAAACTTTACTGAAAGTCCAGACTAAGTTTGTTTCAGAGGAATCAGATCTGATCCATCACTGTAAACCAGTGGAGCCCACACTGGGTCCTGGAGGCCCTCCCTGCTGGTGGCAGTAACTTCCTCCTCAGCAGGTCAAAGGTCGTCTAATGAGCTGTTATTGGATCCAGGTGAGTGAAACCAGAAAGGGAACCGACACATGCAGGATGCCGGACCTCCAGGACCCACTGTGGGTCCACTGCTGTAATGTTTCCATCTGTTTTCTTAAATATTACATTAGAGGAGGATTTCTGGAAGTGGCAAAATTCAAAATATTTTTGCAGAATGGATCTTACACTCGAGGTGGTTTGGGTTTTTATGAAAGACGGTTAATGCGATAAAGGGGAGATGGAAATGGGTCTGGACCTTACCAGAGGCATGAAACTCTGAGCCATTTCAGAGTCCAAGCTTCGGCTGGAGGGGAGGACTGCTGCTTCCTGATGAAATCACGTTCTGCGCTGCAAATCAGTAGATGGAAACGCCCAATTCTGTTTTTTGTTTTTGCTTTTATGACATTTGAAAGGTTCGCTCAGCATTCTCATTACAGTCAGGTGGAAACTGGCCACTGGTTCTGCAAGCGGCTTCATCTTCTGTGTCTGGGTTTGTTGGGAACATTGAAAATCAAGCTTTTTGCAACAAGTTGCAGATACAGTATCTGGTCATAATTGATTGGAAGTACACTCGGTTCATAGGAAAGCAGCAGAAATGACTGATTGAGTTTTACACTTTTTTTGAAAAAAAATTAAATGAAGGAGCAGAATAAAGCGATGCTCCGTGTCGGACAGAGCGGGGATTCCTCGGCTCCAGTCTGCTCACAACAAGAGCTTTCTAAAGTTTAACATGAAATCATTATTTGATATATTTTGTGGAACAGTTTGAATTTCTTTCCGATTGCTGGGTTTCAGACACAAAACCCAGATGATGCACGAAATTCAGACAGGGGTCTGGAAGTGGATTTCAAAACAGCAAAATGGATCGCAGTGAATAGCTAATGCCCCAAATGGGCTGGCACGTATATTTAGGATATGATCCGTATTATCTTAGTCCACATAACTAACTATATGAGGCTGCAGAGTTCATATTATACCAGGAGCCAGGAGAAAGTTTTCAAAAGCCTGGAGAATAAAATCCTATAGTTTCAGGTTGGGTCAACCACTTTGGATCAAAACCAGCATTAAATGGCTGTCGACTTGTTTCTGTCGGGTGAGTAGTGAGTTGTGCTATTTTAAGTAATTAGTCCATGATAACGATGCTACCGCTAACAACAAGCTAACCCATGTTATTTCTATGTTCTATAAATGTTTAATGGATTTCTTGATAAGCAATTTAACTTCTGTAAACCCAAATTCATGTTTAGTCATTTTGCTTTTCTGCAAAGTAGGTCAACCACTCACAACAATCTACAGAAACAGTTTCTGTAGATTCTCTTGGTGGCCAGAGGGAGTCAGGAAATAGTCGCAGCCCAGGATAACAGTCTGGACCCAGACTGGGGAATCTACATCACCTGCTGCTCTTGGACATCTTAAAAAATAGTAAAGTAAGATATAAACTGCAGATGTTCAAACTTTTCTGGGGACTACCAAGCTATGGTGCAAAAAATAACATATCTTACCTTACATATGAATTCTTATCTTTCTATGTAACTGTCCAAACAAATATCTGAAAATACAATTTAAATGATGCAATCATTTTCTATTAGAAAGTGGCGCTGCAAACTCTGGAGTTGTTAGTTTCTGTACCTCCTGATTTTAGTTGTAGATTGTTGATCCACTTTTCTTCTCTTTCTTTTTTCGTTAAGTTTTTTGAAATTAGCTCCCTTGTGACCGACTACCTTCGAAACACAAACATAACGTTTATCTTTCTCTCTATTACAACGGTTGGAACAACCATACAGGACTCAGATTTTAGATATTTTGATGCTGGATCAGCAGATTTACTTCCTGACTCCCAGCTGCATTGCATGACGTTGGTGCTACGTCATCTGCAGCCCAGCAATTTCCACTTTTCTCAGCTAGTTTAAGGTTTCCAAGGTAATAGCAGCCAGAGGAACGGCTCACTAAGCTTGATCCAATCAGCAGACTCTCTGTGCCTGGTAGGGGCGGGACCATCAACCTGATTGGCTGATGGGAAATCAATCCATGCCAGCTATTGGTCATTGAGGACATCACCAAAATGAATATTAAAGTTGCATTGCATCGTTTTTAAAGATTAAAAAAAAAATTGCATATTTTTTTCATATTTATAAACTGATTTTAACTCTTAAATTACTTTTTAATATTATTATAGAATAAGATATGAAATTGTTATTAATTTCTACTTCTGTGGCGTAGATGTCCATCTATCTGTCCGTCTCTCTTTCTGAACTGACAGAAAGAACTAAATAGATGAATGTTTGTCTCTTTCTTCACTCTTCGACATCCTGTCAGGAATACCAATCATGTCTCTGTGAATCGGTGCATCAGTGCATGTGTGTGTGTGTGTGTGCGTGTGTCTGTGTGTGTGTATGTATATGTGTGTGTATGTATAAGTGTATCTGTGTGTGTGTGTACTGGGGGAGCAGCTGCGGCGCATCATCAGTATTCAGAGATGGACGGCTCTCTGAGCCTCATCCTGACTCAGAGTTTGGAGAGCATCTCCAACATCTTACCTGTGGCGTTGCCATGGTTACCCTGTGTTTTGATAGGTGATGAAGATGAAATGGGAAGATGAGCCCAAACTGGAGGAGGAGCTGAATCGGGCCGGGTCCAGAGTTTATTCTCTCTGTAATCAGACGCTTCCTCACTGCTATTAAAATATCACACACACTACGCGGGGAGGGGTGTGAGGTGTGTGTGTGTCTGAGGCGTCCGATGGGACAACGCTGTGATGCGAGACGCTGGGGTCGCGACCCCGTCTTATTAGTCAGTGTGAGACGCTTTGAGCCGACTCCATTATCATCTGATGTATCAAGAAACTTGGGAGGAGCAGAACCGGTCCCATTGGTTCTGATGGGGTTCTGCTCAGGTTCTGATGGAGTTGCCCGCCTGTTGCCCCTTGTTCCCACCAACTTTATTTGTGTAGCACATTACAGCCTTCCAGTACAGTTTCTGTTTCCAGCAGCTTTAGAAATATCCTTTCACTGAACGTTTGGACCCCTCTATAGATTAATAAGGTTAGGTTAGGGTTAGGTTAGGGTTAGGGTTAGCATCTAGTCTGACAGGAGCAGTTGAGCAATAATCAACACAAAAAGAGCTAAAGACATTAGTGTCAAGCTCCCATGAAGACTGCACGGCGTTGTGGTCTCCCTGTAGGTTGTTTTGTATTTTTAACTCTTCCTGTCGTGCGATGCGGCTGTGGAACATGAATTTCTCGTCTCTCTTGCTAGATTTGTTTCCAGTTTGTCGTTTCCTCTTCCTGTTGCTGTGATCTCGGCTTTCCTGCAGATGAGAATAAAATGCGACGTGCAGAAAAACTTCCCCTATAATGAGACACAGAGACTCAATAAAATGTGTCAGTGAGCTTTGGAGAAGCTTTCAGCTTCACAAAGCGACGCATTAGCGTGAGATTTGTGTTTGTGGACGGGATGAATGTGGTAGAAGTTAATGTGCAGAAATGTCAGCGTTCATCTTTCTTTCATTACAGACACAGGTTCCCCACCAGAGCTGATGTCTGACATGAAATAAATATGAACGGGCTTCGCACCGGTCCATTTAAGACGACGTGCAGCACGCTGACACTTTGGATTAAAACTTAAACAGCTTTTGAAATGAACATCTTTATTTAGTCATTATTAACATTTAAAATGAGCATCAGCTTGTGTGTGTGTGTCTGTGTGTGTGTCCCAGCTGGGTTTGGCAGAGACGCAGCCCCTTAAAAGCCAGAATAAATATTAAAAGCAGATGAATATTTTATTCCAGATAAATTATTACTTCTGAGAGCCTGTGTGAATAATGCAGCATCGCGTTGGAGCGCCGTCGCGTTTTGCTGCGCCATCCCGTTGCATGTGTTGCTGCATGTGTTGCTGCGTCGTGTTGCAGCATCGCGTTGCTGCGTCTCTTTGCAGCGTGTGTTGCTGCGTGTTGTTGCAACGTCGTGTTGCTGCGTGTTGCTGCATCGTGTTGCTGCATGTGTTTCTGCGTGTTGTTGCTGTGTCGTGTTGCTGCGTGTGTCACAGTGTCATCGTCGCGTTGCTGTGCCGTCGTGTTGCTGTGCCATCGTGTTGCTGCCTCGCGTTGCTGCATGTGTTGCTGCGTCATTTTGCAGCGTGTGTTGCTGCGTCGTGTTGCAGTGTGTGTTGCAGCATGTGGTGTTGCATCATGGTGCTGCGTCGTGTTGCTGCGTCGCACCCTAATCCTCTTTATAATAAAATTCACTTTTCATTCGTTTTTTTCTACTTTGAACTTTTTATTACCTGGGAAAAAAAAGCTTCAATATTTAGAAACGATTCATATTCTAAACTCCCATCATCTATATGAAAATACATCCAACCGGACATCCAACAATCCAACCGTATGTGCATCCATCTGGATCACTCGGCAGAAAAAGCTGCCGGTGAAGCTCAGCTGATCCATAATTACTGACTTCTTCCAGCAGCTGGAGTGTGTGTGTATGGGTGTGTGTGTATGGGTGTGTAGGTGTTTAATACCAGTGTTAGCCACTGGCCATCACATCAATCTGTCACTCTAGAGAAGTGTCAGCCAATCACAGTCCAGCACTAGGAGGAGGAGGGACAAAGGTGAAGTCACACCAATTTACCTGCTGGAGGTGTGTGAGGAACCACACACACACACAGTCCTGTTTTCCTGTCTTGTGGGGACTTGCCATTGATTTCCATTCAGTCTAAACAAGAGCAGCGCTTCCCCTCCTGGGGACCAAAACGTCCCACAAGAAGCAGAGGTCCCCACAACCCACTCTGTGGACAGATAGGGCCCCACAAGGAGCTAAAAACCTGTTTCTCTCTCTCTCACACACACACACGCACACACACATACACACACACACACCCACACACACACACACACACACACACACACACACACACACACACACACACACACAGAGTTTGCATATAATTAGCATTTTCTGGTCAGCATGGGACCAACCCAGCATTTCAGGAATAAACCTGGAGTGGTTGTGATGGAATTGGCTGAAATAGTTTCCAGTACAGCCACTGGGAAGTTCCTGCTGGTGGAGAACCAGCTGGTTCTGATGGACCAGGTTCCACCTCAGAACCTGGTCCATCTCTCGCTGCTTTATTGTCCTCAGAACTTTCCTCTCAACTTCAATTACTTGCAGCAAAAGTAAAACCCTAATAACCTGAACTAGTGTTGGACTGAGTAAACATCAGGTTCTGCTGGACCTGGTGACCCTGGTGACCTCAGTGACCCGATTTAAACAGGAATAGGAATAAACTGCAGGATTGGATCTCCAGCAGCAAGGCTGGACTTGTTTTAATCCCAGAGATTAAAAGTCAGAATGAGCCGTTTTCTGGGACTTTTATGTCTGCATGGATCAAAGATATTATTGATATTAATAACGATGACAATCAGAACCGGGTTGCTCATCGGAACCCGGGTCACTGCGGAACTCCATCGCTTCCGTTTCCATTTTTCAACTTTTATTTGTTTTTTGAGAGAAACTCGAGGAATTCAGTTTTTCCTCAGGGATCGTTCTGTTTTTTAAAGGTTTTATTGGCTCTAGTGGCCTTTATTTGATAGTTAATTGACAGGAAAGTGGGTAATGAGAGAAGGTCGCCAGGCTGGGAATCGAACCTGCGACGGCCGTCGAGGACTAAGGCCTCCTTATGTGGGCTGTGCTTAACCCCTGCACCACCACAGCACATCCCAGATCGTTCTGTTTTATTCTCTTTTGGAACCAGAACCTTCTGGACCCAGTGAGACTTTCTGATTCAAAAATTATTACTGAATTGTTGTTAATGGAAACATTAAAACTCTTAATTTTGAGTAGAATTTCCTGCAATATTTTTAGCTTTCTTCCTAATTTAATGATCCTGATTTTAAACTGGCCTTTTATAATGAATTTACAGACTTTAGTGAATGTGATGTTTTTACTTTAAGGTTCTTTAATAAACAAGAAAAATATGATTCATAGCTGAGCTTGTTGCATTTTTGAAGATTTGATGTTTCTGTATTTCTCTGCTGGTTTTTAGTGACTGAAACAGAAAGTGGAGTTTTGGGGTCAGAAAACCTAAAAGCATTCAGATAATAATCTGCTGATGCTTCCTGTGTGAAAATCAATAGAACTGCCCTTTCATTTTAAGTTTTTATGTTGTTTTAGAATAAATTTAATTTAGATCATTTTTATTTCCACAGAGTTGATTCTCTGAATAAAAACTCTAAATCAGTTCAAACAAAAAACTGAAATAATGAAAAAGGTTTTGAAAAAATAGATTCTTTACTATAATATTGACATTTTTATCATTTGTTTGCAGACAGCCAGAGGATCAAATTTATTCAATGACTTAAACATGCAAGTAATATTTCAGAGGTTTTTATTTTGGTTTTAAAATTATAACCTTCTCATGTAAAATAATTGACAAAATGTCATCTTTGCAAATTACATGAAAAATACATTTGAAACATTGAAAGGTTCATATAACGTACTCTGAATGAGTCATGCATTAAAAATACAGAAAAATGCAGAAAATTATTCCAAAGCAAAATATAATTTCCATCCACACTGTAAAAATACAAATTTGAATAATATTAATGATAATAAGGATGATAATATAAAGATGATTTGTGCTCAGTGGAGTTCATTTTACAAACAGCTGAAACAAAGGAAGCTGCTGTGTGTGCGTGTGTGTGTGCGTGTGTGTGTGCGTGCGTGTGTGTGTGTGGCTCTGAGCAGAGAGCAGGACCACAGCTCCCCCTGCTGGCTGCTTCTCTTACCGTTCCAGACATTTTTCTCATTGTTTAGAGATCTTTACACACACACACACACACACACACACACACACTCAGACGGATTCAGGACTCACAGAACTGGCCTCTGATGACTGAGTCTGGTTCTGATCCGGCTCTGATTAAGATTTATAACCAATAGTAGACGTTTGACACATCATTGTGATTTGTACGCAAAAGCTGAATGGCCTCCATTAAGAGTACGGAGAAACAATCATTTAATGATCCTGATATATAAATCTCTACTCGGTCTAACCCCAGCATATTTATGCCGTCTTCTACATAGAACTATCATTTCTCGTTCTCTACGCTCCAATAACATTGTTCTTCTGCATGTTCCACGCTTTTGAACTGAGAAAGGGAAGCAGGCAATCAGTGTGTTGGCCTCCACATCGTGGAATCAGTTGCAGTCGGAACTTAAGATGTTGGAAATGATCTCACTGGGCTTATTTGGCAGAAAAATCACATGAATTATTATGTCATTTCCATTAAATCAGTGTACAAAGGTCTTCAAACAATATTATCATCTATCGCAATAATTTTGAGACAATTAATCGCTCAGTAAAATTTGTTATTGTGACTGGCCTACATATACACAAGTATAAAACCATAAAAACAATTTAAAAACAATGACACTGTTTCATGGAAACTTGTTGCCTATCTTTAAGAACCGCTCGAAATAAGTCTAGTGAAATCATTTCCAACATCTTAAGGTCTGACTGCAACTGATTCCACAAGATAGATACACTTTATTTTCTAAAGAACATTTAACACTGGAACTGATAAAATAAACAAAACAACCAAAAACAAAAATAAAATGGATTCTCAGTCTCCATTAACAAAAATGAATAAAAACACCAAAGTGTAAATAAATACTGGATTCAACCAAAAGAGTTCAGATTATGAAGTCTGTAAACCATATTGTCCTTCAGTAATCATTAGATTTAAATAGAGAAGATGGAACATCGACTACCTGATGCAATAGTTCACACTACACGTTAGTTCACTCCTACATTTTCCCCTGAAGACAATCTGAGAACGTTGATGTTCTCAGATTGTCTCTTGTGGTTTCATAACCGATCATCCTGTAGTGTGTGGTGTGTTACGGTAGATCGTTGTGGCGCTCTGATCTAAATCAGGGGTTTTCCCCACTGGGAGCTTAACGCAGCCTGTTGAATGTGACAGGTAGCCAATCAGAAAGCCGGATTCTCCTCCTGCTTTCTGAGGGGAAATTACAGAGGGGAATCCCAAACAGCTGACACGGAGCAACCCGAAGTCCAGCGGACATTGGAGATGATATGTGGAAACAACATTAATGTTTATAAAACATTTGGTGTAAAGAATATAGAAATGAGGAGGGGAGGAGTTGGAGCCAAATTGGTACCAGTTGATGAACCCGGTAACTTTTCAGCTGTTCTTCGTTAACGTGACATAAAAAGGTTCTAATGATTTTCATTCAGTCAGGACGTTACGCTGACACTAGAGACACATGCACTGCAGGTAGATTGTAGTAAAGCATTGATTAATGCCTGGTTTTAAAATGACTTCACTGGACTTGGAGCCATTATTTTGTGCCCATTGTTGGACACCACACGGCCCGATGGAACCCGGTGGAACCCGATGGAACCCGATGGAACCCGATGGAACCGTTCTACCTAGGATTTCTGTCGGCTAATGTGTGATCTCTCAGGTTTTGGAAATGGGCCGACAATCGGCCGACAGCTCTAAGATGGTGTAGTGTGAACTGGACATTACACTGAGGAAATGAGGAAGGGAGGGTCAGTGGAGAGCAGCGGAGTTGAACCTTTTTTCATTCAGTGTCATCAACAGAAAGAGAAAAAGGCTGGAAGAGACGATAATTAAAATGACGTCAATAGTTTTAAATTATCGTATTAATTGATTTATCGTTTATCGCGACAGGTCTAGTATATGTATTACTTGTTTTTTCTTGTAACCAGGTTGTTATGTATTAAAAATGTTTTGCCCAGATCCCTCTTCAAAATGAGATCTAGATCTCATCGGGGTTTACCTGCTTAAATGAAGGAAAATGAAATGGTTCAACAGAGCAGCAGGTCTAACCAGTCAGAACCAGAACCAGAGATTGTTTCCTTCCAACCGGACCGACTGGATGTTCTGAACACATAGCTGCAGTCCTCTCAGACATTCGGTCGGTTCTGATGTGACCCAGTTTATCCCTGCAGACAGGAAAGGTCCAGCCTCATTGAAGCCTGTTAAATAACCCGGTCTGACCCAGTGGTACCGGTGGTTTTGCAGCTCAGGCTGACCTGTTCTTTGGATCTGCGAAGCCCCTCCTGGTTCTCCGTCTCTCCCTGGGGGCCTTATGGTTTGTCCTCATAAGGCCCTGGGGGGCCTATCAGATCAGAATCTACTAGATTCTGATCTGGTAGATCAGAACCGATCTGGTTGTCCCAGCAGGAGTAAGGTTCTAGTCTGCTGTTCCTGGACGGCACGATGATTCCAGGAAGATTCAGCAGCCAGCCGCCTTTCCACAGGGCAGGAGAAACAAGTTGCCCTCTGTCACGCCTGGGACCATAACCTCCCTCTGAGCATCCCAGCCCTCTGTGGCGGACCGTCCCTGCGGTCCAACAATTCCCAGAACCTCCAGGGTCTGAGGCCGTGGTGATGCACTCGCCTTCCCCCAAATCTTCAGACTCTCCAGCAGCAGATTTAGTCATGTTCTGTGTTTTTCTGTGTATTTATTTTGAGTTTCTGTGTCTCTGAGTCTGTGTTGTCCTGTTTCCCAGGTGTGTCTCGTTTCCTTGATTACCCTCTGTGTATTTAACCCCACCTGTGTCCTTTGTTCCTGGTCTGATGTTCCTCAGTCTGTCGTTTAAGTCCACTCGTCTAAGCCTTGCTTGCTGCCTGCGTAGAGCCCTGGATTCCGCTCAGCAGTGCTGCCTCGGTTTTTGGAGCATTTGGATTTTTTTGTGTCTAGTTTTGTGCATTAAAACCACCATTTTCACTCCGTACCTGGGTCTACAGCGTCTTCCTCACCACCTCAGACCCGCACTTCATGACAGATATGGAGACTGGACCTTACAAGTTCTTTCCACCTAGCAGTACCCTCGGTCCAGGTCCAAATCCAAATAAGGGCTGATATATGGTTTCACTTCCTGAGCTGCTGGACTCTTGTTCAGATCAGGCTGATCTGCAGAGGAAGACCTTCAGTTGGTCTTCCTCTGCAGCCTCTCCAGGTCTTAGAGACGTTTTTGCTTCTGTGACACCAGGAGCCACTGAGAGCAACCAGGAGCCACCAGGTGGTACCAGCATCCAGGAAACAGAACCACAGACCAGATGATGGGACCTGCAGATGTTTATGGAGTCTGAAGGCGTCTTGCTTGTTCCTAATTTGGTTTCTGAACATCTTCAGCTTCAGTGATACTGGTCCATTCCCCTTCCAGAACCTCCTGTGGTTCTGATGGGATGTCCAGGAACAGACTCTGTTTTCAGTCACCTGACCCCCAGCCTTTTCTTCTCATGTTTATTTAAGTGATTTCCTATTCCTCCTCCTCCTCTGTCTTTCAGCTGCTCAGGAAAATGACATTTTGAGCAGCAGGGTGAGAAAAGCAATCTGCTATTTTCCCTGGAGAGGAAGAGATGTAAAAACCGAGTGGAAGAGAGGAAGGAATCTGCAGAGAGAGCGGGCTCCTGCTTCTCAGTTCAACTGCAGTTTGTGGAGTATTTTATTTTGAATACTTCTCACCAGGGAGGCGTCCAGGAAGCATCCTGACCAGATGCTCCTCAACTGGCTCCTCTCGCTGTGAAGGAGCAGCAGCTCGACTCTGAGTCCCTCCTGGATGACTGAGCTTCTCTCTCCCAGACACCATGCGGAGAAAACCCCTTTGTATCCGTGATCTCGTTCTTTCAGTCATATGTTACCATATCCTGCTCTTAGCAGCTGCACTAGAGTATTTCTCTACTGTTCATGATTGCAGCGTGCTGCAGTGAGTTGTCTTAGGTAACCAGAAAAACCTGGAGTGGAGTTTTAGCAGAATGAGTTTCCTGTCAATCAGTCAAATGGAACAGATTATTTCACCAAGCAGCAGAAACAGTGCTGGAGCAAGTAGGGAGACGTCTCCTTCTCCCAAAATGATTGGGATGTTCATGCCAACTATGACCCCTATCTGATTTTTTTCACGGCAGACTGATTGGCCCGTTTCCCACCTTTTCAGCCTGTCATGATTGGCTTGGGGTCATAATACAAACGAGAGACCGGTTCTGATTGGCTCTGACCGGTTCTGACTGTGTTCCGTGATTTCCTGGATGTTCCAAGTTTCAATTTAAGCTGAAAGCTGCAGCTGCAATAAACACACTTTTGCAGTGGCAACACACACACACCAACACACACACACACACACCAACACACCCTGCAGAGCGATCTGCTGTGTCAGCACTTTGTTGCTTCATAAATATGACTCCTGTTTTGTCCTGATTGGCTTCGCGCTGCAGTGGCGACGAGGGAATTATTGATTGATTTACTCTGCGTCTCGACAATAATTGCTCTTGGGGGGCGGGGGGGTCTGTGTGTGTTTTGGAGGGAGTTATTATTACCATTTTAAGAGAGAAGGTTTCAACATTTAATAAAGAAAATGATCAATAAACAGCTGAGACACTGAGAGGGAGAGTTTCACCATGAAAACGATAAAGCAGTAACCCTTTAGCAAGCTAATCTACCCTTAGCATGCTAATCTGCATTTAGGTAAGGATGCCTGTGTCTGTACTATTTATCTCAGTGACAGACTAACAACCAGGTGACCTCTGACCCCTGACCTCTGGATGGACGGATTAAATTGATTTTATTTGAACAGTGCATAATAATGGATGTACAATTTTATCAATATAGCAGATTTAGTACAATGCTAAATTCCATCTGCAGTCCCATGAAACAAACACAAGTTACAGAAACAACATTAATACAAATACATCAAAAATGAGAAACAGTTTTTGAGAAACCGTCTTAAGAGATCAAAGTGTTCTGACTTTCAAAATGTTTATAAACTGGAAGTATGTTTTCTTTAACTGTTTTATTTACTGATCAGCAAATAATGGATTGATAATCAGCATTTACATCAGCAATCCTGGTGAAAACAGCAGCTTCAAACCAGTGAGAGATCAGTCTAAAACCAGTTTAAAACCAATATGAAACCAGTATGGGGTAACTGAGCGTTTTCCTTCTACTTGACGGAGCAGAGTCTGTTCTGTCTGTGATGGCCTGATGTCCCACAGTCAGTGAACATGTCGTAGACTGCTGTAAGGTCAGAGGTCAGACGCTGCCTGGCTCCGAGGCAAAGAGAACATTTTGTCTCTGGAAGAATCTGCAGCTTTGGCTTCCTCACCTGTTCCTCAGCAACTCCAGATTTAAACCCGCTGCCCCCCGCTGATTTAAACCTGCCCCCCAAACCCGCTGCCCCCCGCTGATTTAAACCTGCCCCCCAAACCCGCTGCCCCCCTCCTCAATCTTTGTCTCCATAACGACTCCTAAAGACTTCCCACTCGACTAACCTTCTTTCTCTGAGTGCTGCCGCGTCATTGGTCGGCCGCTGACATTTTGTTAGACATCATTAAGGTGGACGACACCATAAAGCACCCGAAGGCGACACCCCCTCTCCCCCCACTCGGGGTAATACCTCTCGCCCTGTGGGGGACACGCAGCGAGGGGGGAGAGTTATGAGTCTTATTTAAGGTCCCGATTAACCTTCTTTCTGTGCGACTAATCAATTTTCACGAGTTGGGCTCCATAAAGACCCTGTACAACACACACACACACACGCCTACACACACACACACACACACACACACACGATCCAGATGTCTCCATTAGAAACAGAACCAGAATCCCCACTGGGTCAGGTGAGGTTCCATCCTTCCCAGGATCAGGCTTCCTCAGGTCAACTCGGTGACCTTTCTCACCCTGACCCCCAGGTGAGTCTATGTTCTGAAATCAGGGTCAAGGGTTAAAACGGTGGCCTTGTGTTCAGAGTCGGAGGTCAGCTCAAAGTTTCTACTCACGTTTGGATCTATTTCATCAGGATGCAAATGTTTCAGGTTAAACTCTGATCTTTCATCAAACTGAAAGTAATCGAATCTCTTCACCTTTTCCTCCAACTTTTCTTCTTCTGTCATCCGTCTTCATCTGTTTCTCTTTAGCCGGTCGAGCCTCTCCTCCGTCTCCATCACTCCATATTAGCTCCGTCTCTCCTCTATTACCTTCCTCTTTCGCCCATTAGTAACACCTGAATCCTTCTATTAGATTCAGGAAGTCGGCCTCATAAATTCGCCGGCGAGTGAACGCTGCTGGGCGACGGCTCACTGTTTTTGATAATGAAAGGATCTGGGCTTAAATTCACATTACCTTTGTGATGTACTTCATGCTTGATCATTTGGGGCTCTTTGATTTTATTAACGCCTCTGAATGGATTTCTGGCTCTTTTCCCGTCCGTCTCCGTCTGTCTGCCTCCAACGACGGCTTCGTCCTCCGAGGAGCTGCTGAAGGTCGGGGTCGCCGCTCCGCCTGCTACCTGCTGATGGCCTGTGGAAAGGTTAGCGTGTGATTTCTGACTCGGAACAAACCGGAAAGATCATTTTCTCTGTTCTTACTCATCCTGACCTCCTGTGGGTTTTCACCAACAGTCAGGCTTTGGACTCCGAATGGATCCTGCTTTGGTTCTGAGATTCTCATGGCAAGCTGTTGGCCGATTTTAAAAACACACCAGCAGCAACTCGGCATGTATGAACCTCCCAAAACCTCTAGAGAGAAAAGAAACATGGCTGACCTGAAAGAAGCAATGGTTGGTGGAAAATGTTTCACACAGAGAAACGGATACAAAGACTTCTGTGACACCCGCCAAGCGTCTTGGTCCTCCATGTCGGTTGTTTCATCTTCTGTATCTTAGATTGTCCTACATGTTTCCATCACATTCTGGTTAGCTTCACATCCAACAGACTGGGATTTGGTTGTGCTTGGAGAACACCAAACCATGAGAGAACTTCACTGCAGGACCCCTGTGAAGGAGTGAAGGAGTTTGGTTATGGTGGATCCAGAACAGCTTCTCCGGTCTGTTGTAAGAGCTGACACTAAAGGTTCTGGGGTTCCTGATCGATCAACGTCGTTCCAACGGTCATCGGCTGAAGTTCATAACTGAAAGATCGAGTTGCTAAAATGTGCTTCCTGTTCGCTTTAGGTGTGCAGTCTACCTGACCTGCACACCTGGAACAGGTGTTCTTCCTGAGCTCTGATTGGCCAGAGGTTCATCCTGAAATCTTCCAGATAGAAGAAGCTGAACGGAGTTAGGAAATATCAGAGAACCGACTCCCTGCAGGGGGCGCTGATCAGCACTGCTCTGTGTTTGTTTCATTTGTGTGTGTGTGTGTGTGTGCGTGTGTGTGTGTGTGTGTGTGTGTGTGTGTGTGTGTGTGTGTGTGTGTGTGTGTGTGTGTGTGTGTGTGTGTGTGTGTGTTCTGGTCCACCATAAAGCGGATCAGACAGAATTAATAACTTTTCAGGTCAATACCAGCCGCTGCTGCTTCCAACAACACCAGTTTGTTGACTCACGTTTGATCCCAGAAGCACAAAATGAAATTGATTTGACTCGAGTTAATTTTCTGTGTGTGTGTGCGTGTGTGTGCGTGTGTGTGTGTGTGCGTGTGTGTGTGTGTGTGTGTGCGTGTGTGTGTGTGCACAGGGAAGCAAACATTGTTAGCTTTACAAGCTGATCAGTCAACTAAAACTACATCACTAATTAAAATCCTGCTGTGATGGTGTGTGTGTTGGTGTGTGTGTGTCTGGCTGTGAGTCTGATGTTGAACTCTGGACGGGTCAGCACACTCGCACTTTTCTGTTTTTTCCGTTTCTCCTCTTCGTTTGCTGTCACGCCGTCTGTCATTCCCCCAAACCTCCTCTGTCAGTCAGTCAGTTACTCAGCCGACACATTACAGCTCCGACACACACACACACTCAGGAACACACACACTCACCAACATACACGCTCAGGAGCATGCAGGAACACACACTCTCAGGAACACCCAGTCAGAGTCAGGAGGTGATGACCTGCTATTACTAAGCTTTTCTGCCTCACTGCAGACTGGTAATGATGGTCAGCTACGAGTGCTTGTTCCTGTGTGTGTGTGTGTGTGCGTGTGCGTGTGTGTGTGTGTGTGTGTGTGTGTGTGTGTGTGTAGACCAGTTGGCAGTCCATTAGTGCGCTGTGATGAACTCTGATTGGCCGACATGGAGCAGCTGTGTGATGTCAGGAAACTGGAAACTGTAAAATCTGCAGAAAAGTTTTTGTGTTGACATCAGAGCTGATGATGATGATGATGAATGAGATCATGGTAGTGATGATGAAGATGATCATGGATTTTATATTTCCTAATAATAAAAGCTATTCTTTAGGTGTGGCTTGTTGCCTGTTGCTTCAGTGATAATTTGCAACAGGAACGTTGCCGATTGATGTCCCAGTCAAAGCAACCAGAGTTTGGCTGCTAAAACTTTGGATTTGGTTTATAGTGTGAAGAACTAAAGTGTGTCTGTTGGTGAGGTGATGATTGGTAATCTCTGAAAACTGGATCAGCTCACCAGTTTGATTCTACATGATTTAATGTTCACCTGGTCAGCGACTCTCCAGACCCGAGTGTAGACGGAAACCACCGGTTCCTGGACCCACTGTGTGGTAGGGATGTGCAATATGATATGATACAAAATGTGATGGGTGGTAATAATATATATCAGAATTGATCCAATGGAAACTGAAGAAATCACACATTAAAACTGGTTTAACATTTGTTTTTGTGCATGTTCTATGTCTGTAATGTTAATAGTTTTTTTAAACCTGATGATGACTTCCAGATCTCACGATTTTAAAGACTTGAATGTAATGGATGTCTGCATCGATTCCTGTCTTTTCTTCCCAGTTTTGTGACTGGAACCAGTAACCAACTGTTCCTCTTTTTATGGAGGCAAAACCGTTTCCAGGGTTTGCTGATCAGGATTAGAGCTGCACATCATTTTTCTGAGTTTGGGCCAGTGTGTGGATCAGTTCCAGAACTTATTTCTGTATCTGTTCGGACCGGTACCAGGAGTCGTGTGTGGGTGTGTGTCTCACTGCTCCGATAGACGCAGCCGTTTGTTTTCGTGTTTTGATGTTTCCAGCTGTTGAGCAGGTGAAGATGATTGGAGCTGAGGTCTGCATTAATGTTTCAGATCACGCTGGGATAATTCATGCTCACAAACCACGGCGCGAGCATGTGAGCGTGTGTGAGCATGTGAGCGTGCACGTAGACGTGCACGCTCACATGCTCAACGAGCTCTGCTGTCGCTGAGCTCCTGAAAAATTCACCTCTAGCATCAAAGTGTAAAGAGGATCTTCCTCCGTCTTAATGAATCTCACTTCATTTGTTCACATTTAAATAACTGATGACACCGAGCAAAAAGAACACACACACACACACACACACACTACAGACACACACACACTTTGATGTCGTTTAAGTGTTTCTGCTCAGGCTGTTTCTACAACATTTCTCTAACATAAACATGGCAACTCTCTGTGTGTTTGTGTGTGTGTTTGTGTGTGTGTTTGTGTGTGTGTTCAGCTCATGTTTGTGTGGTCTGATCATTCATGTGTGTCAAATTGCTGAAACAGGGAACCTCTCATCTCTACTTAGCTGCGGGCAGAACGCTGTTCGATCCATAAACCTGCTCTGACATCATGTGTGTGTGTGTGTGTGTGTGTGTGTGTGGTTGTGTGTGGTTTCTCCTGCAGAACTGACCTCAGTTTGTGCTTAATGCTGTTGTTGGACATTTTCATGATGTGATTGACACACCTGCACAACCACTTTCATAATGATTTATTTATCTGCTGATTGGTCCCGAAGTTTGGTTCCACCCATTGGTTCTAGATCAGGGGTCTCAAACTCCAGGCCTCGAGGGCCGCAGTCCTGCAACCTTTAGATGTGCCTCTGCTGCACCACCTGAATAGAATAATTAAGGCTCTGGAGAACTGATCTACACAAGGTGGAGGTAATTAAGCCATTTCATTCCAGTGTTTTGTTCCTGTGGCTCATCTAAAAACTGCAGGACTGCGACTGGAGGACTGGAGTTTGAGACCCCTGGTCTAGAGTCTCCTCCTCAGCAGGTGTTCTGCCCGCTCCAGGATCTTTGGGACTTGCTGAAGCCAGAAACGTTTTGAATGCTGCATCTGCTCTGATGGACCAGCGACTCCAGCTGGGCTGAGAATTTAAAGCTTCATTGTGATGATGGGATGAGTGAAACAATCCTCCATTCAGCACTTACAGATGATATTTTCCAGTTCTCTTCCCAGTTCTGTTTGTAATTATTGATGCATGCGTCGCCTGCAGCCTGTTTAGCATCCGGAGCTCAGCCGCTCAGCCTTTAGGCTCGCTTGGCTTCTTCTCTTTCTGCTCACATATTCAGCCGATTATTTGACTCATTTGCTGCCTAATATTTAGATTTCTGGGACTTCGTCTCCTCTAGCTGCCTAATGGACTCTAGGTGGCGTTAAACTCTGTAGCGTTCTGGAGCAGTTTAAGGCAGACATGTTCCTGCATGGCCCTGCTTAATATTTTACCCACTAAGTAGTTTTAATAACTGATGCTGCCTGAATTAAACATGGCTGCCCAGAAACACACTGTCTGAGTCAGCCAATCAGCAGCCAAAGAGCCCCAACACTGAGCTTTGATTGAGACAGAGTTGAAGTCAAAGTTCAGTTCACTTTATTTTGGTAAATGATCAACATTAGACACAGAAAGTCTGCTACTTTCTCCTACTACTCTCCAGCAGATGTTGCTGACATCAACCTGAAGTTCTCTCTTGGTTTTTTATCCTTCGCAGAAGCTGCACCTGGTCCGCCGTTCTGTTTGGCCAACGATGCTTCACGTCCGCCCTTACCTTCCTGTTCCTGTCGAGTTCGATGACTGAAAGCTGTGAAAAGTATCATTTCTCCAGACCGCCATGATGTCACTCTGAGCACAGCATCTTCCGTGGAATGCATTTTATTTAAAAACTATTTGTTTTAATCAGAAAGAATAAACTGAAGATGTCTTGCCTGTTTCTGTAGATGATGGGTTCTGTTTCCATCCTCGACCTTTGACCTCCAGCGAGGCTTGGCGAGCCGCGAGTCGCATCAGGGAGGACCAGCAGTCCTACATGTAGAGACTTCGGGAACCTCGGGTTCCACTTCCTACTTGGCGGAGCAGACAGATCTTTGCTGTTTCCTGTTAGAAATGTCAACTACAACAGAGCCCCGGTGACCGGATCAGAACCAAGAAACCAGGTCAGGACAGGAGGAACTGGGTCTGGGAGTGGCAGGGGGCAGTTCTGAGTTAGTTTCCAAGTTTAGAGGTCGGGGGGCTCAGACAACAGTCAACCTGGCGACCCCCCACTGGGCCTGATGGGATTGTTTGTCGTCACTCTCGTGAGGAAAAGCGGCGCAGCCTCAGGCGCCCGTCGATCCGCTTTGATGTATTTGTTTTTGGTTTTTGAACAGAAACAGTTTCTGTCCAGTTTCCTGCCTGGGGTTTCATTCATTCATTCATTCATTCATTCATTCATTCATTCATTTAGTAAGTAAGTAAGTAGTGTTTATTTTCAGAGTGATGTTCCACAGTAGGCAAGTTTTTCTGTCTTCTTTTACGTTAGGGTTACGGTGCTACATTGGGGCAACTGTGGCTCTGTGGGTAGAGTAATTGTCTCATGATTGGAAGGTTGTAGGTTCAATTCCAGCTTCCTACTACGGCACTTAACCCCAAGCTGGAAAAGTGCTAAATAAGTTCATTTACCGTTTACAGCGCCCCCATGACTACAGGTGGTACTGCAATCTGTTGCATTTGGATCAAGCATCCACAGGTTGTGTGTGCGTGTGTGTGTGTGTGTGTGTGTGTGTGTGTGTGTGTGTGAGGTATAGTAAAGATTTTAATGACAGCTGGAAGGGACCAATCACAGGCTGAGCTGTGGCTCACCTGGCTCAGGATGATTGACAGAGGTAATTACCTGCAGGTGAAAACTGTGTTGCGAGCAGTGAGGCTGCTTATGATGATGATGATGGTGATGTCAGCTCTGCTGATTGATTGTGTTTCCGGGGCGACCGGCTCTGTGCTTTAACATGAATGATTAATTCAGCTGTAATTACCAGGAACTGATGGACTTGTCTGTCAAACACTGAATCCAGAAAATCTGCAGGGCCGCCTGCTGGCTGACTGCAGTACTGCTGAGAGTCATCCTCATTCTGCAGCTGGTTCTGGCTGGATCCGGACACAGAACCAGCAACAAGCTTCTACGTTAAGTATGTCATCTTTAATTGGTGAGCAGTTATCTCCTGAGCGTAGCTGCTCACTGATTGGTTGGGGGGTCTCGTTAGCATCAGTGTTAACGAGCTCTGAGTTTTTACTCAGTTTTAATCTAATTGTTTAATGGTTTGTTTCTTCGGCTGTGACTTGGTGTCTGGTGATCATGTGACCTCACAGGGACAATTACAGGTGATGATGAGGAGGAGGATGAAGAGTATCTAGATGTTGGGTTCACTCTCAGGATCTGAATAGCTCAGCGGTTCCTCTCCTCTTCTTCACTCTTCATCTCTGTCATCCCTTCAGCTTGTTGTAGCTGCAGGACTCTGAGCGCAGCGTCTGATTGGCTGCCGAGCCTTTCAGGAAGTTGCTGTGATTGGGTGTATTGTGGTGTGTATTGTAGTGTGTATTGTGGTGTGTGTGTGTTGCAGCTGGATGTTGGGACGGTCCTGTTGCTCCCAGGGGTCATCAGAGGAGGTTAACTGCTTCTCTGCTTGATCAGACAGTTTCTCCTGTTACAGAACAACTGAAGCATCGTCTGTTACCAAAACCAGAACCTGGACCTGACTGGTCCAATAAACCAGAACCAGAAAATGCTGCAGACTAGCAGCCGTCCCGCCAGCGCCTCGGTTAGCGATGGAAAAACATGAAAACTTTTCTGGGGTCTCCCAAGTCAGACTGCTGAACAAATTCGTTGACGTTTATCAGAGAGAGTTTAGTAGCTGGGAGAACCATGAAGCATTCTGGGAAACATCTCAGATTCTGTCTAATGTTGCGTCTGTGTCTGCAAATTGAGATAAAGAGGAAACTGCAGGTTTTTTTCAAGATGTCGGCGCGCGTGGCTTTGTGCTCTCCGACTCAAGTTTGTCTTTTCCACTCTGCTCGGTTAAAAACACCTACAACCGACAAAATTTACTGGCCATTGGTCAAGCAATCGGGGGACGTCTGTCACATGAGCTTTTCCGTGTCCACAACAACATTTCGGTCGATATTGCACGGACACTGGGATTATAATCCCAGTATCTACGACCGGGCGACGCAGAGATCGTAAACTAAAGAGGGGGTGTCGCAGCGGCGTGTTAGCGAGGCTCAGGAAACAGCCACACAAACCACCGCTACCAAGCATTTTTCTCTCCAACGTGAGGTCTCTCGTTAACAAACTGGACGAGTGGAAGTGTAAGAGCGGAAAATACCTTTATGGAGTTGTTTTTTACTGAGGAAATCTGGCGCCATTAAAGGTCAATTTGACCTGAACGCTCTTTCCCCTGCTTACGTGCGAAGCACAAAGTTGGACCAACTATGGCTTAGGAAGCAAGATGTTTGGATAGATAAGTATAATAATTGTGATGAGTTGGCTTATTCAGCAACCCTGAAATGAAGCAGATGTGAGGTCAAGAGGTTTGAACATTCCCAAAAGGGAACCCCATACACACTCAGTTCAAAGATTGCCAGAAAACCTACGTAAAAGCATACGCAAAACACCAGCAGCAATATTATTGGTCAAAACTTACCAAACCACACCAATGGAATTGAGATCCTATAAAAACTGATTGTACCTAGAATACTTTGAGATTTTGGGGAGATTTGGGGAATTTAGGAACTTCGTATTTGAGTCGATGTATTTGTAACATGATCTGTGGAAAAGTGTAATAAATCTTCACCCGCCGTGGCCTGCAGTTAAGAGACTCGTCTCTGAGTATTATTTCTTATTTTACGAGTATAATAAGTGTTTAGACCCTTTCATTCTACCACAGAAGCTGTGGATTGCAACTGACAACCTCATCCGGGAATGCTGCATCCTGTTGATAGACGTGGTTAAATCCAACTATACCGGACCGGAGATCGAGCTAGCAGGCTACACAGCACACCGACAGGACCGATCAGCGAGCTCCGGTAAGAAAAGAGGAGGTGAACTATGCGTTTATGTGTGACAGAATGGACATTAGAATTATTACATCCCCTCTTTTTTTTACTTTACTTTGTTTGAAGACTTCTTTTGACTGTGCTCTTGGACTGCACTTCTCCTACTTGAACTGAGATGCAATTACATCAGTTCGCCACCAGTTGGCAAATGGAGCGCGGTGAGCACTCCTGACTGAGCGAGCCAATGGCAATTTAGTGCAGTAACAGCTGGTCAGCGGAGGCGCTCACTGTCGCTCTTGTCTGTGTTAACAGTGTTCAGAGAATAAAAGAACCTGCGAAAAACACATTGCTTAACCATTAAGTGTGCAACATATGTAAATAACAGCTGGTGTACGAACTCCACAGTAGCTGTTAGCCACTGTTCTCCAGGCGTGGATTCATCACAATTAAATGCAGACCCGATACCTCCCACGTGAGTTTAACGCCATTCTACTCACTGTGGCTTACATAGCACCGGAGCTGCTGTGGGACTCCTGCATGATACTATCAGCAACAACCAGAACAAGTTCCCCGAGGCTGTTCACATCATTTCTGGGGACTTTAATCATGCTGATCTGAAATCAGTCCTCCCCAAATTCCATCAACACGTAAAGTGCACAACCAGGGGTGATAAAACTCTGGACAAGCTGTACACAAACATCAGACAGGCATACAGAGCTAAACCCTTAGCACGCCTTGGCCAGTCTGATCACATGTCCCTGCTACTGATCCCTGCTTACACCCCCCTGCAGAAACGTGTCCCCATCATAACCCGGACTGTCACCATCTGGCCTGAGGATCCCTCTCCCCCCCTACTACAGGACTGCTTCCAGAGAACTGACTGGGGGTTTTTGCACATCAGGACTCCTCCTCAGCAGTCTTGGACTACATCAGGTTCTGCACGGACAATGTCACCAGGAACAGACTCATGAGGATCTATCCGAATAGGAAACCCTGGATGACTAAGGAGGTCCGGGGCCTCTTGAAAGCCAGGAACGCTGCTTTCAGGTCAGGGGACAAATCACTCTACACTTCTGGCAGAGCCAACCTGAGAAGAGGCATCTGCCAAGGCATCGTACAGAGGGAAAATAGAGAAGCAGCTCAGGAGCAACAACACCAGGCAGGTGTGGCAGGGTGTCCAGCACATTACCAGCTACAGACCCAGCAACCAGCCATGCACAGAGGGAACCACTTCCTGGCAGAGGAGATGAATATCTTCTATGCCCGGTTTGAGGCGACACCTACCACAGCTCCATCACAGCTGCCTGTCCACAGCAGCTCTGCTCTCACAGTAGAGGAGTGTGAGGTGAGGTAGGTGAACCCAAGGAAGGCTGCAGGACCTGACGGTGTGTTGGGACGGGTGCTTAAGGACTGCAGACCAACTGGCTGGAATCTTCACAAAGATTTTTAACCAGTCCCTGTCTCAAGCCACTGTCCCTCTCTGCCTAAAGTTCTCTACCATTGTCCCCCTGCCCAAAAGAACCAACATCAACACCCTGAACGACTACCGTCCAGTGGCACTCATACCGATCATCATGAAGTGCTTCGAGAGACTGGTGCGGAGTCACATCCTCTCCTGCCTGCCTGCTGAGCTGAACCCTCTCCAATTTGTCTACAAAGCAAAGAGGTCCACAGAGGACTCTGTATCCACAGCACTTCATGCCGCTCTGACCCACTTAGAGAAGCAGGGGAGCTACATCCGAATGCTCTTTGTGGACTTCAGCTCAGCATTTAACACTATACTCCCCCAACGTCTGGTGTCCAAGCTAGTAAACGTTGGGCTCCCATCAGCCACCTGCAGTTGGATCCTGGACTTCCTAACAGGTCGATCCCAGAGGGTCAGACCGGACCCCCACACCTCCACTGCTCTGAGCCTGAACACCGGATCGCCACAGGGTTGTGCTCAGCCCACTTCTCTACACCCTCTACACTCATGACTGTGTCTCCAACCAGCAACAAGATCATAAAGTTTGCAGATGATACGACTGTTGTTGGTCTCATCTCAGACGGGAAGGTGGAGCTGGAGAACAGGATGAGGTGAAGCAGCTGTCAGAGTGGTGCAAAGTCAATAACCTGCTCCTCTACATCTCCAAATCAAAGCAGCTGGTGATCGACTTCAGGAAGAACAAAACGGACATCCAGCCTCTCACCATCAGTGGGACCTGTGTGGAGAGGGTCCCAGTGTTCAGGTTTCTGGACATGGAGTTGGAGGACAAGCTAACCTGGAGCACCAACACCAAGGAGCTGCTGAAGAAGCACAGCAGAGACTGAACTTTCTGAGAATCCTCCAGAAGAACTGTCTCCCCTCAGAACTGCTCTTCTATCCCAGAGAGAACCACAGGCTGCCCCCTCCCCACCATGGAACAGATTTACACTTCCAGGCTCCTCAAGAAAGTTCTGGACATTTTAAATGACTCTTCACACTCTGGTCATGGTCTCTTCCAGCTGCTGCCATCAGGCAAGAGATACAGAGCAATAAAAACCAGGACAAATCACCAAAAAACAGTTTCTACCTGATGACAATCATGGCACTAAATTTAAAAACATAAGAACTTCTGCTCTTGACACTAAACTCTGTTAAAAATGTAAATTATTTTCACTCTGATACCTCCAGGTGCTGCAACCATCTTCTGATGTCTATTTATTTCTCATTTTGTGTTGTTTCTTTATCTTTTTATGTATGTATATTTATATTGTGTGTTGTGTATGTTTATATAATCTGAACTTTAACTGGAGTCTCAATCTGGTTGTAATCTGTTGATGACAATGACTAATAAATCTTATCTCATCTTAGTGACTTTGGATCGACTTTTATTGATCACCTGCTCTCCATTTGAACATCAAACCGTCATCAAGCAGCAAGGATAAGAGACTGTGGTAACCGTAGTAACAAGCTGAACAAGAACCAACTCTGGAGGCCGTCACACTGGCTTTGGATTAATATGTTTGAATTGTACACTCACCGGCCACTGTATTAGGTACACCTTGCTAGTACCGGTTGGATCCCCTTTTGCCTTCAGAACTGCCTTAATCCTTGGTGGCAGAAATTCAACAAGTTACTGGAAACATTCCTCAGAGAGTCTGGTCCATATTGACACGACAGCATCACGCAGTTGCTGCAGATTTGTCGATTGCACATCCAGGATGTGCATCATCCCAAAGGTGCTCTGTTGGATTAAGATCTGGTGACTGTGGAGGCCATTCAAAGTTCAAGAAACCAGTCTTAGATGATTTACGACATGGCGTGTTATCCTGCTGGACGTAGCCATCAGGAGATGGCACTCTGTGGTCATGAAGGGATGGACATGGTCAGCAACAATACTCAGGTAGGCTATTGCATTGACATAATGCTCAGTTGGTACTAATGGGCCCAAAGTGTGCCAAGAAAGTATTCCCACACCACTGCACCATCACCACCAGTCGTTGATACAAGGCAGGATGGAGCCACACTTTCATGTTGTTGACGCCAAATTCTGTCCCAACCATCTGAATATCACAGCAGAACTCAAGATTCATCAGACCAGGCAACATTTTTCCAATCTTCTCTTGAGCTTGTGTGAATTGTTGTCTCAGTTTCCTGTTCTTAGCTGACAGGAGTTGCACCAGGTGCGGACTTCTGCTGCTGTAGCCCATCCGCCTCAGGGTTCGACGTGTTGTATGCTCTTCTGCATACATCGGTTGTAACGATGTTTATTGGAGTTACTGTTGCCTTTCTATCAGCTACAACCAGTCTGGCAATTCTCCTCTGACCTCTGGCATCTACAATCCATTCACGCCCACAGAACTGCTGCTCACTGGATGCTTTCTCTTTTTCGGACCATTCTCTGTAAACCCCAAAGATGGTTGTGTGTGAAAATCCCAGTAGATCAGCAGTTTCTGAAAGACTCAGACCAACCATGCCATGTTCAAAGGCTCTTAAATCACATTTCTTCCCTGTTCTGATGCTCGGTTTGAACTGCAGCAGATTGTCTTGGTCATGTTTACATGCCTAAATGCAGTGAGTTGCTGCCTTCAGATTAGTTAACTGCTCATTTGCGATTATGAGCAGTTGGACAGGTGTACCTAATAAAGTGGCCAGTGAGTGTAATATATGGTCCAGGAGTGAAGCTGATGGAATCCATGTTGTTCCCTCTGGGCTGGACTGCTGTAGCTCTTACAATCAGGAGGTTGACAAAGTTAAAGACCTTCAGGTTGTCGCCATATTTCAGTCCACCAGCTCATCCTGTTGGGCTGAAACAGACCGGTACCCGTCCACGGTCCGGTGCCTGGAGATGTCTGCCCTGAAAACATTTTTCTCTTGAATTTCTACTGGATTAGCCAACAAACATGACCTGACCTTTAACCTTCTGACGGGTCAGCACCACCAGAAGTGGATCCTGGTTCCCAACTAAGTCTGGTTCATTCTCTTTGCCAAGTTAACTTGACCAGAGATTGTTGTTGTCCTGCTGTGTGTGTGTGTGTGTGTGTGTGAGAGAGAGAGAGAGAGAGAGAGAGAGACGCACTAACATAGACTCACCTTTATAGGATCATTGAAGTCTGATCTTAATTGGACATAAAGCAGTCGTTCTGGACGTGAAGTCATCAGAGTTTAAATCTGTCAGACTGTCTAAAGGTCGACAGCAGCAGAGCTAAAAGCTAATGAGGGGGATAAAATTCACTCTGTTATGCAGTGTGTAGGCGTGTGTGTGTGTGTGTGTGAGAGAGAGAGGGTTAGTATCGGTGTGTGTGTCATTAGTTGGGCTCTAAACCAACATTAACGACACTCATAAAAGAAAAAGTGAGAGTTTTAATGTGAGGTGGTCACCATCCAGAGGGTGTGTGTGTTGTGACCAGAGGCTGGTCAGCTTGTCCCATTAATGACTCCTCCCACCTTAACGAGCTAAAAAAAACGAGACCTCGTTAAGGCTCCACCAATAAAACAGGTGCAGCCCAGCTGCTGTCACCATGGCAACTAACCTTTCAGTCTCGAATATCTGGACTTAACTGGACTTCAGAACTTCCAGAGTGGCAAACATCTGAACACACTGATCAATAAAACTGATCAATGAACAATAATGAAACAAGTTAACATATTTCATCAAAATTCTCACATTCCTTGAAATACGTTCTAATGGGGAAAGACTAAAACTACTAGTGTTGTCGTTTCAGATCGTTCGCCAGTCGCTTAGTCTGAATTTTTACTTCTGATCTGATTGGCATTAAATATTGATAAATATTGATGCAGACCCTGAAAATGATCCCAGTTTACCGTTGGAGTCCATCTTAGATTCAGTCGGACCAATCTTTACATTTAATCTCTCTGGCCTGAAGGTGAATTAATTACGCTAAATATTTATCATAATAATACTTTAACAACTTAGAAGCAATCTGTTAAATAAGGATTTGTTTCTTCTAAACCTTCAACTTGCTTGTTGGACCCAATCAGAAGCAGATTATTTAAGGAAGTGTTACCCTTTTATCACTGCCCCCATCATCTGTTCTTGGTAAACAGATCAGAACCAGCAGATCAGAACCAGCAGATCAGAACCACAGGCTTTAAGGAACCTCTGACTCAATCTGTCTTTTGTTTATTAACTCAGAGACGATTTATTGACATTTAAAACCTCAATCAGTCAAAAGGTCGGTTTACAAGAGTAAACTCAAATAAAACACTCAGAAAAAGTTTTATACGCCACAATACATGAAAAGTTGCTAAATTATCAGAAGATCTAAAAGTAATCTAAACTTTAAGCAGTAAAATCATGAGCGTCTTTGTCCGCTTCCTCTCGGCTCAACACAGAATGCCTGCAGCGCCCCCTGCAGGCCGGGAGGCAGCAGCGTCTTCACAGGGTGTCCCATCTCCGGTTAGTTAAACACCTTCTCAGCAAAAGTTCTCTAATCTGGACCCAAAGGAACTTATCCAGACCAGAACAGAATCGTGAAACCCTTTGGCTTCCTCTGGGATTCGGAGGAGATCCGATCTGACTTCCAGCATCCTGGGAACTTTATGAGTGGAAAGGAGGCACCAGGAAAAAAGCCACCTGCCGCACATCGAAGAAACATCAGGAATGAAAGATGAAAGGAGGACGAGGCTCGTTAGCCGCCGCGTGTTCTTCTACGTTACCATGGAAACACCTCAGGTCCTGCTGGTTCTGTATGGATTGTCCACCCAGCAGCTGGAACTGGTCTCCAGTTCAACATTCTGGGATCCTCTTCCTCATCTCTTCCTGGTGTCTTCCTCCTTATTGGTCACATGATGCCGCCGCCTCGTCAAGGTGGACGAAGCTCTAATCACTTTCTACCTGGAAGAGCCCCACGGCGTCACCTGGTTGTTGGAGTTTGGAGGCAACAAGCAACAACTGGACACTTCCTGTTTCATCACCGACTTCCTGCTCTGAATCATTACTGTGGCAACAGAAACAGAGTTTTAGTTCTGCTAAACATGATTTATGTTTTAAATGTACAAAATAAGCAGATAGGTATTTCTACCCACAATTCATCACTGACTGACACCAGCAAGGTCGCTGCCACTGGACCAACCAGAACCAGAACCTCTCCACCCTGACCAGGTCATCAGCGCCAGAACTGCCTGATGTCATCTAGACATGTGGTTCTGATCCGGTTCTGTTCCTCAGTGTTCTCCTTTAGAGTTTTATGCTGCTGAGAAAAAGATGGAAAATCCTTCATCCTACAGTAACTGTGTGTGTGTGTGTGTGTGTGTGTGTGTGCATGTGTGTGTGAGACTCTGTGTTTTCTGATCCACGATCACTGCAGTGCTTAGGACGGGCTCCAGGTCCACATCAAACAGGTTCTGGAGAATCCTGGAAGGTCCTGGAGGAGCCGAGGGACGGAGACCGGTTTGGTCCAAATCAGCAGAACAAAGAGACGAGATTTCCAGAAGGCTGGAGTCGATCCAGAGTCTGTTTATCAGAGGAGCTGAGGGAGCTGCTGCTGGAACACACACACACCAACACACACACACCCACACACCAACACACACACACCAACACACACCGACATACACACACTGACACACCAACACACACTGACACACCAACACACACACACCAACACACACACACACCAACACACACCGACATACACACACTGACACACCAACACACACCGACACACCAACACACACTGACACACACCAACACACACACACTGACACACACACACCGACACACTGACACACACACCTACACAGAGTTTTTTCTGCTGTCTTAACCTCTCAACCGTGTCACCATGACGCCACCTGCTGGCAGGAGGGTGAAATTTCAGAATATCAAAATAGATGATACTATTTCAGGTCAAAGGTCAGATGGTCTGAGTCCAGGCGAAGGAGACATGTTCTGGTGCTGGTCTGGACCGTCTGCAGCAGAGTCTCTGCTAAGTGAGGAAGAGGAAGGTCCATGGGGATGAAGATCTTCCGCTCGGGTTCCTTCAACACGAAAACGATGAGGAACAAGTTGGACCGGGGTGGGGCGGTTCCTCGGGGACCAGAATCAGAACCAGAACTAAACGCTGAAACACCAATAAGCACTCACCTTCATCCTCCTCCTCTTCCTCGGTTCTTTCGCTCCGTTGGTTCAAAAAGCTTCTGGGCTCATGAGACTCCGGACCCGTCCTCCCTCTGACCTCCACCTGCAGGTCCGGTTCTCCAGGTTCTGTTCACTGATCCGATCAGAACCGACAGGAGGAACCAACCCGTCCTGTTGGGTTCTTCACTTCTCTTCCACCTGCAGCTGATGTCACTGATGATGTCACAGCGTCTTCTTTACGATCTTTGAACTCTGTCATTCTGCTCTGACTGCTGACAATTTTTTCACCAGTGGGCCTCAGGACCCAATCTAACCCTAACCCCGGCCGGCTTTGGGCCCCATGAGGGAATTCTTCCTAAATACAGAAGTTGGATTTGTCTCCATCGTTGATCCTCGGCAGGTTTCTACTTCCTATAACTCTTTGTTGGTCCTAAAAAATCAATTGTAACTTCATAACTTTAAAATTCTTGAATATTGTTTATGCTCTCAAAATGTGATCCTATACGTTTTATATAAAGTTCAATTTCCGCAAAACAATCATAAAAAAGAAAAGAAAAATCAACTTCACCGAAATAACTCTGCTGCCCTCTGCTGCACCGTCTGTGGAACTGCAGCAACACGCTGACCATTTATCACTCAAGTTTTAGTTTTTATTCCTCTGACATCATGTCAACAACTCTGAGGTCAAAGATCAACAACTCACAGGTCACAGCTTCCACCTTTGACCCTAACTAGAGACAAAAGTCAAAGGTTGAGGCTGTGCAGCTTTCACGATCCAAACATCCATTTCTGGCCTTATCAGGTTCAGACTCAGATTTATTCATGACATTTAATTATTGTTACAGCAAGACTCAAAAGTTAAAAAACAAAAAGCAATAAAACATACAAAAAAAGTGGTCAAATATAAATCAGCACATGATGGGAAGAGTACAGTTGCTACAAACATCAGTGAAATGGAACAGAAATTTACCAACAGTCAGATAGGAGTCCTACGGAGGCCCTTAGGGAACAGAGGGAAGTTATTTTACTTTTGCGTTCTCTCCCAATAATGTCCTGATTTGTTCCTGTGTTATGACTGAACACTGTAAGCCGTTGTTACGGTGGCCATCTTACTTTCTGCTATTATATGAGGCTTTCATCTCATTGTTTTATATCTTTTTCTTTAGGATAGAAATTAACCACAAACCATCCATCCATTTTCTATTCACCCTTGTCTCTAATGGGGTCGGGAGGGTTGCTGGTTAATCTCCAGCTATGTTCCGGGCGAGAGGCGGGGTCACCCTGAACAGGTCGCCAGTCTGTCGCAGTGAACCACAAACCTCTAATATAAAAAGAAACTTTCTGTAAGTAGGAAAGAAATAAAAACACATCCAAACTATTTGGACTGTTTCTGAGTTATTATCGTGGGGTAAGGTTGGGGTTAGCATAACCCTGCTGCAATATTTGCTGGTCTATTTTGTATACATTAACAAATGTCAATTTCAAATTTCAAATATATACACATTTAAAGAGTTTAAATGTGTATATATGTGTTTATTCTTAACTCTTTGGTGGAAAAAAGGGTTTGAAAATTGATTTACTGACTGCATGTTTATGTCTCATTGTGTAGGTTGAGATGGACCTTTAACCGTTCAGACCAACAAGAGACTCAGTCAGAGCAGTCAGATGATTTGTGACCCACAATAATAACTCAGAAAAAGTTCAAATAGATTGGATGTATTTTTATTTATTTCATACTTACGAAAAGTTTCTGTTCATGTCCGAGGTTTGTGGTTCATTTTTATCCTAAAGAAAAAGATATAAAACAATAAGATGAAAACCTCATATAATAGCAGAAAGAAAGATGGCCACTGTGAGAAAGGCTTACAGTGTTCAGTCATAACACAAGAACTGATCACAACGCAAAAGGTTTTGCAAAGGATGCTTAAAGAGACATTGTTTCCTTTTAGTTTAGGCTTAAATAAAGAAAAAATTAAACTATCCAAAGAGGATAGAAGCGTTGTCATTTCAGGGGTTGATATTTGTAAAAAAAATTCTGTTTGAAAACCACAAAGTTATCAACCTGATGAGGAGAAATGAGCTCTAAGGAAATATTGTTGGTGCATTTAGGGTTGTTGGTTTTTTTAAAGGGAAAAACTTTTCAAACCTGTCGGTTATTAAACTTCTTTTCAACCAGAACCGCATGTTTCCAACAACAACCAGAACCAGCTGTCTTGAAAACCTTAATGGGCTTAATGTTTTCTTATTTAATACTTACTGTAATTAATGCACTTTTTGTATTTTTGATGTTGTAAATACCTGCAATAAAGTTACGGTTGTTTGGTTTCTTTTTCATAATTTTTTAAAAATTGGTCATTGACTGGAGAAAGTCCGAGTGTGGATGAACATTTTCATGCATATTTATTTGTAATATTGTCCTCCCCATTTATTAATGTTGCTTATTTTTTGATGTTATTTTTTTCATTTGTTATAAAAATGGAAATGTTTTGTTTTCTGTTCAGGGTTATGTTTATTCCATAATTGTAAAAACAATCCGTATTGTTTTTTGATTGTTCAGTAAAGTTGTTTAGTTAAAAATATTTGATGTGTTAATTTAAGACTGCTTTTATGTCACTGAATTGTTTCAAATATTTTAAATTGTGAATTTAACTACCATTGTGTCAATCTCGCGATAGTTTGCATAGACGTTAATTGGCTTGCTCTACTTTGACGTCACTTCATTTGAAATCTGAGCAGTCATGGAAAAAGTTACAAAGGTTTCTCAGCGTCACGTATCAAGCTGAAAGAAAGACAATGTCCGGCTCAGTCAGATGTTTTCAAAATAAAAGCATTGAGTTAAATAGATTCCAGTTGTGGAATAGTGGATGTATTATTATTATTATGGGTTGTCTTTTAATGTTGGGATGAAGGAAGATAAACGGGAGGGCAAAGTTGACAGCTCAGGAAATTACATTAAACTATTAAACAAGTGGCTCAGCAGAAAGATGGCTGGATATTAAAAGTAAAACAGTTTAATATCCTTATGGATCACTTTGACAGAAGAAAACTGCAGCAGCTGCCAGGACAAGACAAAGGCTCTCGAGGCCTGCACGTCCTCACCACCAGGGGTGGAAGAGCTCCTAAACTCAATACTCCAGTACACTGTGGCTTCAAAATAATGTTATTCAAGAAAAAGTGAAAAATAGTTGTCCAAGACTCAAGTAAGAGAAAAAAAGTATTTTTTCACTCTTACTTGAGCTCAAGTACTAAATAACTGATTAAATTTTGATTTAATATTTAAAATCACGACACCAGGCAGACCAAATTATAAAGTATACCATATTTTTCGGACTATAAGCCGCTACTTTTTCTCAGGCTTTGAACCAGGCAGCTGTAGATTGTTTTTCAACCACCAGGGGGCTCTTCAGCAGGAAGTGAATCATTGGGAGTCAAAATTGGAACTCAAAGAAGAAAGCGCTGATTTTCATTTAGAACAAGCTCATGCTAACAGGAGGCACAACGGAGAAATGTATTCAAACTCATTTCTCCTCTTCATGGAAACCACAGGAAGAAGTTCATAGATGCTGCGTTTAGCTTGTCGATCTGGCAGGACAGGAGGGCCATAGAGCCGCTGCACATAAGCTCGGCGTGAACGAATCCATGGTTCAGTGTTGGAGACGGAGGGCTGCGTCCTTAATTGCAGATTCATTAAGGACGCAGCCGAGAGCAGCGGAGATACCAGGGGCTTGTAGCCCATACGGCTTATATATGTACGTTTCCAGATAAAAAATTTCAAAAAAAAACTTTGTGGGTGCGGCTTATAGTGAGATGCATCTATAGTCTGGAAAATACGGTAATTATGACTGAATTCCGGAATTTTTGAGGTAAAATGGACCAAACATTACAGATATAGTCACGTCAATTTCGTTTCAATGTAAGCCTAATACTTCCGGTATCATGTAAATGGATCATCAGCCCCTGATGTCCCAGCAGAGAGAAAATAACATAAATATGGATAATAACACTAGACCAACAAAGCTGGTAAACAAACAAGAGGTCTCACTCTGGCATAAACTGTAGGACTGCATCTGATATTTGTGTGTGTGGTTAAAACCTGTCTTTTCTTAATTCAGTGAAATTAGAAGATTCAGAAAGTTTACTCTACTAAGAATAACAACTCTTACTAGAGTAGTAGACTCAAATAGAAATAAGAAGTGCGGTGAAGTAAAAATATTAACCAAAGTACATTTTTTTCCCCAAAAAGTTACTCCAGTAAATGTAACTAGTTACTACCGCCCCCTGGATCTCTCTGGTTTCCGGTGTTTCTCCTCATCCAGGTGACTGCAATTCAGCTAAAAAGCCTTAAATGCTTCCTGACTGCGCCTTACGCGCTTTTACTGTGAAGGTGGGCGTCATTTCCGTACCCGAAGTGTACGGAAATGCTGTAAACTTCATGTTGCCGGTTAGTAGAAGGTCGGACAACAACAGCACCAGCAGCAGTGTGTTTGGAGCTGGTTACTGGTTAACTGGTTAATTGGGTCCCGAGTTAGTTTACCGGGAGTTTAACCGGAAGCTGCTCGGTCGGCCGGTCAGTTTGTGCTTTCCAGGCCGGAAACAGTTTGGAGATAACAGGCTAACGTTAGCATGCAGGGAGCTAACTTGCTGAAAAGGAAGGGGGCGGAGCCTTGGATCTGCCAGCAGGTGAGACATACCTGGAGGAAAATGAGGAAGAGGAAGGTTAACAGAAAGAGACTGACTGAGTTGTACTTTAGCTAACTAGTCGGTGGTTAATTTAAACTAGTTGTTTATCAGTCATTATGATGTTTTCACTGCTATTTTCTCCTGTCTGGCCTAAATTATGTTCTGGTACCGTCTGACCCGAACTCTAAGAACGCACGGTACTGACCCTGCTAGAACATTCAGCTGATGGACTCCAGTTAGTCATCAGAGGAAACAGAAAGGTCAAAGGTCAAACTTCTATTTATTTCAAACATGATGGAAGTATAAAATCACACACTAAAAATGAATGCAAAAGACACGTTTTTTGCACCACAATAATCTTAATAATCTTAACATGCTCGAAAAAGAGTAGGAAGAAGTAAGAAACTTATGAACTCCTCCCCCATAAACTCATACAATATTTTCAGATAGACCCTCATTATTAAATCAAATAAATAAGGTTAGTATGACATCACAAACTTGTTATTCTTAAAATCTGGAATTCTGAAATGTGAAGATCTGGTGGAATTTAAAATTGCTCAAATTATGTTTAAGGCATCTAATAAACTGCTGCCTGATCTTTCATATTCATGAAAGAAAAGGAGGATGAAACTGAAACTCAAACTGAAGGATTCGTAATTTACCCATAACTTTTGTATTTGGAATAAGTTAAATGAGCAGTTAAAACAAAGTCATAATTTATTACAATTTAAAGGGAAACATAAGGAGGTCATTTTCACAAGATATAGAAATATGGGTGTGAGTTAGAACTAATGTGTATAAATTGAGGCTAAAGCATAAGAGTGTGTGGGTGTGTATCATTAGACGTGTAAACTAGGAGTTGGAACACTTTATTTTTTAGGTCGACTTCAACATGATAAAAGTCGAGCCAGTCGCTGTGATGTCATAATGACGTAAGCAAAAAAACGCTTCACAGCAACTAAGAGGCTTTATCAGCTAAATTCACCACAAATATTAATAAAACCCCAGCATTTACTAAGTCTATTATGCAGAATTAAAAGAGCAAGAAACAGATTGGACTTTGTTTCCAGATGTTGTTAGGCAGTATTTTACAAGAGCGTAAAGCTGCCAGGTTAGAATCTTCGACAGCAGAGAGACGCCCATCAGCTGGAGGGATAAAAAGCTCGACATCGTGACGCGTTGTCCCACATTACTCCCCTAGTCTTTAGTAAGATGTTTTTCAGCACTAGTTGCTTTAATTTGACAGCAATCCGACAGGAAGGAGGCAGAGAGGGGAGAGAAGCCTGGGCCCAGCGAGCCGAGGACGGGAGTCGGACTCCAGATACCCGCTCCAGTCTCTCTATGCGGCGCGCCGCGTTAACCACTGCACCACCGCGCCACAAAATGCCCCTATTCCCTTATTGGAAATTTCAGTTTTTCTTTGGGAAATTATTTAAATTTTTTTGCATTTGAGCTGTCTGACAAACTCACCTTGTTCACTTTCTTGGAAATCACTTTTGTTAGGCGATTTTGTTACTGATGGACTGGCCCCTTAAAAGTCATTGCAGAGTAAAGAATCGACAAGACGACTAGCAACCGCTTGGATAAACCCAGATAAAACGGCAAATTAACTAACCAACATTATGGATGATTCTAAAGTTTCTGTAAGATACTCAGTGGATTTTAAAGCTTTTGTAATTAATTCCCCAAACCTCTGAACAATATGTTAAATATGGCAAAATCAGAGAGTTATACAGAATATGAAGGATTTATTATTCAGAATATGTCTAGCTTTATCCAGGATTGATTTGCTTCTACTTAGTTTATTCTGTAAATGTTTAATTTGAGGTTTCCAACTGATTTAGTTAATTACTCTGAGAAACTTATCAACATAAACCCTTTCTAGAGTTACACCCTCTGTCTGAACTCGAATTTGAGCTTTTTTGTAACAGTTCCCAAAAACCGTGATTTTACTCTCGTCCAAATTTAGTGATTTATTGTCAAATAAATTATTCTTTAATTTACTGATTTCTGAGGCGACCATGGAAAGAAGTTGTAAGTTTTCACCAGAGACCAGAATATTTGTGTTGTCAGCAAAAAACACAAATTTGAATACATTAGACACTTTGCTTATGTTGTTTATATACAAATTAAATGAAACTGGTCCCAGTTCTGACCCTTGAGGAATCCCACATACAATCTCCAGACAATCAGATTCAATATCTCCCATCATTGACATAAATCCATTTAACAAATAAAATAAAGACATGAATGAAACTTTAAAAATTTGGACCAAGAGTGTTTTTCAAGCCAGATGTTGAGAACTCATGACCATATATGGTAACAGGAAGCTGAGGCCTGTTAGGTTATTGATGTCAGGTTAATAAATGTGATAAGGTTAGGGGAATATGGAAATAACAATAATAATAATAATAATAATGTTGCAACAATAACGTCAGAGCCTCAAGGCGGCAGGCTGGTCCTGCCGCTGTGCTGCCCCCTGTTGGTGACCTGAGGCCAGTTTCCTCTCATACTGTTGAAATGGAGTCAGAATCTCCTAATGATGAATTTTAAAGCTGCATATGAAGAGCTTTGAGTGGCCTAATCCAAGTCCAGGGTGATAGAGTTGCTGACCTTCAGCAGGTCAGTATTGCTGAATGCCAACCCGTGTTGTCTGAGTCAGTCAAAGGGTCAAAGGTCATTGGTGTTCATGGAGAACATGTGGAGCAGGACCCAGAACCGGTTCTGGTTCTGACCCTGTTGGCAGGAAGCGGTCAACACATCTGCATGGAGTAGATCTATGCCTCCACTGGCAGCCCCACCCAAACTGGGCCTGATGATGTCACTGATGATGATGATGATGATGATGATGACAACGACCTTTGGTTTCAGAAGCGGGTGTGTTTGGAGGCGGAGCTTCAGATAGAGTATCCAATGGAAATGTCCCATGATGTGCCTGTGACCAATCAGCAGCAGGAGCAGCAGGTGCGTGCCAATTGCCATGATGACAGCCAGTGGATTGGTTACCATGGAAACTGAGGCAGAAAACTTAATAAGAGGCTTTGCTGAACAATGGATTGTCGTGTGGGGGCGTTGTTGCCACAGAAACCTGTTAACATTTTCTGGTCTGCAGGTCGGATCGACCCGAACCGGACCTCAGCGCCGCTGCCCCCGCTGTCTGGGAGGAGAACCGGTAAGAACCCAAGGCTGGTTCTGGTCAGGGAGGGTCTAACCTTTGATGTCTGTGATGTCATCAATCAATCAATCAGATGTGAGCTAACAGGTGATGTTAAACATGATGATTCCAGGGTCACATCAGCCACATGCTGGGTCAGTGAGAGGAAGAGGAGGAGGAGGAGCTCAGAAACCGTCCAATGACGTGTCTGTCCATCCAGTGGAAGAACCAATCAGGTGCCTTTCTGTCGGTTTCCCAGGAAGTTTTATCTGGAAACTCGACGTTCCCTCAGAGACTCAGTGAGCAATCACCCAGCGTTGCCATGGAGACGGGTCAGTCAGCTCCATGTGACGGTGTGTTCAGGGACTCTGATCCAATGTGTCTCTGAACACACCTGATTTCTGATTGGCTGACTCAGACTTGGTGATGCGTTTGTTGCCAGCAGGGCTTTTCCCGACTGCAGACGCTTTCTTCTTCTGTGGTGTGGAACCGCTCCAGGCGTTAAAGACTTTAATCCATGTCTTCCGGTTCATGTTTACTAGTATCATGAGAGGCTTTTACATTTTTAATTAGACCTGACTGAATGTAAGATAGTGTCCAGCTGACATCATTTCCTGCTCCAGGCTGACCAATCAGAGAGCAGTTTTTGTACTGTAGACGGTTTTTAAAATAAAACGTCTGTGAACGGCTCTGGTGTCTGATTGTCCCTCGGTCAGGTGACTACAGATGAGCATCGTGTCATCCAGAAGGTCTGCACGCCATCCAGTGATGTCATCAGCGCCTCATTCTGAGGCTCCACCCACTCAGGTCATTGACATGGCGCCTATTCACAGAAAGCCAGAAAACCGCCGGCGGCCATCTTGCTAATGGGCTGAGATAGGAGGAAGGGAAACTAGGTAATAGCACCACTTCCCCCCCTTCGCATACACACACACACACAAAACCCCCATCACAAGATCCTGACCTGAAGGGCAGAGCTACTGGACCTCAAACTTCTGGGGAATTTCCTGCTGATGTCCCTGAATGCTAGTTAAAGGGTTTCTATGGAAACAGTCGAGCTTCGAGTCGTGTGCTAGCAGCAGCACTCCAGATGGTTCAAACTCCAGATCCCATGATGCCTCAGGGCCGCTCCTCCCCCAGCGCAGGGTGGAGAGTGGGAGGAGGAGCGGAGAGGGAGTTTGGGAAAGAATGCCTGGAATTCATTTCCTGTCGAACAACTTTCACAGCGAGGAGGAGACGAAGAAGAGACGAAGAGTCATGTCCAAGTTTGAGACGTTGCTCCAGAGTGTGAAGGAGACGAGGGACTGACTCCTTCTCCTCCTGCTGGGATTCTGCCTCCAGGAGGAGGAGCACTGACTCCTGGTTCGCCTGAAGGAATCCATGATTCCTGCTGCAGGAGGAACCGGACCGATTCCTGCGGGGAAACTGTGCTCTGCTCCGGCTGCAGGAGGTGCAGGATGGCCGAGCCGCTGCTGAGGAGAACCTTCTCCAGGCTGAGGGGCAAAGAGAGGAGGCGCAGGAAGTCGGAGCCCAAACTGAGCGGTGAGCACTTTACCAACTGCCAGTGAATGCATCACGATGGTCCTCAGGGTCAGTAGAACCTGCTGGAACCAGTAAACCCAGAACTGGACCCGGGTCCATGCGGCCATCGTCTTCACTTCTGCTCTGTCTTCTCAAACTTGCAGAGTCGTTGTGTTGGCCCTTCTCTGCCAAGGTCAGGGGGCCATCAGGTGGTCAGGGGCCCAGCAGGGGGAGCCATTGCTTGGAGTCCTCTGGGCTGGTTGAACTAAATGAATCCAGGCCATTTACTGTTTGATACCTGGGATCAGATGAGGATGAGAACCTGCTGGAAGCTGGAGCAGATGGTTCTGACTAGGGTTGTTGTACACAAATATTTTAGTAATCTATTGATTATTCTTACAATTAATCAAGTAATCAGATAAAAATTTGATAAAATAAAATATTAGTGGGGTGTGCTGTAGTGGCGCAGGGGGTTAGCAGCCCCACATCTGGAGGCCTCAGTCCTCGACTTGGATGTCGCAGGTTCGACTCCCGGTCCAGACGACCCTTGCTGCATGTCTTCCCCTCTCCTCACCCTCCTTCCTGTCTGCCTACTGTTGCAAAAATACCAAAAACTCCTCGGAGAAAAAAAAAAAAAATATTAGTAAATCTAACATAACACCAGAGTTACTATCAGATATCAATATCAGTCTAATTTTTCATTTTGAGCTTCCCTATCAGTTACTTTCTGTAGTTTAGAAAACTAACCTGTAACAATAATAGTTCACTTTCAAAGTTAACTTGAAGAAAAGTTAAACAAAAATCTGAAATTATATTCAGTGTAATAATAAAGAGTCTCACAGATACGCTTATAAAAAATGTCTATGATCCGGCTTTTAGTTTCTGTCTTCATCTCCAGTCAGTTTAATAGATGAACTTTGACCTTGCCTAGACATCTAGCTTTGTGTTCATGTTAGCCACAAGGCAGCGAAGGCGACCTGCTGCTGCTGTGCAGAGCTACGCAGGTTTGTGTTAGAATCGTGGCAGCAAACCAGCAAAACTTTGCACATTTTTCCTCCCAAGCCAATCGAGTGAGGTGAGTAAAGCTGTTGGTGACTGACTGCTAAATGTTGATTAAATGATCACTAGCTAATGTTAGCTACATGGTAACTAGTAAAGTCCACATATCACGTTGAACTTAACGAGAACAGGCTACAAATTTTATCTGTGTTCAGAAGTGGGTAACATTGATTACATTTACTTTAGTAACGTTTTTGGAAAAAGGTACTTAGAAGAATAATTTGAATGCATTTTGTTCTCTTACTTGATTAGATGGATTTTGCATAAAGAAAACATCGGAAACATTAGATTTCTGCAACATTTGAGCATAATTACTCAGTAATTTATACATGTCTGTTTATATGCTTATTGTTTATTTTGCATTAATAAACATTGTTATTTTATTTGAAATGTTACATAAAGGTTTGTTTGCGTATTTATATGAAAGTAAAAGCTCATTTTACTTTAATATGATTTGGCCCCAGAATAAGCGAAGGCCCCCCTGATGAACTGTGGTGGAGTCGGGGGGCTCCAGGCATCGCGCCAGTTAGGATGTTTATTGGTCCCCAAAAAACGATAAAAGCCCAGACATCGTCAGTAAAATCCTCCCAGACAGAACTTCAAAATTGAACCTTATGCTGCCAACACTTAGCTTTCATCAACAACTCAGGTGGAAGAAGGAGTGCTGCGCAACGCAAATAAGAACCCGACCGGAACCCGGTGTGCTAAAAAATAAAACAGAATTTAAGGAAGCTGAGCTGCCGCGAAACTTCGAGGAATTTTAATAACCGAGGTACTAAAATCATCATTACAGCCCTGGTTCTGATAGGTTCTGGACCATCTGGAAGGATTTCTCTGAGCCCCAGACTTGGAAGTAAATCCAGAACCAGGCCTGAGCCTGTGATTGGGTCGCTTAGCACACCGCCTGCATACATATCAGCTTCCTGTCATTAGCCCTGCTGAACTTCCTGTTTATGTGTCCAGATGGACCGTCTCACTGCACTGGCTCTGTTCATACTGGACCGGGATTGCTGGTGTAGATCTGGGCCTATTGGTTCTGAAGGAGACAAACTGGACCCTTTGGCAAGGACCGATCTCTTCTGACACCAGAACCCAATGAGAGTTACCTCAGAACCTGGCAGGACCGCCGGTCCAACCCAAGGTTTCTTCCTGTGTCGCTGGCTGCAGCCTGGGTGTGTGTTTGTGTGTGTGCGTGTGTGTGCGCGTGTCTCTCTGTCCTATTTATTAACCTTCTGAAGACCGATGGGCCTTATGGGGCCCACAGCCCGTTCCTGATACAGTGGACCCCTTGAGGTCCGGTTAAGGCGAGTTCGGTTTATAAGGTTTGGGTCACTAACCTTCACTGAAATGAATGGAAGTTCATATAAAGTCTGAATGTGGGTAGAAATACACACAAGTCTGCATCTGCGTGTGTGTGATGAATAGTGAATACTCAGCAGTGTGTGTTGAACACAGAAGCTCCTTTCACATCTGTGCAGCTGTTTATTCAACCTCTGCCCCTCCCCCTCCTGTTTCTAGACTCATTCAGATGACAGGAAGTAAAGCCAGCCTCTGGAGAGGGTCACTTCCTGTTGGTCCTGCTTGTAGCCTCAGGAAGCAGTTGGGCAGAACCCTCAGAACCATTAGGAGGCATTTTACCTTAGGACATCTGAAGAGTTCCTGATAAATAAAAACTTCAGTTGGGTCACTTGGTTCTGGGTCAGTTCCTTGTCACTGGGCCGGTCACAATAACAAATGTGCTGGATGATAAATTGTCCCAGAAATGATTGCAGCAGCCCTGCATCCTGCAGCTTTTCTCTGTGCAAAGGGAACATGCGCATCAAGGGGATCTCTGACCCACTGGGCCAGAACCGCAGGACCGGAACCGGGTTCTGGTGTTAGTCTGATGGTCCTTGTTTGGCGTTAAACATGAGGCAGAGTTAAGTTTGTGTGGCACTCTTCTCTGTCTCTAAACATGTTTTCGTTCTGGAGTGACCTGAGCCTCAGGTTAACAGATCGACCAATCAGAGAAGAGGATAAAGGTGTTTCTGTTTCACACAGAAACATCCCAACCAGATAAACGCAGAGCAGAAGCAGCAGCCTCAGGTTGCATTCAGCAGAACAACACGGCTTTTTCACGCAGCTCGGTCAGATGCTGACACTGCCTGTCACGAGACGCTGCTCTCTACTGAGCATGCTCAGAACACTAGCAACCATCTACCCCTTAACCAGCCTGAACTGGTGAAGGAACTAATGCATGGACTGGTTTTTCTGAATCATTCTGGGACCAAGTTAACCAAAGTGGTTCCACATAGGAAGGCTAAAAACCCAAACCATGCTCACATCCCATGATTGATCAGTGTTCATCATCATGCTGGTATTTCTCTGATGAATAAAGCTTAATGTGACATACCTTATAGAGGTGTAATGACTTTAACAGTTTAAATCTAAACGTTTCTCTTGGGGTGAATCAACTTTGTGAGAACAGAGTGAATAGTCGACAGTCTGGCTGCTGTGTCCTGAGGAGGTTTTTCATTTGAAACTTGCAGTACACAAACCCAAAGTTGCTCAATTCTGGTCTGCAGGTGTTTCATTTCCTGGCCAAATTCAATCTGCCATTGTTTTGGCAAACTTACACTCCGAAGCAGAACTAACTTTGGTGACCTCCGGTTGTTGTAACCGAGTGTGGATGTTGCTCTTACTGCTTCTCAGCAGGTGAACCTGGTCGAATCCTGGAGAGATTGGTTGTGACCTGGAGTCTAGAACCGTCGTAGCTTTAGCGTCAGTGAGCCGGCCTGAAGTCTTGACTGGCTGGTCTGTGCTGGAGGAGCGTTACCAGGTGGAAACCCTCGATCTCCTATTCTACAGAAAGAAAGCTTTTATCAAAGACTGCAGAACTGGATTTGGAAAAATAATTGGGATTCAGTTGAATGACATTATAGACCAATTCAAGTCCAGATCAGTATTCCAAACTATAAAAAGGTCTTGATGGATTCCACTGTAGAACGAACAGATTAGAGTCTGTTTCCCCACTGTCATTTTTTAAATAAACTCTAGCTTTATTGCCATGACTTGACATCTGCTTATGTTTTTTGTGTATTCCTTTGTTTTTATTTCTTGATGTATGTCTCCAATTTGTCTAATTGTTGCATAAAGGTGTTTGTGTGAATGTGTTGGCCTCCACCACTAGGAGCAAATGAATTGCCCTTCAGGGACTCAATAAAGTGAACAGGAAGGCAGCAGTACCATTTACCAGAGAAACGGGGAAGCCTTGCTAAGGCAAGAGCTGAAGCTAAGCGAGTTTTAGGGAAAGAAATGTGAGAGGCCAGCAGATTATCCAGAGCAGACGGCGTGTTCATGTGTTTGATGATGCAGAACTTGAAGCTCCATTTCTCAATCCTCTGTTTGTTTTCTTCAGAGCCTCCAGTCAGCTCTGCCGCCATTCAGACGTCTCCATCATCACCATCACTGAACATCATATCCAGCACTGTAACCGCCGCCCGCCCTGACTCCAGCTCTCCTCCTCGAAATCACATCACGGTTGCTAAGAAACAGCAATGGGCGCGGCAGGAAGCTTCTTGTCCAAGCTCCACCCATATGACCTCTGACCAGTGGTCATCATGGATATCCCACCATGAATCTGGGCTGACCTGGATAGACAAGGTATTCAGATGGGAGGTGGATCCTGTGATCCGTCATGGTTCTCTCTGTGTGTGGTTCCTCCAGTTTGACTCCGGCTTGATTTCAGTTTGGTGACAGATTCTGCTGCTTGTCTCTCTTGGAGGTTGTAACCCGTGTTGCCGTGTTTACAGGCGCATGCTGAAGCCGTGCCGCTTAGGGACGCAGATATCAGAACGCACCAGGAAGACTCCCAAGCTTCAGGGGGCGCCAGTGAGATTCCCACCCCAGGAGTCAGCGCCAAGCTGTCTGGCCAGCGGGCGTACCTGCAGAGCCTGGAGCGGAGCAGCCGAGCATGGGTTCTGTCTTCAGGAAAGTCCCAGGCTCCGGAAGATGGGTTCGGGCCTCTGGAGGAGAACAGCAGCAGCAGCAACATCTGGTACAACCCCATCCCAGAGGAGGAGGACGGAGGAGGCCCACCGGCTGAAGAGGACGTATGGAAGAGGAGGGATGAAGAGCAGGAGGTCGCTGATCTCAGAGGACACGGTGGTAGCTATGAGTGTCCACAGGAGGGCGCCAATCCCAGCGTCAGTCACCAGGTTCATGACATTACTGAAGAAATCTCAGGTAAGCTGCTTCTTTCCACCAGTTTCTGTGTGATTGCAGTGAGTTTATCATTGATTATCCGTCCATTACAGACTGCCCTGCCTCAGACTCAAGCCCCGCCTGTCTAAACAAAGGGGGCGGAGCTGGGAGTGTGATGGACAGGCTGAGGTCTCCTGGTACTGTTCGGAAACTCTCTTTAAAAATGAAGAAACTTCCAGAACTCCGGCGAAAACTCAGTCTACGTTCATCTTCCCGTACTAACCGCCAGACTGGCGGAGGAGGTGGGGACGATCCAACCAATAACAACGCAGCATCATCACCGGTGCTGGCCAATCAGAATGTCATCAGCAGGTACCATCTGGACAGCTCCGCCCCCTCAGCACGTCCTCGCCGTCGATCATCGAGACAACGCTCCGCCGGCAAAGGAGGTCCTTCCTTCCTTCCTTCCTTCCTTCCTTTATTCCCTCCACCCTTTTTCCTCCATTCCAGGCTTTTGGTTGCCTCAGATTGATTAAGTTAAACTATTGTAGTAACTAATAGTTCATTAGTTGAGCCATTAGTTACTAATACGACTTAGTTACTTCGTTACTATACTAATGGGTGAACTTTTCCTGGTGGAGGTTGTCTAGCTGCTGAATTCCTGAAGGCTTAGTTAAAACTTCCAGCCGGGTTGTTTTTTCTAACACCAAAGATGTGACTGATTTGTGACCAAACTGTAGAGTCTGGTACGCTGTTAGTTAGGATTTTGGTGAGCCTAACGAACCCAGTAGCCAACGAGCCCCATTTATTTCTATCAGGGTACCTCAGTGATGGAGACTCCCCTGAGCTGTTGCCCCGGCAACAGGCTGCCGACCTCACAGCATCCCAGGAATCTTGGTGTGACGTCAGTTCGTTTCAGCTGTACGTGGGCTCAGATCCGCCGCGATGCAGCCAGCGGGTGACGGGGTTACTGACAGTGCACCTGCTGGGCCTGGAGGAGATGAAGAGCAGCAGGTAAACTACAGCTGAGTGGTCAGAGTTGGTCCTGGACTTTGACTATAAAATGGAAAATGTGCTTCCAGTTTGCAGCATAATGTCTTTAAGCCTGTTTTAGTCTGAAGCATATTGTGCCTCTTTTGATCCTAGATCAGAGGACAGCAAAGAAATCTTCTTGGCCATCCAAGTCGATGGGGTGACAAGAGCCAGGACCGCCCTCTTGACCCTCAGAGGCCACACCCGGCCCCTGAACCACACCTTTCACCTCGACTTGGAGAGGGCCCGGCAGCTCCGCATCGTGGTGCTGACACCAGGTACCAGCTTAATTCTAGGGGGGTCCAGAACCCAACCCCAGCTACGTTTGGATAACCTGGACCTGGACCTGAACCACCCGGAACCGGACCTGAAACCGGACCACCCATTGTTAGGACTCCTAGCATAACAAGTGCTTTTTGTTTTGCTCTGTCAGTGGTGGGCGGAGCCAAACCAGACCAGAGTAATTCTGCCGGAGGTCCAAACAGGAACCGGGTGTGCTGCCTGGGTGGCGTCTCCATCCCGCCGCTCTTTAAAGGTCGATCACATTCCACCTGATATTTATTGATCCTGGAGAAGCGATGATGGTTGAAATCTGTCGCTTGCTTCTGTTTCAGGAAGTCGCAGTCAGCAGCTCTGCCTGAAGCTGGAGCCTAGAGGACTGCTGTACGTCAAACTGACTCTGCAGGAAAAATGGGACACCCAGGTAACCTGGAGAGCCTGGTAAACTCCATAAATACTGCTGTGGCAATGCGCTAGGAGTCACATTGAAGGTGCACTGGGTGCAGAAGTTGTAGTCGTTGCCGTGGTTGTCCTGGGTTCGATTCCTCATTTACTGCTTGTTTACTTCTTCTCTTCCCTCCTTATTTACTGTTAAATAAAAATCGCTAAAATAGAGGCTAAAATATCTTTACTAAAATAAAAGTCGCATACTGCTGTTAAAAAGCCTAGAGGTGCTGGGAATCTGAACATTTGTGTCGGCAGCACGGCAGGGATCCTTCAGCACCGGCTAATGTGTTTGGGGTTGAACTGCACCACCTGGTGGAGAAAGAGGGAAGCGCAGCTCCAGTTCCCCTGCTGATCCAGAAGACAGTGGCAGAAATAGAGAGACGAGGCCTGAAGGTGGGAACTAAGCCTTTCCTATTACGACCGCTCTGATCCCTTAGTACCGACCCAAGACTGAACCGGACCTGGGTTTGTTCAGGTGGTGGGTCTGTACCGGTTGTGTGGTTCCGCTGCCATCAAGAAGGAGCTGAGAGACGGGTTTGAGAAGAACAGTTCAGCCGTGTGTCTGTCCGAGGACCGGTACCCCGACGTCAACGTCATCACAGGTCAGTGACTAGAACCGGGTCAGAACCAGAACCTTGTGCAGGACCAAACCAAGCTCAGGTTCTCACCCAGTCGTGAGCTAGTTTTGCATGAGGACATGATTTAGAACCGGACCCACTGAGTGGTGCACTGTTTGGTTCTAAACCCAGAAGTATCAGTCATCAAGTGAAACTGAAGGGAGGGAACTAAACAGAACCAGAGACCTGGTTCCCAAACAAACTAGAACAAGATCTCTGTATTTGACCTGATCCCGAGGGTTTGGACCAGAATCAAAGACCTGGTGCTCAGTACTGACTGCCTTGTTTTCTGAATCCTGATTGGACTTTCTTTGTAACGGGCCTTGAGACGGTGTTAGGTGTAAACTGTTGTTATGTTGATAAACTGACCGGTTGGGCTGGATCAGAACCATCCGGAACCAACCTTCTTGTTCTCCAGGTGTTCTGAAGGACTACCTCCGTGAGCTGCCGTCGCCGCTCATCACCAGGACTCTGTACCAGGTGGTCCGGGAGGCCATGACCCTTCGACCACCACTGGAGACCCCCGACCCAGAAGTGGCCCAGTGCACCGTTAGACTCCTGTCCTGTCTGCCGGAACCAGAGAAGGTACCACAATCATGTCTGCGGTTCTACAGAACCAAAATCCATGGGTCTGTTGGTGATTGGGTTGAGCCCATAGGAACCCTTCTAAAGGGTCCAAACAGAACCCCAGAACCTTTACAGTCATTATTTATTCAGCAAAGATCCAGAATGAAAAACAGAATGAAAATGAAACACTAAAATACAAAACCAACAGAATGTAACAAGAGTACTTCCTTCCTGCAGTCGCCTTGGTTAAAGCCTTCATACATTTAGGGACCCATCGTCACTTTCACACCGTCATCCAGTTCATGAGTGCACTACATTCATGTCATCACAGCAGTGACATCACAGCCGCCCTCTCAGGGCTCCATTTATCTGTACCTTATGGGTCCCGCCCACCCCCCAGGCCACGCTCTCCATGTTGCTGGATCACCTCAGCCTGGTCGCATCCTTCAGCTCCTTCAACCGGATGACGCACCAGAATCTGGCGGTCTGCTTTGGCCCGGTTCTCCTCACCCCAACCCAGGAGGCCCGCCGGGCGGCTGGCAGAGGGAGTCGGGGCAAGACCCTCGGTCCAGGGGAGGAGATGGCCAATGCAGTGGACTTCAAGCGGCACATCGAGGCCTTGCACTACCTGCTGCAGCTCTGGCCAGGTGAGCTGCGCAACCCACTGCTGCTGCACTCGCAACATTCACCTTTCACAAGCTTCACATTCCCTATGTTCCTCCTTAGTGCCAATCAACCGAGTGCCTGTAGACGATCCCTCTCCTCCACGCTCTCCTTCCATTGCCCGGCACCTCCACGTCGAACCACGCCCGCAGCACTGCCCACTGTGGCTTCCCGGCGCTGATGGCGTGGTGTCCCGTCGGGGGCGCGGTGGACCAGCCCGGTTGGAGAGCCCGTCCCCCGTCAACCGGTATGCCGGGGATTGGACCGTCTGCGGGCCAGACCTGCCGGCAGAGGATGAAGCCGATTATGACGAGGTGGCGGGAAGTGAGAGCGAAGGAGGTAAAACTCCGACCGCAAAAGCGGCTCGGACTTCAGGTTTGGCTGAAGGCTTCGTGTCACTCTCTGTTCTGTGTTTCAGGCAGCAGAGAGGAAGAGGAGGAGGAAGAGCAGAAGGAGGCTTGGCCGCCCGGAGCCACAGGAGGCCACTTCGTAGACGACTACGTGGACTTTGATGCTCCGTTCAACTGTCGCCTCAGCCTGAAGGACTTTGACACCCTGATCCACGACCTGGACCGGGAGCTGGCCAAGCAGATCAACATCTGCCTGTAGGTGGGATGTGGGGGGGATTGGGGGGGGGGTGCTCATCACCTCGTCTGGACCAAAACCCAGATCTGCCCATCAGGGGTTGGTGAGTCCAGAACCAAATCTAGAAAATTACTTTTCTGAAAGTAAAGGAATTTTCAGTAGTTAAGTTTCTCTTTGCACGTTGGAAGTCAAAACGCTTCACTGCTGAGGATAGGCTGCCCCCCAGGGTCACTGCTCTGCTGCCCCCTGCTGCCCAGGGAGGGGAACTGCAGCCGCTGTTAGGGTCTGGAGATGCTGAAGGGTTTTTCCGTCTTGAGGACAGTGGGGTGGGGGGCAGATTTTGTCTGGACGGTTCAAGGGTTCAGCGTTTATCGGTACAGCTTTTGTCACTGTGAGAACGTTCTCGGTCCTACTTGATGTTCCTGGCAGTATTATTATTGTTTTGTTTTGCACGCGCCCAGTAAGCACTTGTAATTTTTTTTATCAGTATGTTTGTAAACAGATGATGTAACCAAAGATTTAAAGCACAGCTGCCTGTTTGTTCATTCCAAAAACAAATAAAAAACACTATTGATATTATTTTAATTTCTGACTAAATGTTTTATTTTAGATGGAAATGTGATGTTCATGACCTCATCCTGCAGCAACATGTTGCTATAAGTTCTTCTGCAACTTTCTGATCATAAACATCAGATCTGCAATTTATTTTTATTTTTTCAGTCTGGCTTTATAATCCAACTGAGATGTGAACACATTTCAAAACTATAAAACCAAAATTCAATTACAGTTTAAGTATGAACATTAATGTTACATGGTAAAAAAAAACAAAAAAACATTTTATTTCTAAAGTGTGTTTAAGAAACAATAATCACATCATGAGTTAACCTTCAGTAAGGATCTGAACAGAATCCAACCTCAAGCCGAGGCAACCACAGAATCCCAACCCTAATGATTATTAAGGTTGATCGCTCAACTATAATTAGTTGAGCGATTAGTTGAGGAATGAGGAGGAGTTGATAACCAACTCCTCCTCATCATCATCCTCGTCTTCCTCTTTAGAGGTCTGTAGACGTTCTGGGGGGAGTGAAGGGGGGTTGGTTTAATGACTGTCTGATTTTTTAATGACTGATTTTGTTAAACCTACCTCCTACTGACGTCATAGCGACCTTTGAACCTTTCTGGTCTTTAGTCGGAACCGTCCTCTTCCAGCACCTAACGGTCTCATCCCGGATTATCCTGCCCTCTAGCCCCGCCTTCGTCGGTTGTTTTTGCTCCGGTGGCGGTGAGAAGGACGTGACCCGCTCAAGTCTCCTCACCGGCGCTTCCTATTGGAGGAACAAGGAAGATGCCGACGTCTCTGAGCTCTGATTGGTCACTCTGTTCTCCGTGCGCGGCTGACGGGGGCGTGCCGTGGCGCGTGCACAGCAGAAAGATGGCTGAAAGGAGAGAGAAACAGTAAATAAAGTCTAAAACCTGTCAGAAGATCGAGGAACCGAGAGCAGAACCGAACCTGGACCTGCAGCGACCAGAAGCTGCCGGAAACTACCGAACTGAACTTCTCCATGAAACGCAGCAGGTGAGGCAGAAATGTATCTGCGCAACATCACACACACACACACACACACACACACACATGCACGCACACACACACACACACACACACAGAAGTTCATCATCCGGAACCGAACCATCGGGTTGGAGAGGTCAAAACCAGTCCAGAGGTTCTGGTTTTCTGGTTGTTCCGGAACCAGAACCTCAGCTGGACCAGAGAGAACAGGGGACATCTACTGGTTCCGACTCGGACCGGGTCTTCGATCAAACTTTATTTATAGAGAAGTTTTCAGACATGATGATCAATAATTATTCTGACAATGTAAGAGAAGATTTAAAGATGAAAATCGATGATGGATGGTTTTGGAATTTCCAGTTCATCAGATCTATAATCAATACTGTTCATTGATCAGCCAGGTGATAACACCTGGAGGTGATTGATCCAAACACGAATCAATAATCGATAATCAGGTTATTTTTGGTGTGTGCTCTCTAAGCTCACTGGAGGCATGCAGTTGGGTCGGGGAGGCTTTGGTTCTGACCCGACTCCAGTGCTCAGCTCCACACCTCAGCCGTTTGGTCCACCAGAACCATCAAAACCACCAGAACTATTCAGAGTCCAACTGGGTCACAGAACCCTAGATTAGTTTCTAGACCAGTTATCATTCTCATTCCTTCCCAGTTTAAAGAATTTGTCCAGGGTTTTCTCCAGAACATTCGGTTTGGAATAATGTTGGTTCTGACCCGGTGAAACATCCAGAACAGTCTGGGTTTGGAGGACTTCCTGATTTCTGTCCAATCACAGCCCAGAGAGCAGAGAGACTTACCCACTCTCATTCACTCCCAGTTGATTTGGTTCTGGGTGGTTCTGGAGAAACTGGACCCAAAGGTTCTGTGGGCTAGAAGCTCCAGAAAAAGTTCTGTTTCATTCTTATTGGACCTTATTGAACCGGTACCTGCATCCTTATCCTGACTGTCATTTCCTGTTCAACCAGCCAATCACTGCACAGATGAGTCAGCTGTGCACTTCCTGGTTTTGGAGCAGTCTCTGTCCGCTTGGTGTTCACACTAGAACCACATCAGAGGTTATTTCCACCAAACCCAGACTGAGGTTGGTAGGAGAACCAGAGTTCGCTGTTTGATCCACATCAGAGTTGGATTAGCGTTCACATCAAACCGCTTTCCAGGCAACTGGAGTTCGACAAAAACAGGACTGGTGTGAACAGTGGCGGAGCTAGACTTTTAAAGTTGGGGGGGCTAAGGGGGGGGCAGGGCTATCTCGAGGGGTTCCATATTATTATGCAAATTGGATTAAAGTGTCATAAAGACAAAATTTTTTGTTGTGCTATTATATTTCTAGATAGTATTGTGTGTCAGGGCTCTTTGAATCACTATCATTAATTTCAGAGAGCTGGTTGATCAGTTTGTCTGCTGAGCTCAATTAAAGGAAATCTACTCAAGAAGGATGTTCCACATTATTAATCAGGCCACAGGTTTCAAGCAATATGGGAAAGAGAAACAATCTCTGCTGATGAAAATCATCAGATAGTGTAGTGCCAAATGACAAGGTATGAAAACATGAGATATTTAATGAAAACTGAAGCGTTATGGTTCTGTGAAGAGATTTGTGGCTGATTCAGAACAAAGATGGTTTCTACAGATGAAGGCAGAATGAGGAAAGTTTCTGTTGGACACATTGATGGGATCAAGAATCAGCTGTTAAAATGTCCTTAAAAAGCAGCAAACAGTTATTAGAAGCTGCTGGAGCCTCAAGGTGGAGGATCCTCCAGAGGAGCATCAACCGACTATTGGGCCCCTAACCAGAACTCACAGGCAGAACCGGTCCCAGTGGGCCCAGTGATCCCAGTGGGCCCAGCCAGACAGGAAGATTCATTTTCTAACAGACTTGTTCACTGATGACTGCTGGGCAACCCTGGATGGTCCAGATGGACACAGTAATGGATCGGTGGTGGACGACCACCATGACCCAACACGTCAGCAAGGAGGAGGTGGAGTCATGCTGTGGGCCGACATCATGGGGGGAGGGAGAGAGAGAGAGGGAGAGAGAGGAAGCTGGTCGGCCCCTTCAGAGTCCATGAAGGTGTGAAAATGACCTCAGCAAAGTATCTGGACTTTCTGACTGATCACTTTCTGTCTTGGTTCAGAAAGAGTCGAACCTTCAGCAGTAAAATCATCTTCATCATGACGATGAATCATCTGATGCTGAAGGAAAACCACTGAGTCATCGGCTGCTGTGGTCAGAAACTCATGGTGAGGTCACCATCCTCCTCTGACCTCTGACCCCAACCCTACTGAGAACCTCTGGACTTTCCTCCAGCAGAAGATCTGAATCCAGTTCAGATCAACCAGCAGCTCTGGAAGGTTTTCTGACATCTTAGCCTTCTAATGCTTTATCAAATTAATGGTTAAAAGATGCAATTTTGCTAGAATTTAGATCTGTAGCCCAACCCGAAATCTGGTCTGGGTCGGACCAGAATTATTTGTCTGATGGAGGCTCGGGCTTCTAATGCATTTAATGAGTTTGCAGCACACGGAGAAAACCTAAAGAGAACGTGTGATGAAGTTGTGTTGATCTGTTGTGGTTTAAATAGAGGAGTAGCAGCTGACTGTTGAGGAAGGAAAGAAATGAAAGTGCAGGACAGATGTCTGTTAGACAGAAACAAGCGCAGCGCGCTGGACAATAAATACTCCATTTTACGCTCCAATTGGTCACACATCAGATGACTAACGACAAAAGTACAATATATAGTTACTCTGCTTACGCTAATGGTGGTCTAACAACGAGACCAGTCAAATCTTGACTTAAGTAATATTCTCTCCCCACCCTCAGAGTTTCTATCCAGACTGTGATGACGCACAGCTGACCACTTGGTGTGCAGACAGTTTCAACGTTACGCACAGAGAACATGGCGGACCTCACCATCGATCAATAGAGCAATTTCTGTCAGAGTATCATCTCTCATCTGGACCTTTAATGGACCAGAGGTTCTGGAGGGTCCAGCAGCTGATCAGCTTCAGCGGGATTTTTCTCCCGAGTGAGATCAGACTCAGGGAACGATCCGAGCTCTGCCGTCTAATCATCACTTCATTTGGTGAAATGTTACCTGATTTCAAAAATGCAGAATGGAAATAAAATGATATCTTTCTTTGACGGACAACGAAAAAACTCTAACACAAACTCTGCTCCAAACTATGAACAACGTCGCCCCCTTCTCTTCTTCAGTTTTTTTTTTTTTTTATCTTTTTTGGAGGATTAGTAAAGAATTTACTGGTGTTTTACTATCATCAACTGGTATGAAGTGTGGTTTAGCCTTTGAGTTGCACCACAGCCAGAACAAGAGAAAGTATTATTAGTATAATGGAGGCTGGCATCGCGCCTGATATAAATCTATCTATATCATCACATGGACTTCTATAAAGTTTTATACATTTTCTTTTCACATATTTATTATTGTTTTTCTTCGTTGGATATTAGGTTGGCTTGCAATGATTCCAACTAATGTATAGGAATGACCTGGTGCTGTTACATGTCAATCATCTGGGGGGGTGCAATCAGAAATCAGGGGGTCCAGTGCCCCTCTGGCTCCGCCCCTGGGTGTGAATGCAGGTCCTGGTGTGGTAAGTCAGAGTAGCAGGGACCAGGCAGTGGAGAGTAGTAGTAGAACACGACATGGCTGGTCCTCCATGTTGTCTAACAGGTTGTCGTTCTGTCCTCAAGACTCCATTTCCCATCAAACCTGTGGACATGGCCATCAGGATCTGCCTCGCAAGCTCTCCTCCTCTTCGCTCCTTCTTCAGTAACCATGACTGTCAGTACGCGCCAGCAGCTGCAGGGCCGAGCTTCCGCCCGCTGCGACCGTGCCTATCTTCAGGATGCTGCGACTCCGTCTCCATGGAGACACCCACCTCTGCACCAAGGAAGAGCCCAAGGAAGAGCGTGGCGTTCGCGGACTCCCAGGGTCTGGCGCTCAGCACCGTCTACGTCTTTACCGAAGACGACCCGTTGGCTGAGCTGCAGTTCCACCTGACAGAGCTGGAGGGCGTACTGGACCTGGAGGTCAAAGGTAAACAGCAGTCAACCAGTGACGCGTCTCTGCAGATGTTCTGCAATCTCTTCATCAGTTAGGGTCTGAGAACCATTTGATCCCAGACCAATTTAAATACCAGGAAAAACAAAAGGAACTACCTAGAACCGGCCCAGTTTCCAGGAGGTTCCAATTGGTTCCAACTTGTTCCAGTTGGTTCCGGTTGAACAATTTGAACCTGACCTGGATTAGAACCTGTTCTAATTCCCACTTTGATCTCTGGTTTTGCTCTGCTTCTAGACTCAGCAGAATCAGGTTCTGGCCTGGTTCTGGACTTCACGCCACCAGCTGCAGACTATCTGGACCTGAGGAACCGGCTCAAAGCCCAACAGGTGTGTCTAGAGACCTGTTTGGTGCAAGACCACCTTCTCTCCGGTACCGTCCAGGTCCGGAACATCTGCTTTGAGAAGTCCGTCTCAGTTCGGATCACGTTCGATTCCTGGAGCTCGTTTCAGGATGTCCGGTGCCGGTACCTGAACAACGTCTACGGCTGCCCTGACATCGACACCTTCACCTTCTCTGTCCCCCTCCCTCCAGACCTGGTTCCGTCCAGCCGAGTAGAGTTCTGCATCTGGTACCAGACAAAAGACCAGGTCCACTGGGACAACAACCTGGGAACCAACTACCGGCTGGCAATGGCGGACCCGACTGGCCATCCGGACCGGGCCTCTGGCAGGAGCCCAGGGCGGGATGTTCCGAGGCACTGCGGCAGACAGAAGACGGACAAGATGGACTTTGACCCGTTTGGAAGTCCTAGAACTTCGTCGGGGATCTTCCCTGAGTGGCAGAGCTGGGGCCGGGTGGAGACCGTTGCCCCCTACTGGTGAGCAGGGTTGCTTTTAATCTGACTGATTTTTATCAGGCAGAGATTCTCCAGAACTGTCCGGAACCAGTCGGATCTCAACCCATCCCTGAACCAGCTCCAGGGGAGCGTGTGCTGTCCTCCCAGAGTCACAACTGAACCAGAACTGCTGAAGGAACCTGATCCAAAGACGCACCAGAACCAAACCGGATCCAAATATCTCCAAACCAGAATCTCAGGAAGAGTCCGGGTCCAGGATCATCGTTGAATTCTCTGAGCAACAATGGGGAGAGGTTCCTTGGAAAACTGGACCTTCTGAAATGTGCAAGAAGAACCTTCAGCAGAACCTCAGTCAGGTTCAAAGGTCCAGAAGTGATTTCCAGAGCTTAGAACTCCTCAAACCTGAAACGGACCTCAGATCCTCAGAACTTCATGGCGGTTCTGAACCAAGACCCAAAGATCCATCCAGCTTTGTTCTCGTCTTCTGGACCTTCTGAGACCCAACTGGTCTTTATGGGCTCAGGGTTCTTTGACAGCGTCTTTATTTTTTCACCATCATGACCAGAACCGGTCCCACAGATGCCAACCCGCTTCAGAACTGGCTTCTGCAGTTTTATCAAACGCTTTGGACCCTTGATGGCGTTCAGTACCAGGAGTCCGTCCCCAATGTTGAGTTTTAGCCGGTCCTCAAAACATTCTGGTATTGGTTCCTGTTTCCATGGTGACATGCAGGTCTATTTTTTCCTTGGAGAAACTTTATGTTTGGACCGAGGTTCTGAACCATCTGGACTTCTGTGTCAGAACCAGAACATCAGGTGGTCCTGGTGTTGATCCACAGAAAGTTTGAACTTTAATGTTTCTGTAGAAGCTTTGTTTTCCTCCATTGCTTGTTGTCATGGTAACTGCTGTAACTCACCTTCCTGAAGCCTTTAATTGCTGAACTGCTGCAGTGCCCTTACCTGTGTGTGTGTGTGTGTGTGTGAGAGTGAGACAGGAAGTATGAAGGGAAGTGTGTGTAGAGCAGGGGTCATCACCACCGTTTACCTGACCCAGGTGTGTGACGGGTTTAGGTGGCCCTTGAGGTCTGGACTTGGGGACCCATCTATGTTCCCATGGACCCTGAAGGCCTCATGCTGCATTCAGATGTCACTGTAACAGTATGGTGACATAATGTAGCTTCCTGCTCTAACAGGAAGTGATGTAACTATGACGACTGACTGATCCTTTTGTGTTTGTCCTTTAAAAGTTTAATAAAGTTCACTTTGCTTTTATTTCCTCCAATAAATGTTGATTTAAAAAAAAAATCTAAGAATGAATTGATTGGTTAACCAATCCGGTTTCAGCTCACCAACCCTTCTACAGCCCAGTGAACTAACCAGTTACCTTGGTAACCAGCTACCCAATCACAGGTTCCACCTGTTGGATTTTTGGACTTTGAGCCGAACCAGCCGTCTGCCGGTCAGAACCACCGGAACCAGTCAGGTTCTGTTGGGCTCAACCGTTAGAATAGGGTAGGTTCTGAGAGGAACCACTCCGACCCAGTCTGATTGATCAGAGTTCTGCAGGGTTCTATTATGGGTCAGTACTTCATCCTGGGCCCGACCAGTGACATCAGAGGAAGAAGACCATGAAGAAAGAGGGGCCTGACCCAAGTTCTGGAGGCTTGACCCGGTTCCGGGGTGCCCGAACCAGGCTCTGATCTCCAGAACCAGAATCATTGGGGCCGCAGCAGAACAGCAGCTGATCCAACCAGCAGATTAACGTTTTAATCCTGCAGGGCTCTGACCTTTGACCCCTAATCCTGTCTCTACTTTCAGATCCCAGTTACATAACCCGGCAGAGATGCCGCCCTGCCTTCATCCAGTCCTGACGGTCACATGAACTGGACCGGCTGCTGGTTCTGGTCAGAACCGGCTGAGCTACTGGATCAGAACCAGCAGCCGATCCAGTTCATGTGACCTTCAGGTCCAGCTGCCAGTTCTGCATCTGGAACCGTCCCAGCACCGATCCGGATGTAACTACAGAGAGGTATAGTGGACCAGAACCGGGTCAGGTGATCCAGATTGGATCGATCACAGCTCCTGCAGGCCCAACAGACGCTCTGATTTCGGATTGTAGAAGGAGTCTCAAACGCCTCCTGTGGTTCTGCCAGCCTGCCTGAATAGACCAATCAGAACCAATCGGGTTCTACTGTTTTACTGAGGGGGTTCTAGAAGAACCTGGTGAGGTGTTCAGAACCAACAGATCCGATGATGATGATGATGATGATGATGATGATGATGATGATGATGATGATGAGCCGGTGACCTTTAGATGTCTCTGCTTCAGCACACCTGAGTCACACAATGACGTCAGCTGTTTGAAGTGAGCGGCCAACCCGCCTTAAGATTCGAGCGATGAGGAAAACGTCACACGGTCACGTGACGCGTCGCTTCATATTTGTATTCTCGCGCATGGCCGCTGAACTTCCGGTACGGCCCGGGGCAACGTGCAGGTGAGTTGAGCTCAGGTGAAGCAGCTGATGGGTCAGAACTTGAACCCACGTTCGGAAAGGGACGGGTTAAATTAGAATATTATTTTTAATCAGAACATTTTGATGACTGAAATTGTGGTTAATTGTTTAAAACCTAAAAGTCCAGAAGAATAAAACCCAGTTTCCTGCAAGTGAAGCAGCTTCGGCGGCTTTCTCTTCCGGTTCTGCTTCCGTTGGGTCTGACCTTTACTGAAAAGATTTGAGTCGAAGTTCTGGAGAACCGCCAGCCTGTCTGGTCTCGAACCCTCATGAAGATGAAGTGATGATCTCAAACATGTCGGGAGGTTTTCAGCCTGTGGAACTTCACAGGTTCTGTTCGTGGTTCCGTGGTTCCGGTCCGACAGCGTCAGCCTGAGGTGGGCCTGGTCGCCCTCACCGTGTCAGCAGATTTTCTCCACAGAATTTGTCAGATGAACTTTGGTTTGTTTCTCCCTTTTCATACTGCTGAACTCTACAAATTCCCAACACTGAAAAAAGGAGAATCGTTGCTCCAAGTCAAATAAATGACTTCAACTCTCAGCATTTTATTAAATTAAGTTTATCCAAATTATCACTTTCAACTTAATGAATGCATTTTTAACTTCAGTCACTTAAGTAATTTACTGAACTTGGATGAGCTATTCTTGTTTTTCAGTGGAGGAGCAACAGAGTTTCATCTGAACTTTTGCTCTAGAACTTGGACCAGAACAAACTGCAGACCTCTAACAATCTTCCAGTCAGTGTTGGAACAGAAACGGCCTTAGTGAGGGGTTTTTAATGGTCACTTTGTGATCCTTTTGTTGCTGGGCCTTTGACCTTTGACCTGGTCTACCATGCTGTTGACCACAGAATCCTTTTATTGCTGTTGGGGATACAGGAGCAGCCATGACACTTTGTGTTAATGTGAGCGATGCTTTTCCACTTCAGTGCCTCTCGCCATCATCTCTGTTCTGAGACTTTGATTACTGCGCTGATTGGATCTGCCCCTCAAATGGGTTGATGGTTCCATCAACGTCCAGACGGCACCAAACTTTAAGCATGATAAAACTGAAGGGATTTTGTTCTGCCATATTTCTGTCAGCATCTCTTTCTGTGAATCTTGGCTCTGTTCGGCTGAATTTGAACGTCTGATTTAAACTCAGAGTTGAAATCCTTCAATCGGTCTTGGAGAAGAGTTTCTTCCAGTTGAGGCAGATGGCCTAACCAAAGGGTTTGTGCCTTTGTTGCAAGCAGACTTGGTCACTGTAATGTTTTTTGCTGCAGCTCGGTTTCTAACAGAAAATCGTAGGTAAACTGACATTTCGCCAGTTTTCTCTTCGTGCCACAGAATAGATTTTATTGTTTTGGGGTTTTGTGATGATGAATAAATACTTTCGTCTTCGTCAGGTTCCTGCCATCGACCCGCTGATTTATCTGATCAGCTGCTTCTGGTTTTTAATCGGGATGAAACTCGGAGGAGATCGACCTTCTCCAGCTCCTAAACTTTGGATCAACCTGACCTCTGACCTTAGACAGACATCCTGACTTCCACTGTTAAATCTTTTAAAACTAATCCGGTTTGAGTTCTTGTTAATTACCTTTAAAGTTGTTTTTTTCCCCCCCATTGTTCCAGTTCATTTTGTTCTGATTCGTTTCCAATATTATCATTAGATATCTATATTCATTTATATATCATCATTAGTAACTGCCAGCACTGAAAGAAAGAGAATAATTTATGATTAATATTTATGGAATGATTCAGGCTATTTTGTTAATTCTCTGATTTGTTTAGAAGTCAGCACTTCATTGATCATTCCTTCAATCAATAATCAATCAAGTTTTATTTGTATAGCACATTTCAGCAATGTCATAAAGTCATGCAACAGAATCAACATTTAGTTAAGAGTTAAATTCTTCTAAAGGTTTTCTTGGCTCTAGAAAACTTTTAGAAGTAATAAAGATGAACCCTTTATTATAGTTCACCATAGTGAATTGACAGGATGAGAGAAGGCAAGGGGCAAAGGTCACCAGGCCGGGAATCGAACCTGTGACAGCCGCTTCCAGGACTAAGGAGAAGAAGAAACCCAGAACCTTGCACAACTGCCCTTCCTCCTAACACAGAGGGCAAATTCGGTACTTAAACTCTGCACTTCCACCACTTTTTTTATCTGTATATCTCCATATAGTTAGACTGTGCCTTTTATTGTTACTCAATGTTAGTAACGCCCTGTCTTGTTTCACTGTGGGATAGTGAGAAACGTCGTTTCGATTCCCTTGTATGTCTGGACATGTAAGAGGAATTGACAATAAAGCTGATTGAGAAATTGAGAATAAGGCCTCCATATGTGGCTTGTTCTGAACCCCTGCACCACAACGCCAGTTGTTAAATTTTTAATCAATTTTAATTCCGAGCAACTCCAGCCAGCTGGGTTTTAGTCAGGACTTAAAGGAACTCTGTTTCGGCTGTTTTGAAGTTTTCTGGAAGTTTGTACCAGATCTGTGGTGAATAGAAGTTGAATGCTACTTCTCAGCAGGTTGATCCAGCAGCAGAGCTTTAATCCGTTTAGTGATTTCTAAACTATCAGCAGTTTAAAGTCTGTCAATGAAGGACTGTAGAACCGGGTGATGTAGAATCAGGTGGTGTCTCTATTGTCCTGGTTCTAGTTAGAACTCCAGCAGCAGCGTTCTGAACCGTTGGGTCAGATTCTGGTCCGGTCTGGTCTCACTCTGCTCCCATGCCTTTGTCCTCCAGGTGATGGACGTCCGGCTCCAGATGGAGGAGCTTCTGGCTCTGGTTCTGCAGCGGATCCACATGGAGGAGAGCAGCGTGGCTGTGGAGCGAGGTGAGAACCATTCCTGGTGGTCCTTTTCTGATTGGTCGTCTGGTTCTGATGGTCTCGTGTCCCTGCAGAATGCCTGAGCGTGGTGCAGAACCTGGAGGCGGTGAGGCGGAGCTGGCAGCGGGCGGAGGCAGAGCTGAAGCGCTTCAAGGAGCTGCTGGTGAAGTCGGACGTGGCCAAAGCGGCTCTGGAGATCCAACTGAAACACGCCCGGAACCAGGTGGACGTGGAGATGAGGAAGCGGCACAAGGTGGAGGCCGACTACCAGTACCTGGTGAGGGAAGCTGACGGGTTTCTGATGTCAGTCGCAGCCTGCGGGAGATGCTAACGACTCCAACCGCTTGTAGGAGAGGCAGATGCAGCTCATGTGTGACATCCTGGTCCAAGACGGAAAGTTCAATGTTTCTCTGAATGATGAGCAGAAAAACCTCCTAGCAAAACTCAACCAGCCAGGAGCCAACGCCACGCTGCGCCGCAGCACCAAGAGGTGAGGAGACAGAAACGGGTTCTAGTGGCAGGACAGGAGGTAAAGCTGCAGACCATGCTCCTGGTTTTCCGAGCACAACCGTTTTAGAACCAGACCAGACCAGTCGCGTCCAGAGTGGGTCTCTAGAACCCTCCAACTGGGTCGGCTGTCGTTGACCCGTCTGATCGTCTCCCAGCAGGTTGTCCGTCATCGACGAGTCGTCCTTCCTGTCCCACTCCGACATCAGCTACGACCGCACCGAAGACTATGTGGTAGGAAACAGACACACACATACACACGAACAGGACTGTCCCACTGATCAGAGGACGTTTGTCTTCATGTATCAGGACCTGGACACCACGCTGATCAAACCCCTGAGGTCTCGAGCCCGAGAGCGGAGGGTGAGTCCTGATTGGCTCTGAACCCGAGAAGCTGACGATGATCTTGGTCTTCATAGTGTCTTCCTGTCTTCCATCCTCACCCTGTTGACCCGTCTCTGTCCTTGTTGGTCCGGTGGGTTCGTGAAGCGCTCCTCTGTGGGTCAGCCGGTCGGAGGTCCAGTGGCGAAGCGGAGCAGAATTGGGAATGGGTCTGCAGAGATCCAGGAGAGGAGAACAGTTGAGAAGGTGAGGGAAACCCAAAGATGGTTGGTTTTCTTCTTGAAGACCAGAACCTCAGACTGGAATAGGAGTGCCTGACAGCTGGACCCAACAGAACTGATGAAGGTTGTCCTCCTGTTGAAGATCCAGTTGAACATTGAAACCAGCTGCTGAAGTAGACTAAGGCACATCACAGGAAACTGATGGCTGTTCTGGTTGGGGTTAGTTGTGGCGGTCCCGGTAGATGAGGAGTCGTACCTCATATTGGATCAACCAGAAAACAGAGGATAGATCCAGACTTCCTGCTGGTTGTGGATCCATTATTGTTTGTTCTTGTTAATATGCAGCATTAATCTCAGCTATGAAACACAATCTAAGAAAATGCTTTTGATAACAGAGCATAAGTGTAAATCCTGAGTGGGTTGGGGGTGTCAGGACCCCCAATCTTGGTAAACTCTAGAATTATCCCCCAATAAAAAACTAGTTGAAGAAACATTTGAATTTAAATAAGAACAATCTGAAAAGGCAAAAGAAACGAAGAATGAAATAAATCTGCCATTTATGTCAGAAAAAAAATAAGGATGAATTTTTAGTTCCCCCTTTCTATTATTAGAACAATGGTTCAGTCCACAGAGTGGGAGGAGCAACAGCAGCTGAACGGCACCGGCTGGGAGAGCGCTGGAGTGAAGAGCTTGTTAGCTGCTTGCTAGCTGCTGCTTGCTAGCTGCTTGTTAGCTGCTTGTTAGCTGCTTGTTAGCTGCTGCTTGCTAGCTGCTTGCTAGCTGCTGCTTGCTAGCTGCTTGCTAGCTGCTGCTTGCTAGCTGCTGCTTGCTCTGTATCACAAATAAAGTATCCTCTAGTAAGTAAATACTTAAATCAAAAGACATGTAACACCCCTGTTAGCTGTAGCTAACACCTCTTTATATTGTTAATGTGTTTATTCTGCTAAATAAGAAGAAGCACATTAACAATAAAGATCTGACTGCTGTTATTTTCTTACTTTGGCTGAATCAAGATAAGCTGCCTTATTAACAAAACTGCTACACTACTTTCATAGACTTAAGCTTTTTTGTCAAAGGTAGCAAACATCTCATTCATATTTATCTCTTTAACTTTTAGTTAATTAGAGTTTAAAACGGGAGGAGAGGGTTAGGGTGTCGGAGCCGAGAACAGATAGAAAAACCAGAAAGTTATGCTTTTATTTCTCACCATCTTCAATGTAGAGCCTTTAAAACCACAAAATAAAATCTGAATCTTTTTCCATATAAACCCAGGTGCTTTAAATGTTACATTTCAGTTATAATACTCCCCAGATATTCATTTCTATCTACTTATTGGTTCTCCGTCACCCAGGATATGGCGAATCTAAAAAAGGCTTAAAAATAAGGCAAGTTAAGTTATAATTTAAACAGCCCATAACTTGTATTGGTAGCCATTTCAATAAATCAATGTTTATGAGGAATTTTATTAAGAGCAGTTACTCATTAAAGCCTTTTTATTTAGAGCCTTAAATGTTTGTAAAGGTGTAGCAGAGATTAAATCAATCGGATTTAACAAAACTCGTATAGAAGCAACATTTGAGTTTTAGTTTTATTTTTCTGCAGGTTGTTAATGAGAATAAAACATATTTGATGTGCATTAATAATCATTTTTGGTCCTGCAGCTTGAATGTGGTTTAAAAACTTTCCTGTCCCACTCCGACATCCTCTACGATCGCACGTAAAACCAATGGCACGTAAAACCACATTTTATGTTACATTTGCTTTTAAGAAATATTCCTGTTTATGGTCCCCCAATAATGAGATGAGATTTACAACCTTGTAACAGAGATGGATCTCCTCTTGTTTTATTTTGAACGCTAATAAAAAGTCAAATACAAAATATCTCTGAAAATAAGTTAGAAGTAAAACTCTTGACAAGATCTAATAATTAGTAATAGACTCGTAATTAATGTCGACTCATTTCACCTCCCATCATTTCTCCTCCACTGTGCTATTCCATAAATCCACCCCACAGTCACACAAACACCTCCGTGAACAAAAACGGATCTCTGTCCCATGTGGTCACTAAACATTTGTTGAATGTTTCCAGTAAATACTTTGGTGGGTTGTTGGTTCGATTCCCCCCTCTGCCAGTCACTCACCACCGTCACAGGGTGAGTGATTGAAGGTTGTGTGAAGCCTCATATTTAACCCTTTTTCCTAGAACTGCAGTTGTCAAAATGGTTCTGGTGATGTTCCATACTGGACCTGATGGTTCTGGTTGTTGTGACTCTTAATCTGAACACAAAGCTGCCTGCAGTCATCAGACCAGCCGGGTCTGTAAGACACAATCCTTCATGTTTTATTTTTTGGTCTAAAAATGAACAAAGTTCAAAAAGCTTCTTTTAGGAAAATGTCCCATGATGCTTTGCTGCAGAGGACATGAGGCTGATGTGAAAAAACTAGCAGAACCCAGCAGGGACCTGTTGGTTCTGGCTTCCAACCTGTGTTCTGCTCAGGAAGTGGAAACCATCGTGAAGGCATCCGTGGCGACTCCAGATGCAGGCGGACAGAACCACGTGGTTCTGGGAGTCAAACGGGTTTGTCCCGATGACCCAACTCCATCCGCCTCCCAGGAGGGGGCCGTCTCCGTTCGGGACGCAGGAGGAAGAGGTGAGTGGTTGTTGTTAGAGTTCTGTTGGGTCCTCATACATTTGTGGTTCTTATTTCTTGCAGAATCGAAACACATGGAAAGTTCTGGTCCTCATAGTTGGATCTGTTCAGCTGGCCGCAGTTTAATTGTGGCAGAGTTCTGATCCTGCTTTAGGCAGTCGGCTCAGATTGATCCACTGTTCTGGATCAGAATTGGTGCTGGTTCATCTCCATTAGATCATTTGAACGCAGGTCCACCCTGAAGCCCTTATTTTCTACTGAATTTTGTCAGAACCAATCAGAATCTTACTGCAGGTTTGGTATTGGTCTATTTGGTACCAGTTTAGTGCTGCATTCTGTCTGGATTCCACCTGGATTTCAGTTCCATCAGATCTGCTGTAAGGCAGGGAAATGGACCATGAGGTCCAACTGGTGACAAGAAGGTACTTCTGGTCTCTGATTGGTCTTTCCATCTTCTCCTCAGATCAAACGTCTTTGTGGAGCTCCAGCAATGAGAAATCGGTGGAGCTTAATGCTCCTGTGGAGGACAGAAACGTTCCGGTTCTTCAGAAGTCCTTGAGACACGAGTTTCTGTCTAAAACGGTACATAAGTCTTACTGGACATGATCTGGGACCCTATGTCCAATCCAGGGCTCTCCAACTGCTCAAGAGCTGCTGCCCTCCTGCTTCTAGATGCATTCCTGCACAACACAACAGCATCACATGCTTGAACTATACCTTCAGCATGCCTTGAGTTGATCCACGTGTGTTAGAGTAGGGATGCATTGGGACAGAAGCCTTGTGGACTCTTGACCTTTGAGACCTCTGACCTAAAGTTCCTAAGTAACCAGAAGTGTCCTTCCAGGTGATCCGACCAGAGACCTGCACGCCATGTGGGAAGAGGATTCGCTTTGGGAAAATGGCTGTAAAATGCAGGAACTGTCGGCTTGTTGCTCATCCAGAGTGCAAACAGAATTTCCCAAACAGCTGCTCATCCTCCAGCGCAGTGACGGGAGGTGGACCTCATAAGGTACCTCTGTTGGTTTAGCTCAATGTGACCTGTTGCATTGGATTGCCTGCGACCGACGGGCTGGACTCGCTCTGGTCTGCTGGGTTTGTAGAGCTCACTCACCTCCAGGCTCCTGTGGCACTGAAGACGGGGACAGAAAACAGGCTCTGGGTTTCTCTGCAGGGAGAAGGAGAACCTCCCTGAGCATTGAGAAGAAGTTTGAACAGACTGAATGATGGTCAAACTAAGCTTCGGGGCCACCAGGCCACCATCTGTTCTTCATCTGACAGACATCAGAAAACCAACAGAACCAACTGATGTGTCTGTAGCTCTGATTTAAGTTCTGTTTGGTTTTAGGACTCTCTGGAAGCTTTTGCTCCGTTGACCCATCCCAGAGTTCCTCAGGTCATCGTGGACTGCGTGGCTGAGATTGAGAGGAGGGGTCTTCATGAGGTGAGACCTTTGCTGTTGTTCCTCCTCTGATCTCTGCAGGAATGGTGTACTGTTTAAGTGTACTGTTCTTGGACTTTAGCAGCTCTGATCCACCAGAGAACTATCCACTTGTATCTTTCTACCCCATTGTCTCATGTGTGTCTGACTTGTCCTCCTCAGAGAGGCCTGTATCGGGTTCCTGGGGGAGAGCGTCCAGTGAGAAATCTCAGAGATCGGATCCTTCAGGGGAAGCCTTCTCTGATGCTCAGTAAAGTTCAGGACATCCATGTAGTCTGTGGGGTCCTGAAGGACTTCCTGAGGAGGCTGAGGGAACCCCTAGTCACTTTCAGGCTACACAGGATCTTCATGGAGGCTTCAGGTAGAAGAATCTGTTCTGAATTTGTTTCATAACCGGCTCTAATCATCCACTGACAGTTTTCTGTCTGTGTTTCAGAGCTGGATGAGGACAATGGTTCTGCTGTCCTGTACCGGGCCGTATCTGAGCTGCCGAAGGCCAATAGAGACACCCTGGCTTTCCTCATGATTCATCTCCATAAGTAGAAACCTTCTGCAGACAGAACCCGGAGTTGCTGTCATGTCTTCAGAACCAACTTGTTCTCCTTGAAATTCAGGGTGATGAGGAGTCCGCAGTGCCAGATGGACCAGAACAACTTGGCCAGAGTGTTTGGACCGACCATAGTGGGTCACAGCATCGCTGAGCCGTCTCCAACAACCATCATGAAAGACACTACCATTCAGCCAAAGGTCTGTTTAAAAGATCTACTGGCCTCGGTTCTGAGCTGGTTGTGGTCCGCTTGGTGAATCTGGATCAAATGACTAGTCATGTGCCCAGGTTGTCAACTGCCTGCTGTCCATTCCTGAAAACTACTGGAGACAAGTCCTCACCGTGGGAACGGACCAGAACCCGTCTGCATCCTCCTCCAGTAAGCTCAGCCAAAACGAAGGGCTCAGTGGAACCCAAATACACAAATTCAGAACCTTTTCTCAGGTGGTGCACTGACGTTCTGATCCAATTATTTTCAGGTCGATTGTTCCAGCCGTTGACGTCTCCAGAGCTAAACAGCATCTACAGAATGACCAGTCCAGGTTCTGTCCGAGAAACAATTGGAAACCCGGGAAACAACTTCAGCACCACGTAAGACCAGAGCAGATCGGTCCCCCTGTAGGGTCCGCTTTAGATCCACTGTGTCCCGCCGTCTGTCCTCTGTGTCCCGCCGTCTGTCCGCTGTGTCCCGCCGTCTGTCCTCTGTGCCCCGCCGTCTGTCCGCTGTGTCCCGCCGTCTGTCCGCTGTGTCCCGCCGTCTGTCCTCTGTCCTGCTGTCCCTGTCGCCTGTCCGCTGTGTGTCCTGTCCTGTGTCGCCGTCTGTCCTCTCTCCGTGTCCCTCTGTCCTCTGTTCTCTGTCCTCATGTGTGTCACCATGTTCATTATCATCATACATATTTCTTCATCCACAATAACTTGTTAGTTTTTGCTGATCTCCTCATTGTTTGCTGTTTGTTTGGATGCTTTCAGAGATGGAGTGGAGCCTGGAAGGAAGTTCTTCACTTCACCCTATTGACCAACAATAAGTACTGACCCAACCCTCCTTGCAAAAGGCATCATCATTTCACCATAAAAAATACATTTATTATGAAATATGCCACCAGAAATGGAAAATAAGTGAAGCTTTTCAGCTCTTGACTTGACCATCTCTACAAAACAGAGAATTTCTTTCAGCTGGGCTTAGCTGGACCAAGTGGTCTTTGATTGAGACAAACTGGATGTTTTCCAGGATGTTCTGATCAGTTGTCTTATAAACTTTTCAAACTTATTTCTAAACTAAGAATAAATCTGGAAGTATTTGACTTGAACTTTTAATCTAGATGATGTTTACAGAAAACTAGATTTTCCTGAATGTAAAATTAATAAATATGAAATGAAAAGTGTCAAATAAAGCTTCAGTCTTGCAGAACATTTGCTTGTGAGTTTCATGAGATCCTTCAGATGGACCTGAAAGTGCTTCATGGTTTTCTGGAGATGTTCCCAGATCTGCCATCTCAGCCTGTTTGGAGAGTCCAGCAACAGGAATGCTGGATCGGATCAGTTCTGCAGAACCTGAAGACCTTCCACATCCAGCCTGGTTGGCGCCTGGCCCCAGACGCTGCCTGCCTAAACGGGTTCCTCACGTTTATGGGATGATGTCGCCAGTCGATCCAAAAATGGTGTGTAAAATAAGAGACGTCTGTTTTTCTCTTCACACTTTAATCATGCAACTGTTATCACAACAAATTACATCCATCACAATACCTACTACATCACAGGTGTGGTTGCCATAGTAACGCTCCTCATAGACAACTCTGTGTTTCTGATCACTGCGAGAGAACAGAAAGATGACTAGAAACCACCTGGCTGCCATCTTGGACACCTAGCACTCTGCTGATTTAATCCAAACTAATCTGAGTTTAGATTAAACAAACCCTTAAACTCAGCCCCTGCTGGTCAGGTGACCCATAGACACGGTATCCTATGAAAAACCAGTTTATTAAAGGTTGGATCCTTTGGAAATCATGTGGTTAATGTTTCCATAGCAACAGCTGGACTCCAACATTAACCACAGCTGTCCAACATTAATGTTGGACAGCTGGACTCCAACATGGGAGCAGTGATGCTAACATTAATGCGACCTATAGAGTGAAAGTATAAGGAGGGTGTGGTCACTAAGGTGCCATTGGGTATTTGAACAGCAAGGTGAAGCTGGTGGCTCCGCCCACCTTAATGTCCAACCAATGGTTGCCCTGTTTGACAGACTGATCTCAGCATAAAACTGTTCTGACGATGCTGGATGTACTCGGTGTAACCTGGACTGGCCCGGGTCGGTCCAGGTTGGTGGGTCTTGTAAAATTGAATCCCGTTGTTTATATCAGAAACGGATCATATTGAAAACACAAATGTAACCCTTGACCCAAACATTGAACCAGTCACAGCCAAGGTACAAAAAACAGTAAAAATACAAAATTAAGACAAAGTCTTAGAAAAACCCTACACTAAAAATGTGAATGTGACATCACAGGCTGCAGTGTCACATGATGTCAACAACTCTGTCTGACACCTTTTCCTTAGGGACAAGCCCTTTCAAATTAAAAGCCCTCAGTATTTGATACCAGGCCTTCAGTGTGGATGCTAATGATCAGCTATAGTTGTGCTAGCAGTATCAACAGTCAGAGAAAAAATCTCAGGTTTACAGAACCAGTTCCTAAAGTTGCTACATGACCCAAACAGCCAAAACCATCTGAAGATGGACTGTGGTTCTGGGATCATCTAAAGTTATCCAACTACTGCTACAAAGGCTGCATCTGGTTAGACTGAAACCATGAGCTGTTGGTCACATGACCAGGAAGAGGGTCTTAGGGTCCTACCTGTGGGGTGGTACTGCCACAGGACCCAAAATACCCTCCATCTAGAACTCTGACTTGGGGTTAAGGAGGCTTGTGTTTGGACAGTGGAGTAGAACTGAGGTCCAGACTGTTTAGAACAGCAGCAGAACCGAGCCTGATTCTGACCACGAGGCTAGCTTTGGTCTGAGACTACCTCACCGTGGGGTCGGGGGTCAACCACAGGCAGGTTGGCTGGCATTCATCTCACAGATGGCTGGAAGTATTTTGAGAGGCCAATGTGGTCGTAATGTTCTGCTGGATTGGTGTTTTATGCCAACATTACTCGCATCACTGTGAGATCAGTAAGTAATACAAAGACGATATCTTTCTTGTCGGTCCGGTTCTGTTGCTGCTGATGTGGAGGGCTTCAGAGCTGCCGGGTCAGAACCGGTTCTGTCTAGTACCAGGTTACATGGGGTTGACTAAGCACTATGGTGAGGTTTAGGGAGGGACAGCTACATTCAGGACTAAAGTTGTCAGTTTGAGCTCACGAGACCCAGAAGGTTCTGGGGAGTTCTGGAGTTAAACTACATATGTGGGCTAAGAGGGTCAGACGGTTTCACCTGTAGAGTTCACTGAACCCTACAGGTGTTCAATGAACTCTCTACCTGTAGAGTTCAGTGAACTCAGGTGGATCATAGAGTAACAGTCGTTCTTCAACACTTGGCTGGAAAATGAGCAGATTAAGATAGAGATGTAATGTTGGAACGTCCTCCAGGTGGCGCCACAATCCTTTGAGCAGAGCGACGGGGTATGTGATCGTCAATCTGAGCCCCTGAAAGACCAATAATTTATCACATTTGTCAGCAGTTCACCCAGAATGCACCTCACCTTGCCAGTCTCCCCTAAAGGATCCAACTGGGCATACCTGCCAGGGTGAATCCTGATTGATGAAGGTTTCGGGGGCCAGTTGGGGTTTTGTTCCCCGTAGGACCCCTGGTGGTTGGAGTTGGTGGGACTGACTTGGTCACACTGATGACATCATGAACTGGACCATCATAGTTACCACGAGGAACGCCGCGGGCCTCAGCCATCTGGAGCATGGAAACCAAAACATCAGAAGATTCTGATTGGTCAGTTCACAGATCTGTTTGTTAACCTGCAAGTTATGACTTAACTGGTTATATTGTTGTTCACCGGTTACCTTGCTGCGTGCTCTGATCCGCTTGTAGACGATGTCAGGAAAAGCCTTTCTTGCTATAAAGCGTCCAGAACCTTCGGTCACGTTGAGCTGTCCGTCCTCCAGAACAACCCGACCGCCACTGATCACTACTGTGGGAACGCCTCGAAACTCCAAACCCTCCAAGATGTTTACCTCCAAGGTCTGCACAGAGAAGTTGGTGGGGATGTAACTACTGATCAGATGGACTAGTTTGAGTAACTAACCAATCAAACCAGCGGTTACCAGGTTGTGAGTTGTGGCAGAAACAGTTAGAGTCTCTTTTGGGTTCCAAATTACAACATCAGCATCAGATCCAACAGCAATCCGTCCTGAAGAACGAGACACACACAAGCACATCCATTAAATTGGGATTACGAATGACTAAAATCTGATCACCAGTTTCCAGTAAAACACCCAGAAACACCACCCTGGATTTTACCCAGAAGCTCCAAGTTTGTCCTCCAGGTCTCATAAGAGGTGAAGTGTGAAATCAGAAGCTGCACGTTGCGACCAGCAGCCGACTACGAAGGGGAAGTGGATCAATCCTTTAGAAGAGTGGCTGCGTGTTACCAGGTGGGCTGGTTCCCCAGTTTGTGTTTTAACTCCACCTCTAAGTCGACAGTGATGGCAGGAGGGAGCCTAATGACCTATGTCACCATGGTAACCGTCCACCTGGGGGCTGTGCCCAGGACAGCTTCCTGATTAGCACCAACCTTAATTTCTACCTGTCTCTCCCACGGGTTTTGTTTTGACCTGACCCAAGGTCCATGCATGTGCTGTGAGGAGTAGTTGCATAATAAATTTCAGACGGTGAGGTCCATAAACTGACTCCGGCTCAGAGGCTGGACCCACTGAACCCATGGGCCTGTAAGCCAGACTCCTATGTCCAGCTGTTCATAAAACATCTTGATGACTTCAACCCATCAGCCAACTTTCTGGGGACGGAAAACGTTTCCGTCAAGCCTCACCGGTAGAAATGAAGCGCTGCGTACCTTTGCGTGGGTACATGTTGAAGACCTTGGCAGCGTTGGTGCTCGTCACTGCAACAAACTCATTCTCATCCATCTTTCCTGTGGACTGCATACAGAACAAGATGGAAATCAGTGAAGCCTGAAAAAAACAGGTCACAATCCCCCTTCAAATCTATCAAACCTGCACTCAAACGTTTGAGACGATAAAATTCTCATTTACGCTGTTTTAATTTTAAAGATATTAAAATTGGTACATGTAGGAAATATTCTACCAGCAGAGGGTGACCTCATGAATTTTAGGTTGTTAAAGAATCTGTAAGTTTTATTTGTTTTATTCAAAGTGAACTTTATTTAGATATGAACATTGAACAGCTCAAACATAAATGTCACCATATGATGTGCTGTACCAGATTATAGCCTAAGCTATTTTGCATGTGTAGTCCCAAATGTCCAACCATATCAGCCATTGTTGCTAATGTGGTGTTCAACCTGACCTTCCACCAGCAGCTCGCTTGTTTCCTCATGGAGCTTAGGAACATCTGACCTTTGGGTGTGATGTCATCAGTCAGAGCGGCTTCAGGTGAAGGGCTCTTACCACAGCTCTGTCCCAGATCACCGACAGCCTCTCTTCAATGCCGCTAGTTCCCTCTGGGATCAGCGTGAAGTCGTCTTTACCAACAGCCTTCTGAGCTGTAGAGAAGCTGGCCTGAGCGCTGGAGGTCACTTGGAGATCGCCGCTGGAAAAAAAACACCCGTTAAGACTCACCTGCTGCTAGGCTAAAGTGGAGTCAGAGAGATGGGTATTCACCATGCTAGCAGAGAGATCAGATACTGTGGCGTGGACGGATCCGGGTTCAGGGGAGGGCTCATCACAAAGGCAGCTGCTGTGGTCCAATCTTTGGCCCAGTAGTGAGAGCCATCAGTGGCCAGCCCAGCTGTGATTGGCTCCCCATACACAACCACACCTGAGGACAGAAGGAGAATTACAGTTTGGTGGAGCAGGTCTGGTTGGGTTCAACCTCACTCCTAAAGGTGAGCCATTCAGTGACACCAGTTCAGTTCCATAGTCGGAACATAAGAGCTTTGTGGAGCACCAGGACCTGGAGCTGCAGTCCAGTACCTGAGGAAATTGGTGTTAGGTTTGACAAGAGATGTTCACCTCAGACCAAAGATCAGATCTTTGCCAAGTCTGAATTAAGCCTGTCTGCTTCCTCCAGACTTGAATTCTGACTTCCACACTGAGAAGCTCCAAAGTGACATCAACAGAAGCTGAAGTCTGTGAACGAACTGGTTCATGAGTTCCTGGAGAACGGTTGAACCTCAGAATCTGATGTTGACCTGTAGGAACGCTGGTTCTGGTTCTCACCTTTTTTCCTGGCTTTGGCAATAACATCAGCAGCAGACTTGCTCATCACCTTGGTAACGTAGAGCGGGCAGTTGGCCTGCTTGGCGATAGTGATGGCCCGATAGATTGCCTCAGTCTCCACCTGAAACATAAACCCAACAGCAGTCAGATCTGGGGGCTTTACATAAGACACCTTTATTCTTCATCAGTGGTCTCAATCTCCAGTCTTTGAGGGCCGGTGTTATGCAACTTTTAAATGTCCTATACACTTAAATTAAATGGCTAAACTGCCTCACTATAATGCATTCCAACTCTACAGGGCTCTGCTGATGAGCTAATACTGGAGCCAGGTGAAGCAGAGAGACATCTAAAAGTCGCTGGATACCTGGAGTTCGAGACCCCTGATCACAGAAAACCATCCTGAGTGGATGAAATTATTGGCAGAACAGGTGGAACCATCACTCCCATTGACCCACTGAACCAGAACCGCGTAAAGAGACCACACCGGTGGCATCCACGTAGGGTTCAGGTCCTTTTACCTCTTCAGGGTGACATAAAACATGGCCTTCAGGTCCAGTAATACCAACACTGAGAAGTTTTTTCTGCTCCTGAAACACAAACCATTTCAGACCACTTAGAACCAGTAAAATCTAGTTAAGACCAGTTTGAATGTATTCAGTGGTTCATCTTGTTCAGGTGTGTTACCTCATCAATGATGTCACCATTCTCAGCATGAACCTGAGCAATTGCTCCAAGATCCCGGAGGATCCCAAACGCCTCATAAAGCTGAGCCCCAGGAAGCAGAAAGTGATGAACAAATAAACAGGAAGTGGACAACAACAAATAAACATGAACATGTTTCTGTGTTTCACCTGAGAGTCGGAGCTCTGGTACCGGTCTTTGTAAGCCATAAAGAAGAGGAAGGAATTCACCCCTGAAACACAGCGGTACTGTCAGCGGTACCATTCTACTGATGTCATCATGAAGGTTCTGGTCTTGCTATGAAGAATACTGGTAAATGGCTCTCAAGATGTTCTCCAGGTCTGCATCTGAAATGGACCAAGTGATGGTCCAGAACCTGGTTTCATTTGGGTCTTTGTGAATGGTTTCTAAAACCTTCCTCAGGGATCAAGAAGGATCATTTGGATCAGTCTGGAAACATTCCAGAGCCTTCCTAGATGTCCCCAGATATAAGTAGGAGAATCAAGAACCTAGTAAAACTTGTCAAACCTTTCATCTAAACCATGATGACACATATTGTTGACTCAGCTGCATATCGATCATGAGAAACGTTTCATTGGCTGCTACATCTTTGATCACCACCCCGTCTCGTTAACCTTTATTGATCACCTTTATCTTTGACGAGCGTCTCCAGCTCCTCGTAGAGGCCTTCATGCCACCTGGTGACATCCAGATGGAAGGAAAAGTCACAGCACGCCTTCTGCTCTGCCGTCTCCTTCCACAAATCAAACGCTGACAGCAAGCTAGTCCCCGGTTCCACCAACACATGATCGACTGCAGACAGACAGTAATGAGTTGTCATGCAGGTGGGGGTGCTGATGGACGATTGGCGGTCACTGACTGATGGTGGTGGTTCCTCCAGACAGGGCGGCTTTGGTTCCCTGGTAGAAGTCGTCACATGGCATCAGGCCTTTCTGCGGAGCCTGGAGGTTTGTGTTGGCATCAACGCCTCCAGGGATCACCAGCTGACCGTACGCATCCAGTGTCTTCACACCAGATGGGATTATCAGGTTCTCGCCAATCTGCCTGTCAGAAAACAGGAAGTGTGGTCGTGTCAGAAGAGCTCACACTGCCACCTGGTGACCAGGTGAGATCATTCAGCCGCAGGAGGACTGGCTGAAGATGTACCTGATAGTCCCGTCTTCGATGTAGACATCAGCGTAGAATGACTGATCATCATTGACAACTTTTCCTCCTTTGATGATGAGACGGTCTCCCTGGAAACAGAGAAACAGAGAGGTTTGTGGGAAAATCATAAGGAGGAAGAGATGGCTGCCGACATCCAGGATTCTCAATTTGACCCAACGTGACCCAAAAGAACACAGCTCAACACGACCCAGTTCACCACCAGGTCCGACTCGATGTGACCCAAGTCTTCATCCAGACCAGGGGTCACCGACCTTCTAGAGACTGGGAGCTGCTTCCCGGGTCCAGAGCAACACGAAGGGCAACTGGTTTGATTCAGACATAAATATTGTTGTCTCAGCCTTTATAACAATAATACATATATGTATATATGATTATATTAATGTTAGGGACTACTGACAATAGTTATCAGTAATAATTTACCATGGCAGATATGGTTCATTACTATCATGTGATCAGAAGTTCTTAGTTCAGAGTTGTAAGTTTGATTCCCTGTTGGAGATTTTCTGTCTGATTCTAAATTGTCCAAAGTGACTGAGAGTCTGGATTGTTGCAGCTGCAGCTGAACATCTGGAGGCACTGAGAGATTTTCCTTTAAATACAAACAGAAAAGTTATTATTTTATTTATGCCAAAACATTTTGTATGTAGCACATCAGTGTGAGTCTGTGGGGGTCAAAGGTCAGCCAGAGCCTGAGTCTTATTGGTCAGTTTATTTTTTCTGTCAGCTTTACAGTGTGCGGTTCTGTTGGGTCGCCACTTTATTAGTTTTTTTTGTGGTTTCATAAACTTAAAAGCTGACGGGTCGCCTGTTGAAACCAGGAGATGTTGAATAAAAATGTCCGACAGATCGGAAGGTAAAACTAAACTACTAAAGCAGAACACACTTTGTTTTATTTTATTTTAATACAAACGATGTTAAATAATAAAGACATGGAAGTGAAGCCTATAAACCCAGTAGATCCACGTCCAGAGGAGGATGTAGATTCCAGGTCCAGGTGGTGTCAGAGTCCAGAGGAGCAGAAGGTGAAGCAACAATGTTTGATTCATTGGGAACGTTTCCACTAGATTAAATGGTTTAACCCTCAGTTTTAGCTCCACGCTCAGGAAGAGCAGCAGAGGTCAGTTAACTGGTGACCCATCAGCTCTGCAGGTCAGGAAACATCAAAGAAGCTCATAAACCGGCGACCCAACAGAACCGACCCAGTAAAAAGCTCCACCGGGATCCAAACGGCTCTTAGAACTACAGGAGGTTCAAACTCTGATCATTCAGTTTTAGATTACAGAAAAAAACACCAAATAAACAAAAGCAAACTGACCAATCAGATTTAGGCTTTGACGTGACCTTTGACCCCCACAGACTCAGACGTGAGCTTCGTACAAGATGTTTTGACTCATAAGATCTTTATTTTCTCCACAATTTTGTTAATTGTAAAGAGGGTTCATAATAAAAATTTCAGAAATTCTTTTCTTTTTTTACTTCAAGGAAAATCTTAAGGTAGGCAGAGAGGGAGCAGCCTGCAGGCGCCGCCGCCCTCCGATAAAACCCTGCAGGCGTCTTGACCGGTTCTGAACTTCAACTATAGAAAAGAGTTTTATGCATAAAGCAATTTATTTTAAACGTTTTCTATAATTTACTTTTTTTTTTTTTAGAAATCTACATCTAAACAAATGTTATTAATTCAATGTAAAAACATTAAATTAAATCATTTCTTTGGCAGTGCTCCCTAATGACAGTGGCTATTTTTAGAACTTGTTTCATCGGGCCACTGACCAGGTCCCATTGGGCGACCGGGGGCCCGCGGGCCCCGTGTTGGTGACCCCTGATATGGATGTTCTCAATGAAAGAGAGATGTTGGAGGAACCAGGAGGCTCAGGAACTTGATGATCTGAATCAGAGATGAGACCGTGTCTAACCTGGACCAGGATTACCCTCTCTGAGGAGGGTAAACTATTCATCCAAAACTTCCAGAACAGAACCAGTCACATGACCGGGCTCTGGAGTGATGAGAAGGAAATGGGTCCTGGAAATGGTTTTGGTTCTGGAGCATCAGAGGGCATCATCTGAATGGAGGGTTTTCCTGGTTTCTATCTGGAAGTTAGTGGTTGACAAGGAGAGGCACTGGAACTCTGGATCTGTGGATGGGATCAGAGGTTCTGGGTTCAATCCCAGACTGGGTTCAATGAGTCGTTTCATCTTCATCTAAACCTGCAGCTTTCATGAGAGCCAGGGAGCGCCAATTATTCCTGGAACCTCTGAGCATCATGAGCTAACCTGCAACCATTGGATGAAACGCCTCATCACGGAGGGAATCGGGCCAGGGGGGAACTGATCCAGAGGGGAACCGGTCTAGGAAAAACATCCTGAAGGCTCCATGATTTTGGTTTGGTTTCTTTGCCGAAACCCAACCAACTTCTCTGGTTGGAGAACGGTTCTGTCATGAAGCTAAAAATAAAACTAGACCTTAAAGTTCTGCCGAACCAAATAAGCGAAACCCAGAAATTCAGCTTTCAATGCAGGAACATGAAACGTCCCACTGCCCCTAAATGCAGCGCGCTGCATACAGCAGAACCCAGATATACATCTCGGACCGAAACGAAAAAAAGCTCAGCTAAGATGAGCTGAGCGGCCCGGCAGCTGCACACATCCTCTCGGTTCGGTTCGGTTCGGCGGGTCTCCTCCCTGTCAGACAGGCGGGGCTTCAACATCACCGGCCCGGTCCCATCTCGGTTGCACTCGGTTCGGTTCGGATTGGATTGGACCTACCGCGGGTCTCTTCTTGACCTGGAAGGACATCCTGACGGATCTGGGTCGGTCCGGATCAGCTGGCTGATTCTACTCCTCACACGGACCTGCAGCTATTGTTGCTGCAGCCACCTGTGACGTCAAGCTCCAGCTGTTATCACAGACACAGTTTCCGGTGTGGACCTTCACAATAATGGCTTAAGCATGACAGCCGTGCTTTGCAGTTGCCATGGTTACCACCAGAGGTCCCATATACTCGTTTTAGATTAGTTCGGATAATCTGCTGTCCGGTTCCGGTTCAGCTGAAAAACTGGTTTATTGTTTTCACTCTGTAAGAACTTACGGTCTGAAGAATAACCCAGTTTGGCTCTGAAGAAAGAAATCCGGTTCGGTCCTGAAGAATGACCAGGTTCGGATCTTTTTCCATGGTAACAGATGTTAGAATCTGAAGCGGGTCCAGCTCAGATTGAAGTCAGCAAATGTAAACAGGAAGTGAGAGCTCAGCTTCCTGATGGACTCCGATCCTCAGAACCGCAGCTGTGATGCTCCGACCTGATACCATGAGAAGAACCGCCTTTAATGGGTCACTGGTTCCGAACAGTTCAACTGCAAATTTAAAAGAAGAGAAGATGGCGGAACCCTGGAGGAATCCATCAGCACTCCTGATCCTGACACCAGAATCTGCAGATGTTCTCCAGGGTCTGGATTCTTCCTCAGCAGCTCCGGTTTGCATCGCCTTGTGGACTGTGTTGTAGGGCTGAAACAATTCTTCGAATGATTCAAGTGACCCGATTCTTAAAATTCCAAGAGGAAGATTCATCTGCCCGTTTAGACCGTGTTCCGACCGGGTTCTTATTTGCGTTGCGCAGCTCTCTCACCTCCGCCTGAGTTGTTTATGAAAGCTAAGTGTTAGCAGCATAACGTCCATTTTTCAAGTTCGATCTGGGAGGATTTTACTGATTCACGATAATGTCCGAGTTTTGTCGTTTTCGGGAACCAATAAACACCCTTAAAACGATGCCTGGAGTAGCAGCCGGTGTATTTATACAGGTGAGCGATGCGTAGCTTTATGGACAAACCGGAAAATTAATGTAATTTTCTCAGCTTGATGTCTTAAATGAACCTCAGCGCGGATCACGCGCGCCTCCTTTCATTTAAGCTGGACACAGGCTGACCTGAATGGATATTTACGTCAACCCCCTGTGTGGAATTATGATTCTTTGGCGAACTCCACATCAGGGTCAGAGTCTAAACTGGTCGTGCAGCTCTAAGTGAACCGCAGGAATAACTTGTAGTTGAGCTTTCAGAAGTGCGTGTTTAGCGAGCGATGAGAATGATTTATATTTGTGAACAAAAATTATATTCGGTGTTTACGTCTTCTCTGTAAAGTTCATGTCTGTGTTCCCGGTTGGCCAGTGGCTAACCTCATCATGCAGAAGCTTTTGCATTCTCCTCGTAGTCATGCTTCACGCTGGTTTTATATTATTTTATTATTATTTCTAGTATTATTTTTCTGGTACACAAACCATATGAAATGCTTTGTCCACTTAGTCAGCCAGAAAAACTCGTCCCATAAACTGGAGCAACCAAAACAGTTTCTGTGACTCTTATTAAAAATTCAGAAGACATAAATGTTAGAGCTGCTAAAGCCACATTAGCAGCATTAAATTAAATCTCAGTTTGTTGCTCATCTCTGCGTCATCCTGCAGGGCTGAGCAAGTTTTGTGGGGAAACCCTGATCCTGGTCTCAACACATGGTGGCGGAGCAGAGCTGGTAGATGAGTTTCTGTGACAAACTAAGGTGTCAAATCCAGTGGCGGAGCTAGACTTTTATTTCTGGGGGGGCCAATGGGGGGCCAGGGCTATCTGTAAGGGGTCCACTGACTATGACAATGACAATACAGTAAAAGTACTTTCATTCACATACTATATATAAATAAAGACTCATGAAATGAGATTTGCTCATGTAATTTGCAGTTTATTATCAATGCATGCCACACAAAGCATAAGTGGACATTAACCTCTAAATGACACCATTGTAACAAGACAAGACTTACAATGAGAATGCAGTGTCACACAGTTCACAATTACAATATCTCAAAAAGAAGGTTGTATGTTATGGAAACTGTTATTTAATAGATGCTACATGTGCATTTTATTTTCGAACTTAATGCAGCTATGACCAAATGTACTGACTCCTAAACTATCATTGGTACAAGTACCAGTCGGTGAAGACCCAAATCATGACGAGAAACACAAGACTTCTTCATGCACTCATAAAAGTAAAATCCTTCGGTTGTTGTGAGATGAAGCAAAATATGTTACAAAGTCATCCATGTTGAGGCCCCGTGCCCTCCTTGACTCTATGCTAAGTGTTCCAATGTGACTTAGCCTGGCATCACCAAGAATAGTCTTTGTACCAGGAGCTGTGAAAAGTTCTCTTTCTTGTTCCATGCTGAGTTCTGGGGAAGTTTGTCAAACTTGGCTGAACAGGGCCCTGTTCTTTTGACTTTGAAATATCTGGAATACAAACACAATGGTTATGTACACATAATTTACATGATCATTATGTCATGTAAATTGTGCAGCTACTAAGCAGGTCTTAGTGTAAGTAAAATTACCACTGGGTCCTTTTGGAAAAGCAAAAGGAGTGCTGGACACTGCTGAGAAGAGATCAGTGGTATCTCCTGCAATTGCCCCTTCTGGCTCATCATCATCCTGGTCAGGCGAGAGCTTTCTGTGTTTTCAGACTCCTCCTTTGATGGAACTACGTTGTAAAAACAGTACATTAACATAATTGAACCAACAATTAAAGAAACACATTAGCAGAAGCCAGCAAGTAAAAATAACCTAAAACGGGCAGGAATTTGACTGTTTCTGTAGATACTCTGACCTGGTGATGGTGGATTGGTGTTTGCCAGACTTTCTTTCTCGTGACTGTTCTCAGGACATGAGCTACCAGGACTGCTGATGTCAGAGCTGAACCCTGTTTGATCTGTGCCTGATTTGCTTCTTTTTATAAAGAAGCTGTCTATCCTGCCTCCCTGTCTTTTCATTCTCAACTGACCCTAGGAAAAAAAACAAGCCAGTCATGTTATGCCAAGTATCACTTCCTATTACTTAGTGTTAATAGATCCCCACTTCCAGTGTGTAGGTCAGGGGAAACAGACTGTGGCTGTATGTTCAGCATTCAAACTTCTCAGCTACTGGACCGACTAACCTGTTTTTGTTCATGATCATTATCGACTTTATTTATAAAGCACTTTAACAGCAGCCAGAGCTGAAATAAAGTGCTAAACATCAGCGATAAGATAAAAGAAAACATAAAAGAAAATGACAAAGCTAAACACATAAGAATTTAAATAAATTAAACATTTCATGGAAAACATAATAAAGCAAAAAGAGTAACAGATTAAATTGTCACAAGTTCATGCCCTTTCCTAGGGGAAACGGAACCTCTAACAAAGTGTTGCCGTTTCATAGAAAATGTTTAGAAAAGAATTAGTAAAAATAGCAAATGTCAGTGGGGAACTTGTGTGGAGTTTTTTCACTCATTTTATAGTACAAGCTGGCTCCATTAGCATTACCTTTCACAGGTAAGAAAGAAAGAACACAATTTTATGAACAGAATTTCTTGACTTTGTGGCCAAACGACAGCTTCTGAGCCAATAAATATTTCCCATGTAATTATATTGGCCAGAAGTAACTACTCTGATTTTTATTTTCTTAGTATAGCTAACATTTTTCATTCTGTATAGTTTTATTTAATGCGAGAGCTAATAAGAAATCGCTGTTAGAAAGAAAGAGCATTACAGACCAGAGGATTTTGGCAGGTCATATAATCAGGAATGTCGTGATCCATTCTGTCTGATAACACATGCACCACGTTGGATACTTTTTTTTTTACTTCCCGTATTTATCCTCCCGACATTGTTCAGGCAGACGTGAGTGGTAAACACACTGAAACACGTCAGCGTCTTTACAATACTTTTTGCTTCTGCGTGCATTACGAGTCTGACTGGCAGACGGACGTATCATAGGAACTGGCCGACTCGCCGCTAAGTCGGCGTCACGTATGTCTATAGCTGTAGCATTGTTAGCTTGATGCTCGCAACTTATAGTAGTAACTCAACTACCAGAAACTATTTCCTGGCTGAGCACAAAATGTTTTTAACGGGGTTTTTTTATTGGTAGTAGTAAACCATTGTAAAACTTACCTTTGAAGTCAGATTATCCGTCTTGGAGTCAAATCGACTGTATTCCTCTTAGCTGTACAATATTTCTCTATCGTCTCTTCGCGGTTCTCCTTCTCTTCTTCTGTTGGGTCAACTCTGTTGTGTCCAAATGGTGTATCACAATAAACGTAAATGGTGCATATCGCCCCCTGCTGCTTTTGAGCAGTCACAACAGTCACAAGTGTCACAACCCATTGTGGTACATAGTGCTACCTACTGTGAAGGAATGACTGGGTGTCGTGACATGTCGATCATTTGGGGGGGCCGCTGGGGGGGCCAATCAGATGGCTGGGGGGGCACTGGCCCCCCCGGCCCCCCCTCTAGCTCCGCCTCTGGTCAAATCCCATCGCTAACATGAACACAAAGCTAGATTTCTAGGCAAGGTCAAAGTTCATCTATTAAACTGACTGGAGATGAAGACAGAAACTAAAAGCCGGATCATAGACATTTTTTATAAGCGTATCTGTGAGACTCTTTATTATTACACTGAATATAATTTCAGATTTTTGTTTAACTTTTCTTCAAGTTAACTTTGAAAGTGAACTATTATTGTTACAGGTTAGTTTTCTAAACTACAGAAAGTAACTGATAGGGAAGCTCAAAATGAAAAATTAGACTGATATTGATATCTGATAGTAACTCTGGTGTTATGTTAGATTTACTAATATTTTATTTTTAATCTGATTACTAAAGTATTCATGTACAACAGGGTCTAGTGGTCTTCTCGACTCTAACTGGTTTGTTACTGGGACATTAATGGCTTTTAGATGAACACCAAAGAGACTCTTGGATGCTAACTGGACCAACCGACCCAGCTGGTGGACGGGTTGTCTTCTCGGTCCAGAACCGAGGCTTTTGGACCTTCTCTTCCTGAAGGTTTGGTTGCTTCAGGTGAATCGTATTCCGTTTTTATTCTCTGGTCATCTGGACCAGTTCTGGGCTGGTTCTGTTAGGGTTCTGCATACTGAACACACCACAGCGGACTCTGATACCTGGTTGGTTCTGATCAGCGGAGCGGGTCCGGATTCCTCAGCGACTCATTAAAGTCTTGGATGAAGGTTAGTTTAGTTTTGTATTTATACCTTTTTGTCTTTCTTGTTGTTTTGTAAGTATTTCCCCTAATTCATTTAAAACACTGAACTGCCTTGTTGCCTAAAATGTGCTATAGAAATAAAATGACCTTACCTCACCCGGTCCAATCAGAACCAAACCCGTGTTCTGATGGTTCTGTTGGATTCTGTTAGGTGTATTTTTCTACCATCTATGAACAAATACAGGTAGAAAGTAATGAACCTCTCTCTTGCCGTAGTTTTCCCGGGGGTGTCCAGATGGAAGGACTGCGGTCCGTCCTCCATGTTGGCCTCCCGTTTGGGTCGGACCGGCGCTGCGCCGCTGCAGCCGAGGACTGAAGGACTCGAAGTTCAGAGTTTTGTTCTCAAAAGCTCCTTCCACGTTGCAGAACATTCCTCCGAACTTCATCCGAGGACGAGGAGAATCGGAACCGAGCCGGGACAGGAGAGAGGAGCGGTCATCCTCCTGACAGAACCGCCGCTCAGACATGCTGCTGACAAATGATGAGGAAGAGGAGGAGGAAGAGCCTGCACTGGCTGACTAGAGGGGGAGGAGGAGGAGGAGGAGGAGGAAGAAAATGACCCAGAAGAGATTACAGAGGAGAAGAAACAGCAAACAATGAAAAGGAATCACCTCATTAAAACCTGACAAGTTCTGGTTCAATTTGAAGAACCTGACTAAGGTTCTGGGTTTCTGGTTCTGTTCTTTCTTCAGGTAAAACCCGGAGATTCCAGAACTGTGAAGGAGGAGATGGTTCACCAGAACCGATGGTTCTGTTGGCTGATTCTGTTCATGTGACCTGGACTGTTTCAGCTCCAATGAGCAGGAAGATGAAAACACACACACACACACACACACACGCACACACACATTTTTGTGTCTTGTAGGGACTTCACACTGATTTTCATTCATTTTCTACAGCCGAACCAAAAACATTTCCAAAATGTCCCCACAAGGATATAAAAACCTGGAGTGTGTTTGAGGAAGCCAGACTAAATCAGAACCAGCGTTGTTTGTGAAGCTACCGGACCGCACAGAGACGGTAAACCGGGTCAGAGAGACGAGGAGCCTGACCTGGAGCTCCTCTTCTGTCAGCTCTCCTTAGATCCCAGTCTGACCCAGATCACTGCACACTGGGTTTAATGGGATGACGGGGTTTAGGACTGAACTGCAACTGGGTCACTGAAGCGGTCCTGGAGTGGCTCCTCAGAACCACAGCGATGTAGAGCTGTTGGTTCCAGTCCGATTTGGAAAGATAGTTAAAGACTCGGCTGTTAGTCGTAGTTGTGGAGGATTTTCTTCTTCTATGGTCAGCAACTCGCGGTTCTTCTTCTTTCTGGTTCCAGATTCAAGTTGGGTCAGCGCATCGGGCCAAACAGAACATCAACTATCTGCACTCGTCTTTGGCTCCGCCCCCACAGCCAATGAACCAATCAACAGCAGACTTCACAACAGAACCTTCCTGGCCTGAATGGACCCAGAGGGTTACAGGACTGAGTTTGGACCGGGCCCTGAGGACTTATCCAAAGACGCTGGACCCGTGTTCCAGGCTCGACCCGGCTCAGCCCAACTGTATTCGAGCCGACTCTCCGGTTTAAGAAAGACATTGGGCTTCTGTCTGTGCTCTGTGTGGTTCTGTATGGTTTTAGATGGTTCTAGATGGTTCCGGATGGTTTGTTTTAGATGGTTCTGGATGGTTTGTTTTAGATGGTTCTGGATGGTTTTAGATGGTTCTGTATGGTTTTAGATGGTTCTGTATGGTTCTAGATCAGGGGTCTCAAACTCCAGTCCTGCAACCTTTAGATGAGCCTCTGCTGCACCTGAATAGAATAATTAAGGCTCTGGAGAACTGATCTACACAAGGTGGAGGTAATTAAGCCATTTCATTCCAGTGTTTTGTACCTGTGGCTCATCTAAAAACTGCAGGACTGCGACTGGAGGACTGGAGTTTGAGACTCCTGTTTTAGATGGTTTTAGATGGTTCTGGATGGTTTTAGATGGTTCTGGATGGTTTTAGATGGTTCTGGATGGTCACATGCTGGGAATTCCAAGGGGGCAGATGACTGCTGATTCTGAGCCTGGTACAGGTTCTGGTTCTGTTGGAGGTCTTTTCCTGTTAAAGGGGAGTTGTTTCTCTCTACTGTCTCCCCCTGCTGGTCAGAAGGTGGTGCTGTAGGTCAGGATCGTCTGCAGGGTTTCCATAGAAATATTTAACTAATTTGAATCATGAACTGAACTTGAGCTGTTGATCAACTCGGATCAGTCGAATCGATTGTGTTGGAAAGTTCTTTTGGTAAAGAGCCTGTAGAAATGAACTGGTCCGATTTATTGCAGAATCCAGTCCAGCTCTGATTTTGATCTGCAGCGTTTCTGGGACTTGAACCTAACCCTAACCGTAACCCTATGCTGGATGAATCCTGACACTTGACCCTGATTCTGCGGAAACAGCTTCTCATGAAGCCCATCTGGACCCACCCTCCTCTGGCCTGGATTCTGGTCCAGATGGAAACCCAGACCGAGGCCGCACTGCAGCAGCTCTAGCCTGAATCTCCTACAGAAAAATATGAAACTATTTGGTAATTTGCTCTTTAGAACAAACACATTTCCAGAGATCAAGGTGCCCTGTAAACATATTCTTGTGTGTTCTGACCCAGTCAGCTGAAGCTCCTCTGATAGAACCCGGCTGCAGCAGAACTTCATTTGTAACTTGATAAGAGCTGCTTTATAGAGAACCAGCTCTGAAGCTTTCTCTGGCTTTGTGTTTTCTCTTGAATCTGAATGGAGCAGATGAGTCCTTCATTACTTTTCTCTCTGAGGCGATCCAGCAACCCGGGTCAAAGCTGCCGGTCCGGACCGTCTGCCGGGGTTTGAGGTTTAGCTGCTCTGGCGTTAAATCTGAGCGTTGAACCCTGTTAGTGAACACAACACAAACACCTGGAGTCTCATGTGCAACATTTTAATCTCAGTGATGATGTCAGAGTTTCACAGAAGGGTTAGAAAAATAGAATCTGGGATCATAAAAGTCCAGAATGCTGGAAGTGAAGATGAGTTGTGCTCTTTCTACACTTTGACTGATGATGACCACAAACTGCAGAGCTCACTTCAAAATTAAAGCTGATCTGAAGGATGACTTTAATTTAAAAAAATTAAAAAATTGACTTAAAAGTACAAAATATTCAACAATGTTTGTATTTCAGATGAATGAGATTATGTCCAGTAGCAGAATAAAAACTTCATCTGTTTATTAAATCAGCTGAAAGCAGTAAAGTTATCTTCCATCATCAGTAACAGGAATAAAACCAGGAACATTTTTCCATCAAGTAAACACTGTTTGGGTTTTAAAAGTTTCCACTTGGAGTCGGATCTCCTTATGAACATGGAGGAGGTTGGATCCACCTCCAGCACCTGGTGAAGAAACTCGGCGTCCTCTGGCAGGAAGTTTTTGCGTCGGGTCTAGACGAGACCTGCCGCCATGCATGATGTGTTCTAACATGCATTTCTGAAAAGCTTCCAGGCATCAGATGACCACAACTCTCAAGGTCATCGCAAACTCTGTCATGGCTGCAGGTAGTCGGGCATTTCATGGCCTAAGCAAGGACTTTAGTCGACTCCAACTTGAGTTCAACGCCTTCCAGTTCCCCACCTTCGTCCCCTGACCTCTGCCTTCTAACGCCGCAGCAGGTTTGTGTTCGAACCGGGTTTCAGTTGGACTTCCTGGTTCTGTTCAGCAGACCTCCTAGTGTGGTAAAGACGTTTCTGGGTTCAGCGTTCGGTTCTGAGACGGATGGTGTTGCATTCCGCCTCAGTGACTCTAGAACCAGTGGACAGGTGTCATTGAGCTGGATCCCAGATGCTTTTGTCTCATTTGAAGCATCACTGACCTGAATTCAGCTTTGTTTCCACGGAAACCACTTTTAATCTCTGAGGCAGTCCTGAAAGTGGCCGTTACAAAGCAGAGGCCAGCTGACAACAAGAAGGGTCGAGTTGTGCTTTGTTGCCACTGGCTTCAGAGCTGCAAAGTCCTACAGTGACCCGGTTCTGGTCCAGACTGAGCCGGCGCTGCTGAGTGTCCACCTGGTGCTCTCCGGTGGGCTGAGAAAGAGAAACAAGGGCTCAGAAACTCTGCTGCTTGGCGCAGGTGGATTTAATTTTATTTCACAGCGCCTATGGCTGTGTGGGTAGAGGAGTCTTCTTGCGATGGAAAGGTTGTAGGTACGATTCCAGCTTCCTCCTGCCACATGTTGAGGTGCCTCTGGGCACTTAACCCCAAATTGCCTCCCGATCTGCGTATGGGTGTATGAATGTGTTTGTTTGTGAGTGTGAATCAGTCAATGTGACTCTAGTGTAAAGTGCTTTGTGGTCAAAATGACTGGAAAAGCTCTATATAAGTTCAGTCCATTTACCATTCACTAAATAATAAATATAAATAATTCATGTAATAACTGAAACTGAAGAAAATGAGCTTTGACAGATGAGTTAAATTGTGTCAAGTTGCTGATCTCTAAACGTTTGGAAAGTCGGGCTGCTGATGCGTTCAGGGTCCTGGTGGTTCCTCTCAGATCACCAACAAAACCCGTTAGGAACCTTTTTATTAAATCTCTTTGATCAAACAGCTTTTTCTGTGCAAGACATTAATATGCAGACATCTTTAGCTGAGGAATGGAAACCAGGGTTTGGACGACTTCAGATTATTTAAGGTCGACTACAACATGATGAACGTCGAGTCGAAGCCCACTAGTCGCGTCATAAGTTAGACTTTATCAGCTAAATTCACCACAAATATAGATAAAAACAGCTTTTAATAAGTCTGTTATGCAGAATGAATAGAACAAGAAACAGAACTTTATCCTGGACTTCTTCCTGAGCGGTGGAGAAAAGTCCAACACGCTGCAGAAAGTCGCTCTGACTTGTTCTTTCAAACACCGGCTGATGCTGATGATCTCTGAATAGCTGCACATTGATTGGTCAATTATCTCACTGACCACAGTGGAACATCACAAAGCAAACCCATCATGACCGGATCCCGTTTGGTCACAGTTGAATCCAGCGCCGCGTCCTGCCGCTCCTCCGACTGACGCGCAGCAGGACGCTGCGCTGATGGGCAGCGGCTCTCTGAACCGACATGCAGGCGGCGGCAGAGATCGCCTCCATCAGGCCCTCAGAGTGAAGGCTGGACTTTGTTTCCAGATGTTGTTAGGCAGTATTTTACAAGAGCGTAAAGCTGCCAGGTTAGAAGCTTCGACAGCAGAGAGACGCCCATCAGCTGGAGGGATAAAAAGCTCGACATCGTGACGCGTTGTCCCACATTACTCCCCTAGTCTTTAGTAAGATGTTTTTCAGCACTAGTTGCTTTAATTTGACAGCAATCCGACAGGAATGAGGCAGAGAGGGGAGAGAAGCCTGGGCCCAGCGAGCCGAGGACGGGAGTCGGACTCCAGATACCCGCTCCAGTCTCTCTATGCGGTGCGCCGCGCTAACCACTGCACCACTGCACCACCGCGCTAACCACTGCACCACAAAATGCCTCTATTCCCTTACTGGAATTTTCAATTTCTTTTTGGTAAATTATTTACAGTTTTATACAACTTGAACAATCTGACGACTTCAACTAGTTTCTTTCATTTTCAATCAGTTTCGTCACGTGATTGCGACTAGTGGACTGGCTCAGTTAAAGTCATTGCAGAATAAAGAATTGACTAGTTGGTGCAACACTGGAAACTTAACCCACTCCACGGTTACCTGGGTAAACCCTGGTGATGCTTTCACTGCCTGAGTCAACCTGGGCTACCTGATACCTTGGATGAACATGTTTGAGCCAGAACTCCTGAACCTGGATTACATTGTGTGTGTGTGTGACTCACCTGCTGCATTCAGGACCAAAGGATGAAGGCCAAAGAGAAGAATAGAAATAGAAACAGAAACTGGAAAAAAAAAAAGAATCAGTGGAGTACGCAGCAGGAATAGATGGAAGGTTTTCTGGTTGTTCTTACCTTCTCCTCTAGCTCTTTAATCTGTCGTTTCTGTGCTTCTATACATTCCTCCAGCTCCTTGTTCCTCTGTGCAGCACAAACATATCATCATTACTAGGTTCCATGTTCAGTCTGCTCTACTTTCAACCCTTTTGTTGCTGTTAATCTCACTGCCAAAGCCATTCAAGTTGGTAAACCTCACAGAAATCACTGGTGCTGAGTTTGGACGTGTGTAAATCCTCATTCTTACTCTGTTAATTAAAGGATAAATGAACTGTGGTTAAGTTTCTGGGTCCTGGGAGAACAGAGTGCCAGAGCCAATCCATGATCCTTTAATGCAGCAGCAGAAAGAACCAGAAAGCTGGATTTGAACCAGCAGCTCCACATCATTTTCACTCCTCCTGCTGAGAGCCGGAGAAGCAGCTGCACACCAGGACTGATGGAGGTTTTCAGGGTGGAGTTGTTCTCGGGGTTTTCTTTGTTGGGGTAATTTTTTATTTTGCTGTGCGGTTTTCATAGCCTAAATAAATTATGGCTAATATTAATAATAATTAATAATTATAATCACACGTCACTCCATGGAGGAGATTCGTCCTTAGCTGTTAGGTTTCATACTGAGGGGGGGACTTGATGTCATCTGGAGCTTTTTCCTATTTGACATGGCTCTAATTCTTTTAAAATGAATAATAATTGGGCAAAAGTGGAATTCTTTGTGGATTATGAACCAGACTGTGACTAAAACTAATGTATCTGTAATAAATGAAGCTGCTCACCTGCTGTGTGAGCTGAAGCAGTTCCATCCTTTCTCGGAGGATCTGGGCATCTCTTTCTCTGAGCTCACACATCACACATCGTTTCCACTGATCCATGGCTCTCCTCAGCTCCTCTTTCTCTCCTTCTGTGAGCATGTCAGACAGTCGACCCTCTCCCTTCATTAGTCCTGGAGTCCTGGAAGCCTCCTCCTGCTGCAGAGCTTCGAACAACATGGCCTCCAGCTCCAAGATCCTCTGAGTCAAACACAGACGGTAGAAATTTGGTCTCTCTGGAACTGCAGGAGAAACTCCATCTTGTTATCAGTTTGGAGGATAATATTTCTTTATCATAATGTAGTGATGACCTTTGACCTTAACCTTCAGAGCCACAGAAAGCCGGTTCCAAAGTGGGTCTTCTAGCAGCTGCAGAACTTTTCCAGAACCAGAGACTAAAGTCTCGGATCAGATAAACTCATCCAGGCGTTTGATTCCTGCAGCAGCGTCTTCACAGGTCTGATTGACAACCCAATGGTCCAGAACGCTGCTGCTGGAGTTCTGACTAGAACCAGGAGGATGGAGACACCACCTAGTTCTACAATTCTTCACTGAGAGACTTTAAACTGCTGGTAGTTCATAATTCACTAAATGGATTAAAGATCTGCTGCTGTTTCTGCTGGATCAACCTGCTGGTTCTGGTTCTGCTCTGCATCCAGAACCAGAACCCAACATGGAGAAGCAGCATTCAGCTTTTATTCATCACAAAAGTGAAAAATAGCCTGCTTTTCCAATTCAACATAATGTTTTTCTGCTTGTTTTATTTTCTTTCTAATCATGTAAAGCACTTTGAGAAAAAGCAGCTTATTAGCACAATAAGGGTTGTTGGAAATGTTTATTCTTGTTTCTATATTGTTTCGAAGTACAGTAACTGATGTGGTTGAACTGACCTTATGGGCCTGATCCATGGACTGCTTCCTGAAGTCCAGCTCTTCATCCAAGTAACCTTTCTGTTTTCTGAAGAGATCCTGGAGACAAATCAGACAGAAATCATTCTGATGATAGAAATGTCTTCAAACACTGAATCGGATTGTGGCAGATGTGACTTATTGATGCTCTTAAAGTTCATGCCAGTGAGTAAAACCTTCAGATCTTCCTCCTTAAAATGATTATGAAACTGTCTGACAATCTGGTTTTGATCAATTTAGATAAAAGTTCCTTCTGTTGATGTCATGAGATGTCATTTATAATTTTTGAAAGTTTTTATTAAAAACAGACAGAAATGCTGCTCAGACAGTTTTACTTCCTGATGATGGATGGTTTCATCTGGGAGCTGCAACCCCAACTCTCACTGACCTTTAACCTTTTATCAGGTTCTGCTGAGATATTGTTTCACACCATGAGTTCAAACTGAACTGAAGCTTCATGCTGTGATGATCCGTTGGATAAAATCAGATTATCTGCATTAACCCTTTCACCATCATAAAGAGTCCAATAGAAAAGGGTTCTGTCGCCAGAACATCAGCAGCAGGTTGACTGTCGCCATGGAGACATCATTTATTAACATCTTTGTCAGATTATAGAGCCAGTATGACAGTAGAATGGTCGTCTTCACCTTCTCGTTCTCGATGTCCAACATTTTCTGCTGCAGAGCCGACTTGGTCACTTCGATGGACTCCAGCCACTGGAAGAGCAGACAGAGGCAGTCAGGTGGGTCTGAACTGGGCAGGCGCTGCTTCTCCTCTAGAGGACAAGAAAAGCTCTACAACATTAAACTAAGCTTGTTTCCACAAGTGGTTTGAATCTGGATTCAGTGATCTAGATCAGTGTTGCCCTGCATGTTTTAGTGTTTCCTTCTGACAAACACACCCGACCTGTATGAGTGGGAGGTTAAGGGGCCTCCGCAGCTTCCCTCCAACCAACAAGTACCTTTGTTACCTTTAACAAAGTCATTTTATTTTTCATTTGACCTTCAAGTAAATGTAATGAAACCAAACATTTCTCTTGCTTGATGTGTTAAAATCAGTTGAAGTTGGAGCCTTTGGACCAAAGGTTTCTCACCTTTTCTGCCAGAGTGAGCACCGTCCTTGCATGGATCACGGTCACCTGCTCCTCATTGGACAAATTCTACAAGAAAAAACCAGCAGGTAAGATCATAAGAACATATTTTCATCTGAGTATCAACAGAAACGGGGAAGACTCATGTCAGCTAAAGTTGGGTGTGTTCAGGTTGGGTTTAGGGCCTATAGCTGCTTTACGCCAAGTTCTAAGGACGGTCTCTAAAGACACTGGTTCACTGGTTCTCGGCCAGCTGCCGATAGGTTCACTGGTTCAGCCGGGTGAAGGTCCAATCTGAATCAATTTTAAGTTGCTGACGGCTTCACTAAACACATTATCTTTGTGAGGAAACGGACATGTTGGACCTTAAAGTGTGTGAAGAACTTGAGCTTTGATTGTCTCTGAACAGAGTGCAGGATGTGAACATATCTGAGCTGACGGGATGATGTTTGAGGGCATCTGCACACTGTTTTAGGTTTCAGAGGATAATTATAAACTTTTCCTTGTTTCAGTGAACAATGAAGACCAAACCAAGGCGGGATGGACCAGAGACTCAGTTGACCCAGTTGTCCAGCAGGGACATTATGGTCCTGAAACTTTGGGGGCTTAGCCAGGCCACGGCCAGTTGAATTTGAATATAAGAGTAGAATAAAGGTTATTTCATGTTCAAATGTTAAAATGATACAGATCATGCTGCTGAGTCTGAGTTCAGAGTCTATAGGCCTGGTTCTGTGGAATCGGCTCAGTTCTGCTGGTTGTCCTGCAGTCTGAACTGACTTCTCTGCCTGAGAAGAAAATCTAACATGACATGATTGTAGAGCAGAAACACAAGAGGACATGGCTTATGCAGTCACTCTGCTGCTGCGCCACAGAGGCACATATTGTTTTTTTTTAATTTTGAAGAGTTCATGGTGGTGGGGTTTATGCTGTGAACTTACTGTTGGAATACTTACAATAAAGCATAACAATACTTTTAGGTATGTGCTCTGTGTTTTTAAATTTGGTCCTTTATGGGATCCCAGGATGTTCAAAAAACATCCATGACTTAAATCCTGAAAGCTCAGGTGTGTTGGTGTAGTATGAGCAATAAAACCGAAACGTTCAGCCCTTCAGAACCAAAGGAGACAAAACCAGCTTCCTCTGTCTGGTGACCACAGCGACCAACTGGGAGCCTCCAACAAACCAGTAACCGGTGAGACAGACCCGAGTCCCCAGAACTGGTTCTGAGATCAGTGGGATTATTTCTTTTCATTCTGTCATCAGTGATGTAACATAAGATAACAAATTTGTAGTTTTACTTAATGCGTTAGACAAAGTTCTAACGAGTTAAACATGGGCACACACAGATCTGATGGTTATATTTAGCACATACATGTACAAGATAAATTCAACATACACTTACGGCGTTATCTCCCAGGATGTCCAACTTCTTCAACAACTGGCTGATGACAATGTCCTGTTGGGACAAAAGTTATTCCATCGGTGAGTTCGTGTGCTGACGGGTCATCTTCACATGTTCATAATGAGCCACAGAATGTTTTCACATGGATGCTGTGCTGTTTTCTGCATGAACAGAAAAGTTGAGGAGTAGTCTATCTGAGTGTTTGGTGAGTGTAGGTTAGTCTGCAGGTGAGACCAGGTGCTACTCACAGTGACCCCTTCGGCCTCACAGTAGATCTGAAGAGGACTGAGACCTTCTGGGAAGTGCAGTTGTTTGAAGTTAATGCCGGGTGAACGGCGCTCCCTCTCCTTTTTCCATGGTAACAGAGACAATGACAATGAAGGCTATTGATTAATCAGTAATTACAACACAAGTGTGGCTCCATAACCCCAAAGCCAGCAGTACCTCCAACTCCAAGATCCTGAACTCCAGCAACTCATTTTGGTCTCTGACGTCCTGAATGTCGTTGTTCAGTCGCAGGGCCTCACCTTCCATTTGCACCACCTGAGAGGTGGCAACAATCAGGATCAACACAGATCATAGTTTGTATCCGCACACATCCAAATCAACCCGTTCTACTGTTACTGCTTTAAAGATGTGAATAAAACACATTTATTGACATCAGATTCTGGTGTCTTCTTGACCAGTGACCCACACTGAACGTCTGGTGCCACCGATCTGACAGGAATTGGTCAAAAGGCTGATTCCCAGTCCAGAACCACCTTAACAATAACTCCAAGAATCTCCACTGTTAATCCTGAAGAAACCAAGAAGCTGTTGATGGTTCAGAACATCCTCAAAGCCACAAGAGTTGAAATAAAGTGCTTCACCTTCTCCACCAGCTCCTGGTTCCTCTGATACAGCGCCTGCTTCTCCTCCACCCACTTCATGTCCTGCAAGCAGAGACATGGCACAACTCAGACACCTTTCACCACGTTCCACCAGTTGTCACACCAAGCTACACAGAATATGTTCATTACATATTTTGTGTAAATCATTCGTAGATGAGAATTTAGTTTGCTCTGTTGCTCAGGTAGTTTTTATAGCAGTTGAGACCCAAACAGGGTCCAGAACCAGAAAAATGTGCAAAATGTGAATTTTGAATAATAGGCCCCCTTTAAAGATAATGCTGAACTCTGACACTTCCTAGGAAAAGAACAACATTTCTTTCTATCTTTGAAAGAGGGGCAATGTTTGAGTTTGGGGATCGACCTTTGACCTGTGCAGGGCAAATTGCTGCTGGGATAGGATCAACCCCCTTGAAGGGAGCAGTTCTCTTAATCACAGACCAAAACAAGATGAGGAATACCTGGCCCTGATTGGTCCGATCTGAGAAGTTGTGAAAACAAAACATCAACATAAAGGCCCTCAGCCCCTCCATGAAGTGTGCACTCAAAGTAAACAAGGGTTCAAGTATTCAGGTTACAAACGTGCAAAAATGTGAGAATTGGGAAGTTTGCCTCTGCACCGCAACATCAAGGTTCAAAATTGCGGATCGGTCACTGTTTAGGTATTTACTGCTAAAATGTACAAATGCAACCATAAAATTGACTTTAAACGCACACTGGAGAGGGTTTTGCTCTCCAGAATCATTGCTGGAGATATTTGGCTGTTCAAATCTGTTTTCTTATGACGTGTTGAATACTGAACACCCCAAAAGCATTGCCACAAATCCACTGCTTAACTCCAAGCTTCACATGCAGCAATGAATTGTGGGAAATGTACTTGGATCTGCCTGCATGCAGGATTAGGCAGAAAGGGCGGAAATAGGACCCAAAAGGGGCGTGGCCAAGGATCGGGACGCACTTAACATGAACGTGCATCTGAAGGACAGGAAGGAGGACGGATTGGGACGGGCTGTCACCCAGGTGACCTCTGATAGCCAATAAAAACCCAGAAATAAACTGGGGGTGCTGTGGGTAAAGCACGGCCTTAGACTTCGACACAGATGTCACAGGGTCGAGTCCCGGCCTGATGACCTTTCTCACATGTCTTTCCCCTCTTTCATACTCAAATAAAGGCCACTACAGCTAATAAAACCTTTAAAAATAAATAAACTGAAGGCTGCCCTCCCCCACTTGTTGGTCAGGCTCAGCCTTTCTCAATCTCATCTACTTCTGACTTTCTGCGATTTGCAGATTTCTTTTACCAATCCTTGATGCTTCAGCGCTGACTCCAGATCTGCCACTCTGCTCTGATATCGACTGATTTCATTTAGCAGTTGTTCTCTGGTCTGAAAGACATGGGACAGAACATCATTCTTAGCATCAGCGAGAATTCACCTCTCTGCGTGTAAGAGCCAAAAATGTCAGTTTGAACATTGTTTATTATTGTGTATGCCTTTTGCATATTTAGATATTTTCTTTACAATCAGGTTTTATTTTAGTATGTGTTTTGTAGAAAAACGCCACCTAATGGACATAATTGAAAATTTATGCAAAGTGCTGTCACTTACTTTAGAAAGAAAGCCAGGATGTGGTGTGGTCAAGTAAGCTCTACACAGTTTTTGACCGTTAAAATGTGGAATGCTGTGCAAGATTGCAGAATTCTTATGTAATATCTGCTCGAAGAAAAGTAAAGTCTGTCGTTCAACAGACTGTATGTGGACTAGTAAGTACTTTTTTAATGCACAAGAGCATATCATCGGACAGAAACGCGTACAAACATCAACAAAGAAAGAAAACTGAAGCTAAATGAACAATATAGTGGCTTTCCACCAGAACGAACAAGCAGCCACTACACTACTGCTGTCTTGCTCAGAGGCCATCTACCTTGATCTCCTTCTCAGCATCGTAGTTTCCTCCGCATGTCTCGGCCAGAAGCGCGTACGCCCGCTGCAGCGCCTGGTACTCCTGGGTAAGCTGGCGGTAGCGAAGCTCTGCCTCCTCACGAACACAAGTCTGAAACCAGCAGTCAGACAGAAAAACCAGTCAGACATTTAAATCTGCTTCTTGTTCTTGCTCTCGGGACCTGAAGCTGCTGAGCCCGAGATTGTTAAGATGGGCCTGGTTTAAGTTCTGAACTTTTACCTCGTCAGGTTCCGTATCTGGAGTTCTGTCAGTGTGGAAGGACAAAGATGATCCGTCAGAATCCATCGATGCCTCTTCATCATAACCATAAAATGTCTCTATGACCTGCAGACAAACACATGATGCATGTCATCATGAGGTCAACAAGTCCTCAGAAACAGCAGAGGAGTTGTTGGTGTCTTGATCTGGGAGTTCTGGGTACTAACTACTTACATTTTTATTTTAGTCTTTAAAATATTTGAATTTGCAGATAACTGTATATTTTTGACTAATTCCATAATTTTAAAATATTAGATATTCCAGCCAGTTCCTCAGTACTTTAGTATTTTAACAAATACTTTTTCAGTCTTGATCTAGTTTAAGAAGACTACTTTTTACTCCTGTTTAAGTATAAATATAATGTAGTACTACTACTTTTACTTGAGGACGGTTTGTCGCTCCTTTGGACATCGGCCTGAAGCGAAGACCAGAACCAGAATGTCATTCAGAACCAACAACCTGAAGGCTTTGAAACCGGATCTCTGAACTATTCAGAGTTCTTCTACTGAACTATTTGAAGTAGTTCTATCAGATAAACGACTGGTTCAGTCGGCGTACACATGGTAGGAGCACAGCTATCTGCGGCACAAGTACAAATATTAATAATATGTGGTTTTGTGGTTCTGCTACTCAAGTTGGCACACTGACGACGGCTCGGCTGCTGGGTGGTTCTGGTGGTACCAGAAGTTTCTCACCCTGCAGGCTCTAAAGGTTCTCCTCCTCCTCACCGGTTCCTGACGTCGGTACCTCAGTAACAAGTCTCGCTCCTAGAACAAACCAAACGTCTTTATTCGTCCTCGCTGACCTGAAGCTCATCAGCTGACTGAACATCACAGACAAGTACGCATCGTCATCTCCTGATGTTACATGGATTACACAGGAAGTACCTCACAAGTTACTGACAGCGGCTGCTCAATACTTACAATAACATTCTTTACATAACCTGCCGTCTCCAGAGCCTGAAATCACAGAAAGGAGATTAAAAATGGCTGTCAAAGTTGTAGTACTGCTATAGTACTACTGTAGTACTGCTATACTGTAGTACTGCTGTAGTACTGCTATAGTACTGCTGTAGTACTGCTATAGTACTGCTGTAGTACTGCTATAGTACTGCTATAGTACTGCTGTAGTACTGCTGTAGTACTGCTATAGTACTGCTGTAGTACTGCTATAGTACTGCTGTAGTACTGCTGTAGTACTGCTATAGTACTGCTGTAGTACTGCTATAGTACTGCTATAGTTTATGTCGAACCTTAGAAAGGTCATCGATGACGTGTTGCTGCTCCACCACTTGTAACCGTAAAAACTCCATCTCGCGCTCATCCTGGTGGTAGCCATGGTAACTTGAGGAGTGACTCCGGTCCAGATCGTTGAGAGAACTGGGTCTCCTCTGTAGACAAACAAAAAGATCAGGCTGGTACCGACGGTTCTGCTCGCTGTTCAGAACCAACAGAACCGGATCACGGCTCAGTTATCCGGCCTGTTTGGGTTTACTGGGTTCTATGTGAACACTGACACCTGCTGGTGAGATGCAACAACTGAACTTGGTTGTTTTTCTATGCCACCTGATCTCTGGAAACATTTTTATGCTTTTATTGCTTAATTAGTTCAAATGGAAAAATGAGTGTTGTGAGTGGTCACCATAGTTACCATAGTTGCCATCTCCAGGTTCTCTTGGGTCACAAAGCGAAGTTTGTTATCAAGGCGACGTAGAGCGAGAGCCAGCTCTTCGTTTTTCCTGCTCAGACGTTTGTTTTTATCCAGAAGGGGAAGAAACTGACTCTCTGTTTCTCTCAGACGCTTCAGCTGAGCAGGACAAAAATATTTTAAAATAAACTCAAAGATTAAAAAGACATTTTAACTTTACAGAGCCTGAATTCAGCTGGGTTCTGGAGGGCATCACATCTTTACCAGTTCATTTCGCTCTTCAGACAGCAGAGAGTTTCGATCTTCCAGTTTCCTGACGACTGCGCTGAGCTCAGCAATCTTCAGCTGAAACCTGCGAGTGTCTCGATCATCTGTCTGTTCAGGAGAACAAACACAGTAAACAGAGCTGTTCAGACCATTAATATTTAGTTTTCATAATTTAAAGAAAGATTATTGATCAGGGTGGCTTTCAGTGGCCGATCAGCTGATCACACAATCTTTAACTTTACAGATGAGGATAAGAGCAAACAGTTAGTAGATGGAAAGCTAACAGGTCAGAAGACCAGAGTGTTTGGATAGTTCGGCCCATAGCAGCCACCTGATCTTTAACAGTATGTTGGCAGGGCATCTTGTCTCCGGAAGAATGCCCATATATGGAAGACGCCGTGACAGCTTGCAGGTAAATCAGCACTTAGATTTATTTTGCTGAGCAGAGCAGACCCCCTGCTGATGACTCTGGCAGAGGTATGTCCCTTAACACTGGTCTTAGAAGGTTGGTTTTGTTTCTAATTCCTCCATTTGTGTAAGGATTTGGTTTTTCTGTGTGTTTATTTAAGTTTCTGTGTTCTGTGGAGTCTCTGTGTTTTCCTGTTTACCCCTTGATTAGTTTCACCTGGTCCTTGTTTCCCCTGATGACACCCAGTGTATTTAAACCCACCTGTGTTCCTTGTTCTTTGTTGGGTCCTTGTCTAGTGGTCTATGCTACCGTCTTGTCTTCTGTCAAGTCTGTCATCAGTTTGTTTGAACCAGGTGTGAGCCATTAGCCTTCCGCTCATTTGTGCTGCCTGAACTTTGGTATTGCTTCCTTACTTATATAAATACCATCATTTTCTTGACTTCAACCTGGGTCCTCTGCGTCTGCGTCACCACAAATCATGATGCCTTGATTTTTGGAGGTGAGATTCTTTTAGAGGGAGTAACACACAAAGAGCGCAGTTGACCGATTTCAGTTATGAAGAGGTGAAGCTTTTTATTATTATTGCTTTGTTAGTGCTAGTTAGACTAGCACTAACTCTATCTGGTCTAATGGAGTTAGGGTTAGTCTAACTCCATTAGACCAGAAGCCTAATAAAATAAGGTGCACAACTTTAAATGGTGTGTTTTTGTGTGTGTTTGTTGACCTGCACACCAATTATTTTATCCTCTGTCTTTGATAAGAGCTAGCACCAAAATGTTCTTCATGCAGATGGACAATAACCATCACTGATGAGAATAGACACAATTAAGATGAACATGTTACCTGAACAGGTTATCAGCTGGTTTCTGACCTGCAAGCAGATTTCAGACACTCCAACTAACTTAACAATCAAAGCTGCACCTGGTGAACTGGTGCAACCTGTACTAGGAAAAACCCAGAACGCAGTCAACCTGATAAGCCTCCTCAAAGGACACTTGAAGACAGGAAGCTGCAAGGATCTGCTGATAAAGTAAATAATTGGGTTCCAGTTGCACTCAGCAAGAGAAATGTGAGAATATTATCATCCATAGATTCAAACACTGGATACACAGCTATGGCTGTTTACTGCATACTAACCTCTCAACATGAATTACCTCAAAGATTATTATAATTTGGACAAACAAGACTTCTTCAACTTGGGCATTATTAAGACAAAGCCAGTAGACTTTTGGAAATTTAAGGAAGCCATTTATAAGGAGATTCTATGGCAGCATTGGAAATAATTCAATCTCTTTAACTTTATTTTTCACTGCAACCAGAGAGATTTCTTAAAATGATCAAGCCAAATGGAGGAAAAGAAGCCAAGATGAGACTGGCTCAATATATTATGGATGGAAGAACAGCAGACCACTGTCCTGGAGTCAGTTAGTGAAGATAAAACTGAATATTTAATTCTGGGAAAATTATGTGAGACGTCTGCCATTATAACTAAAACAGACTGTATCTGCCACAGGCTTCATTGGCAGAAAGTGAAATTAAAATGGTTGAAAAAGGAACCTGGCTGGAAATTTCCAGGAATTAATTTGAATGAAGTGGATTGAGACATTCTTCCTGCAAATGGGAATAATGTTGCAAAGGCCCTTAATGATTTTGGTTCTCACAATGCTGGTTTAATCTAAAAAATAACTCTCAGCCCTTTCATAAATATATGACAGGGACCAGCAGGAGCTGAAAATGTCTCTGTTTCCACCAGGGGGCAGCAAAGATAAAATCCCAGACTTTTTTTAATGCATTTTCAAATAAGCAGGAAGAGGCGGGGCTTACAAAGAAAGGAGCATTGTTAGGGGTGGAGTTAGCAGGATGGTTTAGCCCCGCCCTCTGTGCGTCTCTCAGAGCAGCGATTTGTTGTTCAGCAGCCTGAGTCTGTAACTGGAGGCGGTGGGCGTGGCCAGCCTGCAGCCCCAGAGCTTTATCCAAAACACTGACTGCTCTGTCCTTCAGCTTTATCTCATCCATCTGCACACGGTGGGAGACAGACAGGGAGACAGGCGGAGGGTTAGTCAGGCATCATCACACAGGTAGAAGAGAGGAACATCAGGGCAGACAGACAGGTGATGGGCGGGGTCATGACTCTGCTGCTTTGGAAGAAAAATTGCAGCTGGCAGTTATGAGTGCATGCTGGGCTGAAATGAGACAGAACTGGAGTTCAGCTGGTTTCCAGTTAGGTGAACCGGGTCCAGCTGGAAAACAGGTTTTTGTTTCGACCTCTCGCCTCTTTTACACCCACAGAAGCAAAAAAGAAGCAAATTCTTGACTTCTTTTGGATAAATATTCCAAAACTTTGCCCTCTACTCCAGACAGGTAGCGGGCTGGACCAGAACCTGGGGACTAACTGAACATGATTCAGTTGTTTCACCTCCACTTAATGACAACTATCTTCTCTCCTAGATGAAATTGGCAGAGGTCAGAGGTCACATGCTGATCAGCAGCTAAAGTGATGCTGGTGGAGCAGGACAGCTGCTCAGTACCAGTCAGTGACAGAGTGAAACATGGCTGAATCACCCCACTCTTTTCTGAGTGTTTCCTCCATCTCTGGACTCTAAACTGTGTTCTGCTAATCAGGATTCAGTGGATCAGAAAATGGATCAATGTTGTCATTTCAGTGAAAGTTGTACAAACTATCAGCTGTTGGATGATTTGGATTTCTTCATGTGTTTGGAAACCTGGAGAAACCTCAGCAGATAAATGAAGTAACAGGAGTTACCAGTTTGTCCTGGTAACTCAGCTGTCAGTAACAGTGCAAACTGTGTTTGTGCCACAGCGCCCCCTACCAGTCGTCGGATCTCCCTCTCACAGTCTCTCTTGGTTCTGTGAAGCTCCTCCTGGTGCTGGTGATGTGCCGATCGGAGCTCGGCTGCTCTGGCCTGGCAGGCCTGCTGAGCCAGTGCCACGGTCTCCTCTGCATGTTTTTTTGCTCCCCGCAGTTCCTGCACCTCCTGCTGGAGGCGACAGCGCTCCGTCTCCCAGCTCCTCCTCGCCTCCTCCATCTCACCCATCAAGGCGCTTCTCACCTGCACAGAGGGTCGGGGTTAGGACAGGAGCGCCTTCTGAGGCAAAACCATTTGGAAAATCCACATTTAGTCACAATGTGAGAGACAGAAAAGAGACCTCAGTTGGATTCTTTCCAGTCCAGTTCAAACTTGAAGTCAACTTGGTTTCAAAGCAGCCAAATGTAAAATCTGTATTTTATTTTAAAAGTAACCAGTGGAGGCAGTCTGGTAAAAACATCAAACCAGTTCTGACCCTGAAGCAGATAGAGAAGGTGACCTTTCACCCTGACCTTTAAAGCTAAGCAGTTCAGAACTTGGTCAAAAGCGCTGTTTGGACCAGAACCAGTCATGTGAGCTGTTAGACAGCAGGAGACATAGAGACCAGGACAATGACCACAGGAGAAATGGGTTAGTGATCTCACTGAACATCTGATGCTCTGATTCCTGGCATCTGATTGGCTCCTGAATTAAAGGAAAATCTATGATTAATTAGAGCAAGAAGTCTGGACCAGGAAGGATGGACAGAAAATGCAGAAAGTTTTGGATCCAATTCAGGATCCTAGGGAGGGATGGATGATGGATGGATGGATGATGGATGGATGATGGATGGATGGATGGATGATTGATGGATGGATGATGGATGATTGATTGATGGATTGATGGATGGATGATGGATGGATGGATGGATGATGGATGGATGGATGATGGATGATGGATGATGGATGGATGGATGATGGATGGATGGATGGATGGATGGATGATGGATGGATGGATGGATGGATGATGGATGATGGATGATGGATGATGGATGGATGGATGATGGATGGATGGATGGATGGATGATGGATGGATGGATGATGGATGATGGATGCTGGATCATCCATCATACATGGATTGATGGATGATGGATGGATGATGGATGGATGGATGCATGGATGGATGATGGATGGATGGATGGATGATGGATGGATGGATGGATGGATGGATGATGGATGCTGGATGGATGGATGGATGGATGATGGATGGATGGATGATGGATTGATGGATGGATGGATGGATGGATGGATGGATGATGGATGGATGGATGATGGATGGATGATGGATGGATAGATGGATGGATGGATGGATGGATGATGGATGGATGGATGGATGATGGATTGATGGATGGATGGATGGATGATGGATGGATGGATGGATGGATGATGGATGGATGGATGATGGATGGATGGATGGATGGATGGATGGATGGATGGATGATGGATGGATGATGGATGGATGGATGATGGATGCATGGATGGATGATGGATGCATGGATGGATGGATGGATGATGGATGGATGGATGATGGATGGATGATGGATGGATGGATGATGGATGGATAGATGGATGGATGGATGGATGGATGATGGATGGATGATGGATGGATGGATGGATGGATGATGGATGGATGGATGGATGATGGATGGATGGATGGATGGATGCACGATGGATGCATGGATGGATGCATGGATGGGTGATGTAAAATATTGACCATCAGTTGTTGATCACCTTGTCCGTTGATCCGTCTCGCAGGTTTTGGACGAGTCCATTCAGACGTTGGATTTCTCCATCTTTAATCTTAATGACCCTCATTAGCTCCATCTCATGTTGCCGTAGCAACGTCTCCCTGGTGACCGCTAACTCCTTCTGCTTCTCTTCATGGAGTTTGGTCTTCAGCTCCGTTAGGGTCACCGTTGTACGGTTATGCTCAGCCTTCAACTCCTGACTCTTCTCTCTCTCCAGGCGGCTCACCTGGTGGAGTCAGAAACTACGTTACTCCACACAGACATAGTACTACTGATAGTACCGCAGTACATTAAGTACTACTACTGGAGGTACCACAGAAACTGTACTAGTCCCAAAAAAGTCACAAATACAACTACGGTGTTATTACAGAAAGTATTTTAGGGACCATAGAAGCTTTTCTAGCACAACTAGAATGAATACCACTCAACTTACTACAGTAACTGAAATTAGCAAAGTAAAAGCGTTGGGTTGCAGAATGTACTATAGCAGAGGCTGCTATAGTTTCTGCAGTAGTGCCTCTGACAGTAGCACAATAACTGTAGTAGTTCTGGTTTGACAATACATCTAGTTCTCCTACTAAAAAACTACGGCAGTCACAGTAGGACATTTGGATCTCCAGTCCTTACCTTATTTTTCTCCTGTTGGAGTTCAATCTGAATCTCCGTCAATTTGGCTCTCAGTTCCTCATTGGCCGCTTGAAGGGTTGCCATGGCGTCCGGTCGCTCTCCCTTTCCTCGCCCTGCTACTCCTCGTTTTGACATAACCAACAGCTGCTGGCTCCTCGCCCTCCTCCAGCTAAATGTCAGCCTGATCCTTCCTACATCTGCACCTGTGGACACAGGAAGTTGTCACTGTAGCTCTGAAGCGTGTGAAGGATTTGTGTTGTAGCTCAACAGGTTTTGCAGATGATTTCTGTAATATTTTTGAAAGAAATTAAGTTCTTTATGTTCAACATATTTCAAGAGAGAAAGTTACCATGACCTTCACAACAACTCGCCTTGCTTTTTTAAAACCTTTTATTATTTGACAGCAACCGCCTGTGAGTCTCAGGTATTATATTCCTTATAGGGCCTTATACGTTTGTTAGACAAATGTGACGAAATCTCCCTGTTGCATTTGAACCTCTGAACCACTGAGACATTTCAATCTGAGCAGCATCACATGGAAGGAGTTTGTCAATGATCTGAAGAGCTGAAATCACTGGTCCAGGCACAGACTGGCTGAAATTTGCTATAAACACCTGGAGACAGGATGAGGTCAGCTGAGCTGAGGAGCAACAAGTTGGGTTGCCAGGTATGGAGGTAGAGAAGTACTGAATGAAGCAAAGGACACCATCTCTGCTGTCAAACATGAACATAGAAACATTATGAGCCGTTTCTCTGGTAACAGTTCAGGAAGACTTATAATGGAAGAAAGGAGAAGTTAACCTTAAGGTGAAAGAAATCTAGAGAGAAAAGTTGCCAACAACTTAAAAACCTTCAGGATTTTGGAGCTTTTCTGTAAAGAGAAACAAAACAAAATCCATCTGGAAATGTTCACAGACCTGGTGACCAACTTCCATAAAGATCTGTGCTGCTGCAAGAGTCCAGATTCAACTGTTGAGACCCATTTTGCGCCAGCGTCTGCAGGAAACTTGAATAAATTAATTTATAACCTGTATTTCATGTTTTTGTTGATTTTCTTTCAACAGACCTTCCATAAAATTACAGGGTGTTAATTTTTTTGTGAGGACATGAAATTGGCTGGGGATTGCATAATTATTCTCCATAAAGTGTTTTTATGTTTAGTTTTAGTGGAGCGACTCCATCTGAGATGTTTGTCGTATCTCTGCAGTATTTATTTCTGAAGTCCCAGCTGGATCAGTGTGCTGTCACTGTAGTACTCACTGTAATATTGTGTAGTTTGGATAAATGTCAGTAATATTTCAGGAGTCACATCCATCTGTAGTGTTTGTGCAGCAGCTGCATCCTGCTAGTTTCTGCTAGCTCAGCTGCATCCCTGTAGTTTCTGTTCTGAACTGGCAAGTATTTTATTCGTACTCTGCAGAGACTTCCTGATCCTTCTTTGTGATGAAGGGCAGTGAAAGGTTGATTGTTTCCATGGGAACAGGATCAGCTGTCAGCATCAGCAGCAGAAAGATGCAGAACTTACCATGCAGCAGGATGCTTTGGACTCCTCATCGTTGTTTGTGCTGATCAGCCTCCTGTGCAGCATGCTATCAGGCTATGAGAAGCTAGCTCCACTGCAGTTTACAGTGTGTGTGTATCGGGGTGAGTGTGTGTCTGGGGGTGTGTGATGCTGCCTCTCTGCCAGCCTGTAGATGCTGGTGGGCTCCGTCACTTTGGGTTCCACTGTCACTCGGCTGCTAGCATCTCTGCAGCTTCTGCTTACATCATCGCCTCCTCTTCCTCTTCTTTCTCTTCCTCTCCTCCCAGCATCCCTTGGTGTGATTCAGCTCAGCTTGCTGATTTGTCTCCCCCTGCAGGACAAAGCCTGTCATCACAACTGACTGGAGGTTTAACATCTCTTAGCAGTGGGACATTCAGGTATCTGAGTGTTGATACTATGAAGATGGTTTCTATGACAACAGAAACCTTAGCTGACATAAGGTTGATGTTTAATGTGTAGTTAATGTTGGATGGACCAGGAGTCCAGTGACGATCAGAACCTTCCTGCTGCAGATGGAGATGAATCTGTTGTCCTAAAGCTCTTGGTTCCACCGACAGTCACTCCCTGAGTTTGATTCCCATCAGAGGGAAAACAGCAGCTAATGGTGAGAAATGTTCAGTAATGAATGTAACTCAGCAGACCGGCTTATAATAGAGCCATCAGAGGCCCTTTGTGCCCAACAACACCTCCTCTATCCTAACATTCAGGTATCTGAACCAATAAGCTAATCAATATCCAAAACTAATCATCAGCAGCTGTTTAACGTTGATCCACCACTGCCACATATGTTGCTCAAAACTTAAATAATAAAGGCTTGCCAGAAATTTTTTATTGAACTGAGTTGTAAACCGGACTAAGTTACCATGGCGATGGTTTGATGGTTTGACCCTGCAAACCTTCTGCCTGGGCTGATTTTTAAAATCCAGGTTGTGTTTCTCATCTGTTTCATTTTCATTCTTTCAGGTGGTCGTTTGCTCTTGAGGAGGAAAGCTCCCGTTTATTCAAGCTTAGATTAAATGTGGTGGCATTACTGCAGTCAAGCTGAGCAGTTTTTGAACCTGATCCAATTCCTGAGTCATCAGTTCGGTTCCTGTCAGAAAGCAATGAGATGCATCCCAGAGTTTCCACAGCTGAGCCGCTGCTGGGTGTGAGGAACAGAAGACAAACATGTCAGGAAAGAAACAAGGAGAGGAAAAGCAGCATAATGGTATTTCAGGAAACACTTTAACCAATCAGCTGGAGGGAACGATGCTGACTGCAGCAGCTTTCATCATCTCAACACGACAGGCAGAGACTCAGAGACGACATGGCTCCCATCCTTTTGCTGTCTATTATTTCTCTCGCTTTAGATGAAATCATCTCAATTTTACCTTTCACTAACTGTGTGTGTGTGTTTCTGTGTGTGTGTGTGTCAGGGGGCGGGGGGTTAGACCAGCAGCCATAAAACATCAATCTAACACAGAGAGCAGAAATTCTATTAGAAAAGAAAGATTCAAGTTTTCTTACTGTGGGTTTCTGGTGAAACTTTTATCCACATGCTAGGCGCTGATATAAAAAGTTTTTTTCATGTAACCTGTAGATCCTCAAACTCTAAAAGATTAAAAGATTTGCTCCTACTCAATCAGATGTAAACTTGCTCTACAACAGGATAGTTAAGAAAATGGGAACAGCAAATGTAGCCATCTGTCTTTATTCTGGATATTTGGGTTTACTTGTGCGTTCTGTTACTGCTGTTCATCTTATTTATTAGTTATGTTTTAGCTCACTTTTTGTTTTACTCTTGATTATTTGTTGTTGCTCATTTTTGTTAGATCATTCATGATCTTTATTTCAGCCCCCTTGTGGTGCTCTCTAGTTCTTATTTTGTTGACTCTTTATTCTTCTATGGAGGATGTGCAAATATAATGACTTATTACTTGAAATGATATTTATTAAACCTGAATCAGATTGTGGATCTACGTTTTTCTCTATATTTAAAAGGTTTGAAAAGCAAACTGGTAATAAAAATGGCTGCCAGCTGGAAGTAAAAATATGAGGACACAAGTCAAAATAATTGGAACATTTAAAAACACCACGAAGGTAGATAAAAATAGCAACAATTCCCCCCAGTTAAAATATCACTATGATCTGACATAATTATATCAGGACTGATTAAGCAGAAAATCTTCCACCACATCTGAGTCTTCTAAAGGTTTAGTGCTTATTTCTAAATTTCCACCAGAGGGCGCCATGGGACCGCTGTCACCTGCAGACCAGGTGCTCTCAGCTTCTGGTCCTGTGTCTCTAAATGTTTCAAGTTGGTTTATCTGGATCTGCATCTTATCGTCCATCTGAGGCTTTTTTCTCTCATTTCTCTTCTTCATTAGTTGTGGCTGAAATCAAGCCTGCAAAAGAAGAAAACCTCACATCTGAAAATACTTTGACATGACTGCTCACAATAAAGTTCTTAAAAAAGCCCTCAACATACCCACCCTCTTCAAATTCCATAGAAAATTTCATAACTTTTTTTTATTGGTGAGCAAAGATGTATTAACCTCAGGCAGCAGAGACTGAGAGCCGATTCTTTTCCTAATGTAACATTTGTAACTGTGTCTTTTTAAGATGGCTAATTAAAAATGATCACAGCTAGAAGTCCAGTTTTCATCAAGTCTCTACCAGAACAGTCTCTGTTCTGCCAAGACACTAAAACACCAAATATATTTTTCAATCTGACTGTGAAAATAAAGAAAGCACAATATCTTACAAGCAACAGCACGACTACTTTGGATTCAAAGCATGTTAAAAAATACAAAGAGACAACTTATTTAAATTAGGTTCAGTAGACCCAGCGATACTGGATTTGGATGTGACAAAAACTTTGAGACAATATTGGATACACTGATGGGTATGTTCCAATATTTTTTGAAGGATCATTTATTTGAGTGAGAAGGCTGCTGCTGTTTCAGTGCAACAGCAGATGTCACTAGTGAGCAATAAGTCAAGCATCAGATAACAAACCACTGGGCAACGAAAAGAGCTGGAAAACTTTTAGTCCTCTGGCTCATTTTAAAGGGACTTATGCTGTTTTATTTAGCTTGACTGTGAATTTGAACTATGTGACCATCCATCCAACCATCCATGTTCACCCTTCGTCCCTAATGGGGTCAGGAGGGTTGCTGGTTCCTCTCCACCTACGTTCCGGGCGAGAGGCAGGGTCACGGGGTCACCCTGTACAGGTCACCAGTCTGTCGCAGGGCAACACAGAGACACACAGGACACACAACCATTCACACACACACTCACACCGAGGGAGAATTTAGAGAGACCAATTAACCTGACAGTCATGTTTTTGGACTGTGGGAGGAAGCCGGAGAACCCGGAGAGAACCCACCATGCACAGGGAGAACATGCAAACTCCATGCAGAAAGACCCCGGGCCGGGAATCGAACCCAGGACCTTCTTGCTGCAAGGCAACAGCTCTACCCACTGCACTACTGTGCAACCCACTATGTGACCAAAAAGTTTCATTTTAAAACTTTTCAAGCTGAACAATGTTCAGGACTTTCCTGTTTTTATTAAAACATTTTATCAAACATTGCGCTGAAATTCCAGATTTATTCTTCTAATCCAATAATGAACATTCTAGATATTTTGTGGTTCCTTGTACTTGGTGATTACCAGTGGCTCTCTGAGTTTTTTCTCCTGTAGATCCTCAGGTTCAAACTCTAAAAGATTAAAAGATGCTCTTCATCCTCAGGCGGCCATGACACCTCGCTCCTGGTTACTCCATTAACTTGGGTTTAAGCTGAAACGTTTGCTGAAATAAATTTGATTCTTAAATAAATTTTTCATAAAACTCCCAGTTCTGCTCCACTTTGTGTTGGTCGGACTCAGGAAACAAACTTTAGCTTTTATGGTAAATAAATGTTCAGCAATTAGCCAGAGCCGAAAGGCAAAGAAACTGGTCTTATCCACCAAACCAATCATGTAGGGTAAAGGTTTTTGATAAATGACTAGTCAGTTAAATGACTAGTTTTATGATTGCCCAGTGAATCCACAACAGCTTTAAGCTAACAAGATGTTTTACATCCAATGCTTGTTAGCTAAGGCCAGAAATAAACCCAACACTCATCAGTTTCTGCCTGAAGTTGCTTTCTGCTTTCCACATATTTAAAATCAATCTGGTTTCACAGTAGATCTGAGTTGGGAGGCAGCAGCTGGATGGAGATCAAGGATTCATCAGGTGAGAATCAGATATTTGCTGTACGGAGAAAATGGCATCTATGTACTGGGATTGTACAGATATTTCAGAATTACTTTCATTCACTCACATTTTGAGAACCGAGGTCACTGATGATGATGGTGATGATCATGGTGAAGATGATGATGAAGATGATCATGGTGATGAAGATGATGATCATTGTGATGATGATGATGTACATGGTGATTTAATTGCAAGTTTATCTAAGTTGGCTTATGATCTTCTCCACAGAGATTCATCTTTGTTCCTGGATGGCGTTGTCATGGTGATGTTTCAATGGCATCGCTCTCTTTCACTTCATGTTCAGCTGCTGCAACAAGTTCTCATTGGATAAAAAATCGAAAGCATTTGTGTTGCTAATTTATTGTAGCTACATATACTGAACAATGAACATTCATGACAAACCTGAACTGGCAGCAGACGGTTGAGCTGAAGCTCCAGTTCAATCTCCTGCTTTCTGGAAGCACTGGGTTCATTCCTGAATGTTAACCATGTTTTATTTTGTTTATTTTTGTTCACGCTCTGTTTTGAAGACAAAAATTCCAGCTCAGCTTTAAAATCTCATGAGTTTCTGTTGGATGAAGAACAGAAACTTCTTCATCCAACAGAATCTCTGAAAATTTAATTTTAGTTGTGAAAGTCTGTTTTTTAATTTAATTTAATTTTTCTTCTAACTGTTTCAAAGTTTGAATTTCAAATCTCATCTCTCATCTTCTGCTAGGATTCGGATATATATGTTAAAGCCTTTCTGAACATCAGAAATGGACTTTAAAAATCACCATGAGCATTACCCAGAATGCATTGCACAGTGGGGCTTCAGATTTTAGCTTGTAGTTTGGTTGTTTTTGCTGCAAACTCTAACAAACCATAGATATTATATATTATTGTGATTAGCATGAGCTCTTCTGTAAGACTAGATGACTTAGAATGTATTTATTTGTACTGTAAACATGTAGAAAATCAGCACCATGATTCAGAATGAGGTGTCTTTTGTTGAACTGCTGCCTGCTAAGTTTGATCCAGTGGTGGCAGCTTTGGGTAAGTTTCCTCACTTTGAGGTGGTCATGAATCCTTCTTAGCCCACATATTCTGAGCATTCTAGAGGTCTTGCGGTGTATGATGGCACTAGAATGGCTCTTTGCTCTCATTTCAGGGGTTATGGTTTGAATTCCTTCAAGTATCTGGAGACATGGAAGGCAGCAGCTAGCTGTGGCTGGTCCAGGTTCTCCTTCCTTGGGAGGATGGCTGATTCTTCTTTTCCTTCTGGGGGACATTAGGGCATCGGGGCCTCCAACAACCTGGTGGAGATTACTGTTGTGCAGTTCATTCTGCCCAGGTTAGCTAAGGTGAGTGTATTTGCAGACTGCCAGCATTCAACACAGACCAGACCAGACCAGACCAGAGAATCAACGGAGAACTCTTCTGCTTCCTGGGCATGCTAGTTCCACCTTGCGGTGTTAACGGATAGCGTGTTTTTGAAACCAGGGGCCCGGTACGTATCAGCCTTCCCAGGTTCCGCCTATAGGAACAGCACGTGGGAAAGGTGACTCTGGGACTCGGGAGTCTTAAATGCAGTCCAGTCTTCTATGAGGAATAGCCTCTCTCTCACACACACACACACAGCAAAATACACACCATCTGGCATTCTGTCTTCAATTCTACAGCTCCTCCATTTCTAACTGCTAAAGGAATGAATGTTGTTTTCAGGAAATCTTCAGCTTAAAGGTCTGCTAAACAGCTTTAACCTCCTAAGACCTGCATGGCATGTATTCTTAAATCCTCTTTGATTTTTGCAATTATTAACTCCCAATCATCCCAAATATAATTTTTTTACATATTGTAGCTGCTGAGAAATTATTTCCACATATGAGGACATTTATTTTAAATGTAAAAAAAGACAACATAGTTGACCCTGTTGAGACAACACAATTAATCAATGAAATCCAAAACTTTGAGGGATTTTTCTTTATAAGAAAACTGCATCTTTCCATACCTATTAGCAGTATATTCAATGGGAAACAGTCTTAACTACTGTGTAGCATTCTGTCTTTAAACTCAGAAATAATGCTAATGTGAACAGAAACCAAAGTAAATCGCATTGTTGCTGTTCTAAACAGTTAATTTGAAACATTTAATTCAGAGACTAAATCTACTTCAACTTATTTTTCCCCTTATGGGATCATGCCTATACTTGCGTGTAAATGGCTTAGCAACAATTGCAACCTGCCTGTAAGCAGAGCACCTTGCAAATAAAACTGCACTGAAATTTTTTCTGATGTTCTTTCATTCTGCACCACACTGCATTCTTGAAGTTTACTGCCTTTTGCATATGGCATTAGCCCTTACATGTACTGAGACATGGAGCAATACCTTCACTGGGTGCTTTTTCCATTGGAGTAAAATCTCTGGTTCCCACTCTGAAAAGTCAGTTGCCATCAAGCTAAGCCAAGACAATTTTTGCTGCTTCCATGCAAAAAGGTGCATGATGCTGTTCTTGGTGCCACACAGAGGTCTTTGCAGTACAATAGCCAGCTATTGTTTAAAGTCAAATCTGTAATTGGTACCCTCAATTTACATTTTTGTGGTAGCGACTCATAAGGTCAATTACAACCATCTTGGAGTTTTAACCCCTACCCTAACAATACTGGGTTGTGAGATTCATATATTTAAGTTTCACATCTTTGTGAGGTCTCTTCTGCCTCTCTTGCAATAACAGTAGACATCAGGAGTAGCAAAAAATCATTTCACCTTGCAAATATTTCAACACTCACTGTAACTTGTTGATGCTTCCCCAACTATTTTCATTGATTTAGATGGTAGCTTCATCAAAAAATTACATAAATCCATTTTATTGAATTCCACAAATCCAGAAGATTTAAAGCTCCAATCTCAATAAACCTTTGCTGTAGAGTCTAAGAGAATTACCTGTTACGCAAACCTCTGCTAAATGTAATACTAAATGAGTGTAAACAATGTAAATAAAAAATTTAAGGAAGGGTACCACTGGGCAAAACCTAACATTTAGGGTTCTTAACATTTAGGGTTCTTAACATTTAGGGTTCTTAACATTTAGGGTTCTTAACATTTAGGGTTCTTAACGTTTAGGGTTCTTAACGTTTAGGGTTCTTAACGTTTAGGGTTCTTAACGTTTAGGTTTCTTAACGTATACGGTTCTTAACGTTTAGGGTTCTTAACGTTTAGGGTTCTTAACTGTTAGGGTTCTTAACGTTTAGGGTTCTTAACGTTTAGGGTTCTTAACGTTTAGGGTTCTTAACGTTTAGGGTTCTTAACGTTTAGGGTTCTTAACGTTTAGGGTTCTTAACGTTTAGGGTTCTTAACGTTTAGGGTTCTTAACGTTTAGGGTTCTTAACGTTTAGGGTTCTTAACGTTTAGGGTTCTTAACGTTTAGGGTTCTTAACGTTTAGGGTTCTTAACGTTTAGGGTTCTTAACGTTTAGGGTAAGGGTTAGGGTTAGGGCCTCGGTCGCCCCCCGCCGTGGGGTTCTAGTCTGGGCGGAAGAATGTTACGGACGGTTCCGGTCCGCCGCCGGACCGTTCGGGCGGAAAGGCGGGCATCGTGTCTTTGGTTCCGTGGGTGTCAGATGGATGGATGGATGCATGGATGCGTGGATGCATTTATGCAGGTGAGCGATTGAGTCTCTGGCTGGCTGGCTGGCTGGCTGGCTGGCTGGCTGGAGCTCCGGTTCGAGCAGGTGAGTGGATCCGTAGGTGAGTATCCGATTACGGTCAGCGCTTCCCCCCTGTGGGAGGGGGCGTGGATGGTCCGGTGACGGTCGTGGCCGGACCGGGGGTCTCTCCAGGGACCCCCGGTCCGGCTGCGCCTTCTGCCCACGCCCGCCTTCTGGATCGTGACCCTACCAGGGGCACGAAAAAAACACACTCAGAACCTCAACAGCAGCTCTGACACTTAGAGCAAGCAATATTAAGCTTTTTTTTTCCCCACCTCCCATTTTGCTCTACCAGGGCCACGAAAAAAAAACTTTAAAGATCCCAGGCACTTAGAGCAAAAGGGGAGGTGGGAAAAAAAAAAGCTTAATATTGCTTGCTCTACCAGGGCCACGAAAAAAAAACTTTAAAGATCCCAGGCACTTAGAGCAAAAGGGGAGGTGGGAAAAAAAAAAGCTTAATATTGCTTGCCCTCCCAGGGCCACGAAAAAAAAACTTTAAAGATTGCTTGCCCTACCAGGGGCACGAGCTTCCAGGGGGGGCGTATTGGTTGGTGTAGTCCGAGGGGGGGTGCTTAAGTGTGGGTACAAGGGACCGAGAGGTGCGTGTGGTTGTTTGTGGGTCTCCATGCGTTTGTGGGAGCTCGTTTGAAATGTGTGGCCGGGCAGCTTGGCTCTGTGTGGGCTTGAGATGTGAGTTTGTGCCCTGTGGGGCTCTGAAATTGCACAAAGACCCCTCCGGAGGTTTGCAGGGCACGTTTCCATGACTGTTTGCCGTTTTAAAGCTGCATTCCGGGCGTATTGGCTGGTGAGAGTGGCCCACGGAGGTTTCATCCGCTGTCCTTTGGCTCCATCTTGTGGGCGAAAAAAAGTACTGCGCCTTGCGGGTTTCAGTGCTTTGTTTTGGGCGTATTGGTGTAATTTTGTCCCCCCTGGAGCTCCGGGGCGGGATTTTTGACAGAATAAGGATTCCTGGAGGTGTGCAGGTGAGTGTTTGTGGCGAATGAGGCCTGCCTGTGGCTTCCTTGAGTGGGCATGCAATAAAGAAATCTCCCCCCAGCTGGTTGTCAGTGTGATTTTTGACAGAATAAGGATTCCTGGAGGTCTTCAGGGGTCAGGTTTGACTTTTGCAGCCTCTTTCCAGGCACTGTTTTGAGGGTATGTATTAATTGTGGTGGCCTCTGACCTCCAGGCCTGGTTGTCTGTGTGATTTTTGACAGAATAAGCATTCCTGGAGGTCTGCAGGGGTCAGGTTTGACTTTTGCAGCCTCTTTCCAGGCACTATTTTCAGGGTATTAATTAACTGGGTCTGCCTCTGACCTCCAGGCCTGGTTGTCTGGGTGATTTTTGACAGAATAAGGATTCCTGGAGGTCTGCAGGGGTCAGGTTTGACTTTTGCAGCCTCTTTCCAGGCACTATTTTCAGGGTATTAATTAACTGGGTCTGCCTCTGACCTCCAGGCCTGGTTGTCAGTGTGATTTTTGACAGAATAAGCATTCCTGGAGGTCTGCAGGGGTCAAATGGGACTCTCCAAGCCCCTTTGCATGCACTGTTTTCAGGGGTAAATTAATTGTGGTGGCCTCTGACCTCCAGGCCTGGTTGTCAGTGTGATTTTTGACAGAATAAGCATTCCTGGAGGTCTGCAGGGGTCAAGTGTGACTATACAAGCCACTTTCCAGGCACTGTTTTCAGGGTATTAATTAACTGGGTCTGCCTCTGACCTCCGGGCCTGGTTGTCAGTGTGATTTTTGACAGAATAAGCATTCCTGGAGGTCTGCAGGTGTCAAATGGGACTCTCCAAGCCCCTTTGCATGCACTGTTGTCAGGGTATTAATTAACTGGGTCTGCCTCTGACCTCCGGGCCTGGTTGTCAGTGTGATTTTTGACAGAATAAGCATTCCTGGAGGTCTGCAGGGGTCAAATGGGACTCTCCAAGCCCCTTTGCATGCACTGTTGTCAGGGTATTAATTAACTGGGTCTGCCTCTGACCTCCAGGCCTGGTTGTCAGTGTGATTTTTGACAGAATAAGCATTCCTGGAGGTCTGCAGGGGTCAAGTTTGAATCTTCCAGCCTCTTTCCAGGCACTATTTTCAGGGTAAATGTCAAGTGTGGTGGCCTCTGACCTCCAGGCCTGGTTGTCAGTGTGATTTTTGACAGAATAAGCATTCCTGGAGGTCTGCAGGGGTCAAGATGGGACTCTCAAGCCCCTTTGCATGCACTGTTGTCAGGGTATTAATTAACTGGGTCTGCCTCTGACCTCCAGGCCTGGTTGTCAGTGTGATTTTGACAGAATAAGCATTCCTGGAGGTCTGCAGGGGTCAAATGGGACTCTCCAAGCCCCTTTCCAGGCACTATTTTCAGGGTAAATGTCAAGTGTGGTGGCCTCTGACCTCCAGGCCTGGTTGTCAGTGTGATTTTTGACAGAATAAGCATTCCTGGAGGTCTGCAGGGGTCAAGTTTGAATCTTCCAGCCTCTTTCCAGGCACTATTTTCAGGGTAATTGTCAAGAAAGGCTGCCTCTGACCTCCAGGCCTGGTTGTCAGTGTGATTTTTAACAGAATAAGCATTCCTGGAGGTCTGCAGGGGTCAAGTTTGAATCTTCCAGCCTCTTTCCAGGCACTATTTTCAGGGTAAATGTCAAGTGTGGTGGCCTCTGACCTCCAGGCCTGGTTGTCAGTGTGATTTTTGACAGAATAAGCATTCCTGGAGGTCTGCAGGGGTCAAGTTTGAATCTTCCAGCCTCTTTCCAGGCACTATTTTCAGGGTATTTATTGATTTAAGCTCCCGGTCTGGCGGTCTGTGGCTCCATCTTGTGGGCGAAAAAAATTACTGCGCCTTGCGGGTTTCAGTGCTCTGTTTTGGGCGTATTAATTTAATTTTGTCCCCTTTGGAGCTCCGGGGCCGGATTTTTAACAGAATAAGAATTCCTGGATGTCTCCAGGGGTCAGGTTTGAGTTATCCAGCCCCTTTCCATGCCCTGTTTTCCGGGTATTAATTAATGAAAGCCCCCTTTGACCTCCAGGCCTGGTTGTACGGGTGATTTTTAACAGAATAAGGATTCCTGGATGTCTCCAGGGGTCGGGTTTGATTTATCCAGCCCCTTTCCATGCCCTGTTTTCCGGGTATTAATTAATGAAAGCCCCCTTTGACCTCCAGGCCTGGTTGTACGGGTGATTTTTAACAGAATAAGCATTCCTGGAGGTCTGCAGGGGTCAAATGGGACTCTCCAAGCCCCTTTGCATGCACTGTTGTCAGGGTATTAATTAACTGGGTCTGCCTCTGACCTCCGGGCCTGGTTGTCAGTGTGATTTTTGACAGAATAAGCATTCCTGGAGGTCTGCAGGGGTCAAATGGGACTCTCCAAGCCCCTTTGCATGCACTGTTGTCAGGGTATTAATTAACTGGGTCTGCCTCTGACCTCCGGGCCTGGTTGTCTGGGTGATTTTTGACAGAATAAGCATTCCTGGAGGTCTGCAGGGGTCAAATGGGACTCTCCAAGCCCCTTTGCATGCACTGTTTTCAGGGTAAATATTAATTGTGGTGGCCTCTGACCTCCGGGCCTGGTTCTACGGGTGATTTTTGACAGAATAAGCATTCCTGGAGGTCTGCAGGGGTCAAATGGGACTCTCCAAGCCCCTTTCCAGGCACTATTTTCAGGGTAATTGTCAAGAAAGGCTGCCTCTGACCTCCAGGCCTGGTTGTCTGGGTGATTTTTAACAGAATAAGGATTCCTGGAGGTCTGCAGGGGTCAAGTTTGAATCTTCCAGCCTCTTTCCAGGCACTATTTTCAGGGTAAATATTAATTGTGGTGGCCTCTGACCTCCAGGCCTGGTTGTCTGTGTGATTTTTGACAGAATAAGGATTCCTGGAGGTCTGCAGGGGTCAAGTTTGAATCTTCCAGCCTCTTTCCAGGCACTATTTTCAGGGTATTTATTGATTTAAGCTCCCGGTCTGGCGGTCTGTGGCTCCATCTTGTGGGCGAAAAAAATTACTGCGCCTTGCGGGTTTCAGTGCTCTGTTTTGGGCGTATTAATTTAATTTTGTCCCCTTTGGAGCTCCGGGGCCGGATTTTTAACAGAATAAGGATTCCTGGATGTCTCCAGGGGTCGGGTTTGAGTTATCCAGCCCCTTTCCATGCCCTGTTTTCCGGGTATTAATTAATGAAAGCCCCCTATGACCTCCAGGCCTGGTTGTTCGGGTGATTTTTAACAGAATAAGGATTCCTGGATGTCTCCAGGGGTCGGGTTTGATTTATCCAGCCCCTTTCCATGCCCTGTTTTCCGGGTATTAATTAATGAAAGCCCCCTTTGACCTCCAGGCCTGGTTGTACGGGTGATTTTTAACAGAATAAGGATTCCTGGATGTCTCCAGGGGTCAGGTTTGAGTTATCCAGCCCCTTTCCATGCCCTGTTTTCCGGGTATTAATTAATGAAAGCCCCCTCCAGGCCTGGTTGTAGGGTGATTTTTAACAGAATAAGGATTCCTGGATGTCTCCAGGGGTCGGGTTTGATTTATCCAGCCCCTTTCCATGCCCTGTTTTCCGGGTATTAATTAATGAAAGCCCCCTTTGACCTCCAGGCCTGGTTGTACGGGTGATTTTTAACAGAATAAGGATTCCTGGATGTCTCCAGGGGTCGGGTTTGATTTATCCAGCCCCTTTCCATGCCCTGTTTTCCGGGTATTAATTAATGAAAGCACCCTTTGACCTCCTGGCGTGGTTTGTCGGGTGATTTTTAACAGAATAAGGATTCCTGGATGTCTCCAGGGGTCGGGTTTGATTTATCCAGCCCCTTTCCATGCCCTGTTTTCCGGGTATTAATTAATGAAAGCCCCCTTTGACCTCCAGGCCTGGTTCCGGGTGATTTTTAACAGAATAAGGATTCCTGGATGTCTCCAGGGGTCGGGTTTGATTTATCCAGCCCCTTTCCATGCCCTGTTTTCCGGGTATTAATTAATGAAAGCCCTCTTTGACCTCCAGGCCTGGTTCCAAGTGTGATTTTTAACAGAATAAGGATTCCTGGATGTCTCCAGGGGTCGGGTTTGATTTATCCAGCCCCTTTCCATGCCCTGTTTTCCGGGTATTAATTAATGAAAGCCCCCTTTGACCTCCAGGCCTGGTTGTACGGGTGATTTTTAACAGAATAAGGATTCCTGGATGTCTCCAGTGGTCGGGTTTGATTTATCCAGCCCCTTTCCATGCCCTGTTTTCCGGGTATTAATTAATGAATGCCCCCTTTGTCCTCGAGTGTTTGTTGTTTTGGTGATTTTTAACAGAATAAGGATTCCTGGATGTCTCCAGGGGTCGGGTTTGATTTATCCAGCCCCTTTCCATGCCCTGTTTTCCGGGTATTAATTAATGAAAGCCCCCTTTGACCTCCAGGCCTGGTTATGCGGGTGATTTTAACAGAATAAGGATTCCTGGATGTCTCCAGGGTCGGGTTTGATTTATCCAGCCCCTTTCCATGCCCTGTTTTCCGGGTATTAATTAATGAAAGCCCCTTTGACCTCCAGGCCTGGTTATGCTGATTTTTAACAGAATAAGGATTCCTGGACGTCTCCAGGGGTCGGGTTTGATTTATCCAGCCCCTTTCCATGCCCTGTTTTCCGGGTATTAATTAATGAAAGCCCCCTTTGACCTCCAGGCCTGGTTGTACGGGTGATTTTTAACAGAATAAGGATTCCTGGATGTCTCCAGGGGTCGGGTTTGATTTATCCAGCCCCTTTCCATGCCCTGTTTTCCGGGTATTAATTAATGAAAGCCCCCTTTGACCTCCAGGCCTGGTTGTACGGGTGATTTTTAACAGAATAAGGATTCCTGGATGTCTCCAGGGGTCGGGTTAGATTTATCAAGCCACTTTCCATGCCCTGTTTTCCGGGTATTAATTAATGAAAGCACCCTTTGACCTCCAGGCCTGGTTGTACGGGTGATTTTTAACAGAATAAGGATTCCTGGATGTGTCAAGGGGTCATATTAGATTTTTCTAGCCTCATTCCAGGCACTATTTTCCGGGTATTTATTAATTTTTTCTGAATTTAAGCTCCCGGTCTGGTTATCTGTGGCTCCATCTTGTGGACGGAGAAAAGCACTGCTCCCAGCCGCCGTGACAGCGCTTTATTTCGGGCTTGCTTAATTAATTGCGGGTCTCTGTGTGTGATTTTTAACAGAATAATGATTCCTGGAAGTCTTTAGGGGTCAGGTTTGATTTTTCCAGCCCCTTTCCATGCGCTGTTTTCAGGGTATTAATTAATTGCTGCAGCCCTTCACTTGCAGGCCTGGTTCTATGGTTGAATTTCTACAGAATAGCAAAGTGTGGAGGCCTCCAGGGGTCGAATTTGATTCAAAAATGCATTTCCCCCGGGAAACCTATATATTGCCGGAAAGCTTAGACCGTGAGCAGTGTGCCGGTGCCGTTCGTTGCGCTGTGCGGTGTTCACGGGACGCGGGAGTAGCGGATACGGGATTACCGGTGTTTCCGGACATTTTCGATCTCCATAAAAGTGTTTAAAAATGCATTCCCCCCGGGAAACCTATATATCCCCGGAAAGCTCAGACTCCGAGGAGTAGCCCGGTGCCGTTGTTTCCGCTCGGGGACGCTCGCAGGCCGAATTAAAAATCGAAAACCGAATTTCGCAAAAACGGTCAAAAGTCCGCTTTCCCGGCGGCCGAATTCTCTGAAACCGGGATCAATGAAGCCAGGGGAATGCGCTGATCACGGCAAAATTATCCCCCGGAGACGCCGATTTTCGGACCTCCGCGGTACCCTCTTGCAGCTGACGCTGAATCTGCAGCACCTCTCTGTCGTCGGATACGAGCTTCGGCACGCACCGGTAGTCTTTTGACCTCCGTAAAAATCTTTAAAAATGCATTTTCCCCGGGAAACCTATATATTGCCGGAGAGCTTAGGCTCTGAGGAGTAATTCGGCGTGGTCCTTTCCGCTCGGGGACGCTCACAGGGGGCAGGAAAAATCCCGGAAGTCCCGCCCCGGACCGCGCGTCCGAAAACGGTCGAAAATGCAGGTTTATCGGTCAAAATCGACCATGCTCCGATAGCCTGCGATCCAGAGAGCAGCCCCGTGCAGTTGAAACATTTTTAAGCCGTTCACAGGAGCCGGGAGAAGGCTGGAAGTCCCGCGAGTTTTCTGCAGCAGCTCCGGTCGCGGCCGTTCAACGGCGCGGACCAACCGGATTTCAGAGCTGTAAAAAAAAAAATCCCACCGGCAGGATTGTAGGGGAGAGTTCAGAAAGAGGACTTGGAGCGAAAAATGACAAAGTCCTTCGACACTTTGCCATTTTTCGTACTTCCAGGGTCTCTATTATGACTCTTTATCAGCGTTTCAACGGCCTTTTCCAGCATTTTCGGCCGTTTTTCCCGGAATCTCGGTACGGTTCTCTGCTTCGCCGGGGAGTAAAGTGACGGGCTCTGGCCGATCCGGTGCGTCTTCCCGGCCCTTCTGAAGGGACGAGGGGGTGCCCTGGTTCTGTTTTGAGCTCCGTGGATGCGTGGAAGCCAGAGTGAAGACGGGCCGGTCTCAGGCCGACGAGGGCGCACTGTGAGCGGCTTCCATCGCCGCTGCGTGCCCCCCGGAGGTCTGAGCACGCCGCCTGTCTCTGTACAAGCACCAAACTAGCACCCTGACCGATCAGCACTCGTGGCCCGCCATGGATGGCCCCCTTCGGCCCCGACACTCTG